>NW_012107475.1:189319-204835 GCF_000951045.1 Mandrillus leucophaeus | reverse complement strand
AACGGCCTGGCGCCAGCTCCACCAGTCGCCCCTCCCCGGGGCTGGCTTGCCGGTAGTGTCTGATTATTGGGGGATCCCTCTCCATCCCAGAAGGTACAAAGTTTGGCTCTGTGGAGGCACCTCCGCCACGGAGCGGGGCGGGTGGGTGGCCGGCTAGTTTCGTACTCGGCAAAGAAAATGGAAACACAGGTGGGAAAAGAAAGAGGGAGTGGCTTTCCGGGAAGCAGCGGCCCGGACCGAGACCGCTGGAGCGCACGGGGCTAGTTCATCCCGGCTCTCCATGGGGACTAAAGAGGCTGAACTAAAGTGGCGAAGGCGAGGAGGCGATCACTGGCTTGTTTGCTGAGAGTTCGGGAAGGCTTTTTTGAACTAGAAAAGACAAATTTAGTTCTTCCTCCAGGTAGATCCCCGTGTCTCCTGTACGTGCCTACGGACGGACTTCTGTGAAGCCCCCCTTCCCACTTAGTTAACTTAGTTAATATTACTCCTCTGTCACAGGACTCCTGCATGGTCAGGTCATCTGCACTCCTCAATGGCCCTAGGGAAGTTAGCTGTCAGAGAACTGGGGAGGGGGGCAGGAGGTAGCCTAGGCCCTTGCAACTCAGCTGGGGTTTCTGACAGCCTTTGAAAAACTCTTTCTAAAAATGTGCTTCTTGTATTTTTTTAATGAGGCTTTGCCCCAAAGCCTAATATCTTTCTTTGAGGTGGAATCTTCTTATTAAAATGGTCCTGAAGCTACCACTAAAGAATCAGGCATGAACATAAAATCGTCTGGATTTGAGAAATGCGCAGGTATTTCATAGAACTTAGCTCAGCGCAAATGCGGAGGCAGTCTGTTTTCAATGAATGTTTTCTAACTTCTTAATATTGCATTTTTCTACTTAAATAATAACCTGTTTGTTAGTATAACTTAGTGGGTAGAGATGAGGGGGGAATACTGACTGGCTGGAAATGACTGAATTTGGTTGGTAACCCATTATATGTGTTTCATTTGGATCACAACATCTGTTTAAGGTCACAATTGAATTGGCCTTTTGCAGAGCAGACATGCCCTCACTTATTGTCTTATGGCTGTGACAAGATAATTACAAGGGCAATGTTATTCGACTCTTAGCCTAACACAGACTATTAGACTGCACAAAGCATTCCAATTCCAAGAAAAAAGTTTTTCAAGCCTGGGGAATAAAGTACCACCAATGTACAGGCCACTGAATGTTTTTGAAATATTAATGTAGATAGTTAGACAGAGATTGAATAGGGAAGGAAAAGCCACCAGGCACTTTAAAGAGGAGCCAGGAACAATCCTACAGGTCCAAGATGCTGTGAGAGAACCAGTTTCATTTTTAGTGTCAGCCTGGCTCTCCTCAAAAACTAGAAATAGATTTTGAGGGGAGGTCTGTTATGTATACTGCTAAGTCCAGTGTCTATTTTGAGAGGCGAGCCTGTAGATTTAACCCAAGTCGTGGGCTAAATGCACAAGAGGCAGCAATTATCCTACCAGACACCCAAACTCCCCAGCCTAGCACTTTAGTCCTAGAGTTGGGTGGGCAGGGTGGGGAGCCTCCTCCTTCACAGTACCTTTGGATGCCCATTAGACCTATGGTCCAGGACTGTCAAGTCAGAGGTCCTAGATGCCCTGCAAGGGACAGTCACAGCTTCCACTCCACAGGGATGGAAAATGCCCCTGTGCCCTCAAGATGCCGGGATGCCTCTGCCTTCCGCAGTGACACCCCCTCACCCAGCATGACTCCTCTTCCTTCAACCCAGCCGGAAGAAACCCAAGCCATCACTTATTCAGTCTCCAATTTACTCACCTCCAATCCCTTATGTATTTATTTTTAACATTCTGATTCTAAAACGTGAAATGAAATAAATACCGGTGGGGAAAATAGAGCAAAGTTGGAAATGAGAAGAAGAACCTTCTTCATGCCTCAGGGCTGAAGAAAAGAAAAACACTTTTGTCAAGAGCCTGCCCTGTTTTAGGCAATGTTCGGATGCTTCATTTCATTAAATCCTCACAATAACTGTGTAGAGAGTATTATTCCCACCTCACCTATGGGGAGACTGAGGCTCAGACAGGTTGGTGACTACTTAAAGTCACACTGCTAAAAATGACAGAGCTAAGATTAGGCCCAAATTTGTCAAATTCTTCTAGGAAGGCAAGTATGGTTTGCTGGTGAGGGCTGTCAGGGAAAGCCCAAGTAGCTCTGTCCTCCAGCTCCATCTGTCTTCCAGCTTCCCTGAGGAGGATGAGCTGAGGCTGAATCTGCCAGAAGCTGTGCCTGGAGAGCATGTGTTCACCGCTAAGGTCTCCTACGGAGATCCTGGGCCCCACAGGTTGCTCTGCTCCCCTCTTTTCCCCACTCTTTATCTCCATGCCTGCACCTTCTCACTCCTCTGACCCCAAACTGTTTGATGCTACAATTCCAGAATCATTGGCATATGCCCTTTCTCTCCCTAGGGTTACCACCCTTTCACCACATGCCTGGGTTTCTCCTTTCTGTCCCATCCCAACATTATTGGGAATGTCATAAAGACGCCTCCAAATAAAGCAGGAGATGCATATGTAAGGACGTGCTAGATGTGGCTCCAAGGTGTGAAGAACCGAGGGCCTGGAGCTTCCAAGCCGCTGATGCCCTGATCAGGGTGGGAAGGAGGAGAGGTGGATGCTGAGGTCTTGGGCAGGGCCCAGTATTGGGACTCCTCTATCTTGGTGAAGGGCAGGAAGATAAGGAAAAAAAAATGTAGAGAGACAGAAAGAAGAGGAGACAGAATTATGCAAATGGCTTTTATCCAGGGAAAAGTTTATGATTATAGAAAAGTTTTTAAAAATTAGATTGATTGTGTAAAATTAATGCTGATGAAATGACAGTCTTTTGTAAATTCTGTATGACTTACAGCTAACTGCCATGCAGCTCAGTAACAATTGTGTATTTCATTAAATACAGTTCCAAATAAGTTCACCGTACATTTTACTTAATTAACATACATTTTTAAATCTTTCTATACTCTCAGGACTAATAAAGTTTCTCTTGAATACTAGCTCCTGGTATGATTATCAGATCATCATTGAGGTAAATAAATACACGCACACACATACAGGGTAAATAATGTGTTTATCCTATGACTCTAACATTCAGAGAGACATAGATGGAAATCACGCTTTATGAGAAAAAGTTTTATCTTTGGGATTTGTATTAAGCATGTAAAATATTGGCAAAGTTTTTACTGTGCTGAACTCAAGTCTGATACATTTAGTAGCTCATTACTCCAATTTTAATGTAGGGTTGCAGAACACTGAAGTCTCATAACTTGGGTCCTACCTTGTTCCAAATATACCTGACATCCCACACCTTCTAAATAATTGAGCTAATTCATTTACAATGCTCTGCTCAATTTCAGTAAGATGGAATTTAGTTTTTGTTTTGTTGTTTAAAGCCAATGAACTTGCAAATGTACTTGGTTGAAAATGCCTTTTAATCTTAGAAATGAAAAAAAAGATTATGTATTGCTACTTTAAAAATCTAGGTGAATTTTTTTCTCCGACTAAAATTCTTCAGAAATTTAAAAGAAGCTGCTGTCTTTGAGGGAGATTATTTCACAGAACACACATAAAAACATTTTTTAAATAAAAATGTTATAAAATTATGAACTATTAAGGTATTTATTCCATAAATTCTGCCTAAAATATTTTATATTTCCAAAAAGTGGAAGGGGAGTACAGTTTGTTCTTTATAGAAAGCCTCTATATCAGAGACATATGTAATGTTCTCGAAATATTTCTTGATTCTTTCAAGCAGCAGTGATGACTTATTAAACAAGGTCTGTGTAGCTCTACAGGAGCAGTTTGGGACCCTAAAGAGAGAGGAAACATTTCAGGGGGACCATTGTTCCCATTGTCTTCTCAGGGTAGAGGTCAAAGGTCAAAACATTATTTTAGAGCCTGACACAACTGGGTTTAATTTTTGGCCCTACTTACAGAGGAACCTGAGCAATATCCTTACCCTCTTAGCCTCAGTATTTTCTTTGGCAAAATGAAGATAATACTGGTATTTGCCTTTGATCTGACTGAATTTTGAGTGAGGTAATGTACATAAGGTACTTAATACAGTATCTGGCACATTACAAACATTCTATAAATCTTGCTTAAAATTGGCACTTTACCTCTTTATCTTGGTTTTAATGTCTTCCTTCATGAAAATCTAGGCAATATTTTTTTAATTTGATATTTTTTTAATTTGATTTTGATTTGATTTTAATTTAATTTGATTTTAATTTAATATTTTTTAATTTGATTTGATTAATAATTTTTTAATTTATTTTTTAATTTAATATTTTTTTTTAAATCTGAGGCTCAAGTGATCCTCCTGATGGGTAGTAATTTTAAACCTGTGGTGTATTTCATATGATCTTAGACCCTCTTTCAGCCATTTGAAATGCTTTTTTTTAACCTGTGTTTAATATTTATTTTTCTCGTAGGAGTCATAGGTGTTTTCATAAATATGACTATCTACATGCATGTGGGTAAACATCCATTTAGCTCATGGAGACATTCAAGCTGGTCTCTTAATTGACTCATAAAGGCCTTGAGAAGCTAACATTAGTCATAAATAAATACTACCTGATGGCCATTCTGGAAGAGAAACCTAGTGTGCCATTCATTATATGGAAAAAGGTATATGCCTGCTGGTAGCAACGTATGCCCAATAACAATCAACTGTTAGAAGATGCATGTAAAAAAGATGGACTGATGTGTCTTCTCATCCTCCATAGTATTTAAGAATGTTCAAAAGTGAGAGGTAGAGGGTAAAAGGAAGGTCTTTCTGTTCTATTTCTACCTATGACAAATGTTGTTGGTTGATAATCTCATTTTTCCTTGCCTTGAATTTGGGTGGCTCTGAGCTTCAGGCAAGTCTGTGTCCATTTCTAGCCCCATGGGGGAGGATGAATTGAGATTACTTTAGACCAATTACTGTAATTGCAGTCCTCCTACCAATGCAATGATTGGTGTGGCAGAGAGCATGTGACACAATTCCAGCCATGATACTTGTGGACCAGTGTGCAAAACAGCTGCTGGGAAAGGATTGCACTTTCTTTAAAATGTCCACAAAGAAGGGATGGTCCTTTCTGGCTTTTATTGTGCTTACATGACGATGAGCATGAGCTGCTGTAATCATCTGGTATCCCTGTGGGGACCATCCTTGGAAAATATTTGTGTGCTGAGGATAGCTGCAGTGGAAAAGAATGAAAAGACCTGGACTCTTATGTCACTATTAGGCCACTGAAATAAGCAATCTTGAAAGTACCACCCTATCTTCCCCTGTGAAAGTCTACCCTATGGACTTCACTGTTACGTTTAAGCTATTTAGGGCTGGTCTTCTGTAACTGACAGCTGAAGACAACCCAAATGATTTACACGCCAGCCATAGAGAACCAAATCAGAAAACTCTTGCAATGAATCCATCCCTTGGGACATCAAATGAGTTAAATATTCTGTTGAAGTCTGTGGCTGCCTTAGTTCCAGAGATGCAAATAATCCCTAATGATTTTTAACTTAGCCTCCTGTTTTAATGCATTTTTGAAGAAATGATTAACCCTCTATAGACTTGTTGGTCTCTTGTTTCCTTTTCTTTTCTTTCAATATTGGCCTGCCAATCTTATCAATAAAAAAAAATAACCTTTTGTGCCCACATGAAAAATTTTAAAACTGTTTATTTTGGGGTGCTAATGAAGTGAATTCAGTCTCTTTTATGTGTTTATCCATTTATTTCAATTTTTATTGTTTCTTTTTAACTCTTAATTTCTTATATTTTGCTTACTTTTTCTGTGTACTGTCTTGATCTCTTTTGCTTTCAGTGTAGTTTTAAGTGTATGTGTGTATGTGTGTGTATGTAGACTTTTGGAAGAAGCATAATGTAGTGGAAAAAGCATGGAATGTTGTGTCAAACTTTGGTTTAAATCCTGACTCTGTTACCTAATTTTTGTATAGTTTTTGACAAATTCCTTAACCCAAAGTAAAAAGAATGGTGGCGAGCATGGAATGTATTTAATTGTAGAACTAATCCTAAAGCAAAGGTGGGGATTTGGATGGCATATTATATGCTGTGAAAAATTTTAATTACCTAACCAAATAAATTGGTTTAAATACCTAACCAAAACTGGAAGAGGAAGAGGGAAAGAAGGTGAAAGGTAGAGTAAATTCACTTATGGCCTTGTGTAATATGTCTGAGTCAAAGGATATACTGACAAAACAAGCATTTAAAGTATAAGGATTAGCCGGGTGCAGTGGCATGGGCCTGTAATCCAAGCTACTCAGGAGGCTGAGGTAGGAGAATCGCTTGAACCCAGGAGGTGGAGGCTGTGGTGAGCTGAGATCACACCACTGCACTCCAGCCTGGGCAACAGAGCAAGACTCCCTCTCAAAAAATAAATCAATACAATACAATACAATACAATACAATACAATACAATACAATACAATACAATACAATACAATGCAACACAATACAGTATAAGATGTACAAAGCTAAAACTAAAAATATATTATGTTGAGCAAAATTCAGCAGTGGAGGGCCAGAGGAAAAAAGCAAGGAAGGGGAAATATGCCAATGCTATCATTTCCTTTTTTTATTTTTATATATTTAGGGGTCCACGTGCAGTTATGTTACGTGGATATATTTCATAGTGGTGAAGTCTGGGGCTATTAGTGTACCCATCACCCAAATAGGATATATTGTACCCAATAGGAATTATTTCATCCCTCACCTATCTCCCACCTTCCCACCTATTAGAATCTCCATGTCTATTATTCTTCTCTGTATGTCCAGGTGTACCCATTGTTGAGCTCCCACTTATAAGTGAGACTATGTGGTTTTTGACTTTCTGTTTCAAGTCATTTCAATTAGAATAATGGATTCCAGTTCCGTCTATGTTGCCATAAAAGACATTATTTCATTATCTTTTGTGACTGAGTAGGATTCCATAGTATACATATATACCACATTTTCTTTATCTGCCCATCAGTTGATGGACACTTAGGTTGACTGCATGACTTTGCTAATGTAAATAGCATTAGATAAACATGCAAGTGTAGGTGTCTTTTTGATACTTGATTTCTTTTGGGGCGAGGGGTAGATACCCAGTGGTGGGATTGCTATATCAAAGGGTAGTTCTTTTTTTAACTCCTTGAGAAATCTTCATACTGTTTTCTGCAAAGTTGTACTAATTTACATTTCCACTAACAATGTATAAGTATTTCTTTTCTCTGCATCCTTCCCAATATCTGTTGGTTTTTGACTTTTTAACAATATTCATTCTGGCTGGTGTAAGATGGTATCTCATTATGGTTTTAATTTGCATTTTTCTGATGATTAGTGATATTGAGCATTTTTTTCATATGTTTTTTTGCCATTTGTATGTCTTCCTTTGAAAAATGTCTGTTCATGTCCATTCCTTGCTTTTTAATAGGGTTATTTTTGTTTTTTGTTTTTTGTTTTCCTGTTGATTTGTTTCAGTTCCTTGTAGATTCTGAATATTAACCCTTTGCCAGATGCAATGTTTGCAAATATTTTCTCCTATTCTGTAGGTTGTCTGTTTACTCTGTTGATTATTTCTTTTGATGTACAAAAGCTTTTTAGTTTGATTAAATCCCATTTGCCTATTGTTTTTGTTGCATTTCTTTTTGAGGACTTAGTCATAAATTCTTTGCCTAGGATAGTCCAGGATAGTTTTACCTAGGTTTTCTTCTAGGATTTTTGTAGTTTCAGGTCTTACACTTAAGTCTAACCAATTTTGCATTAACTTTTGTATATGCTGAGAGATATGGGTCCAATTCCATTCTTCTGCATATGACTATTCAATTTTCCCGGTACCACTTATTTAATAGAGTGTACTTCCCTAGTGTATGTTTTTGTCAGCTTTGTCAAAGATTATTGGTTGTAGAGGTATGTGGTTTTACTTCTGGGTTCTCTGTTCTGTTCCATTGATCTGTGTGTCTGTTTTTATGCCCATATCATGCTGTTTTGGTTACTATAGCCACAGTATAATTTGAAGTCAAGTAACGTGATATCTCTAGATTTATTCTTGTTTGTTTAGTTATTACTTTGGCTATTCAGACTCTTTTTTGGTTTCTTATGAATGTTAGCATTGCTTTCTCTAATTCTCTGAAGAATGATACTGGTAATTTGACAGGAATTTCATTTAATCTGTAGATTGCTTTGGGCAGTTTGGTCATTTTAATGATACTGGTTCTTCCAATTCATAAGCATAGGATGCTTTTCCATTTGTTTGTATTATCTCTAATTTCTTTCATCAGTGTTTTGTAGTTATTTTTGTAGAGCTCTTTTAACTCCTTGGTGAAATCTATTCCTAGGTATTTTATTTTATTTTGGTAGCTATTGTAAATGGGATTGAGTTGATTTGGTTCTCAACTTGATCATTATTGGTATAGAAATGCTACTAATTTTTGCACATTGATTATGTATTCTGAAACTTTACTGAAGTCATTTATCAGATCTAGGAGTCTCTTCAAGGAGTCCTTAGGGTTTTCTAGGCATAAGATCATATCATCAACAAACAGAAATAATTCAACTTATTTTTTTCTGATTGGATGACTTTTCTTTCTTTGTCTTGACCGCTTGCCCCAGCTAGGACTTTCAGTACTAAGTTTGAATAGTAGTGGTTAAAGTGGGCATCCTTGTATTGTCCCAGTTCTAAGAGGGAATGCTTTTAACCTTTCCACATTCACTATGATGTTAGCTATGGGTTGCCATATGTAACTTTTATTATTTTGAGGTAAGTTCCTTCTAAGTCTAGTTTTTTGAGGGTTTTTATCATGAAGTGATGCTAGATTTTACTGAATGCTTTTTCTGCATCTATTGAGATTATCACAGGGTTTTTAAAAATTCTGTGTATGTGGTGAGTTACATATGAAAGAACTAAAAGATAATATCTAAACAATTAAAGTCTAAAAGTAGCATGTAAAATTAAACAAAGGTAACCTATAAAACAAAAATATACATTTTCCTAAACATTGTTAAAAAACAAAAAGACACCATGAAAAATGTAGAGAAATGAATGTTTCTCTTTCATGTATAAGTGTGTATATATATATATATGTATACATGTGTATGTGCATGCATGTGTGTATAACAAGACAAAATATGAAATACTTCTGGACGTCTTTATTATGGCAAGTTAATGAATACCCTTTATGTTTAAGCCATTTGTATAGAGTTTTTTGAAACTAGCAAAGACATCCCAAATGATTCACCTGCCAGCTAAAGGATACCTAATCAGAAGCCCCTTGTAAAGAGTCCAATCCTTCCTTCCAGAGCTAAAAACAAACATATCTGTTATTATGATAGACGCAAAGGAGTTAAATTCTATCTCTATTATTGGAAAAAGAACTTCAAATTTGTTTATAATGGAATATCCAACCCTATGCTGTAGATAAGAAACATCCCTTAAATAAAGCAGTTCAGAAAGGTTGAAAAATAAAAATATAGGCAAAGGTGTATCAGATAAATGCAAACGTAGGCACACTTTTTAAATAACAGATGAGCATCATGTCAAGGAAGTCAAGAGAAGAGAGTGTTTCAAGGAAGACATTTGCAATGATGTTGGATGTTGCCAGGAAACCAACTGAAATAAGGACAAAGAAGAATTACTTGGATTTAGCCAACAGTAAGATTGAGTAACCTTGAAAACAATGGTTTTATTAGAGTGGTGAGACAAAAGCTTGAATGTGATGATTTCAAATTCTTTTTGGGGGAACAATTAGGATCAGGCTTGCTTCAGAAAGTTCAGAGTAGTGGGCAGGTCCATTTAATGAAATAGTATGTATAGGGCCTAGTAAAGGAAAGATAATTGACATGCATATTCTGCTAGCTCAGATGGCTTTTTGAGACCTAATTCTACTTGTGACATCCTCTGTAGACAAACATCTAAGTATGAGGACTCAGGAGTGAAAACAGTTCTTTTCCAAGAGTTGCTGCTAACCCCATGGCAGGGACTGGGCACGGTGACTCGCACCTGTAATCCCAGCACTTTGGGAGGCCAAGGATGGAGGATCACTTGAGCCCAGGAGTTTGGGACCAACCTGGACAACATGGTAAAACGCTGTCTCTATAAAAATACCAAAAAAAAAAAAAAAAAATTAGCTGGGCATGGTGGTGCACTCCTGTAGTCCCAGCTCCTCAGGAGTCTGAGGTGAGAGGATTACTTGAGCCTGGGAAGTTGAGGCTTCAGTAAGCCATGATCGCACCACTGCACTCCAGCCAGGGCACCAGAGCAAGACCCTGTCTCTAATAATAATAAGATAAAACAAAACAAAACAAAAAAAAACAAAAACATCATGGCTGGCACCAGCCACATATACCTTAAGAAAGACCAGTCTCACCAAGACAGTGCTCTGTCTTGAGTCCGAAAGGGAGAAAGGGAGCATCTAGTGTCACTTTCTATTTGTCTCAGCATCTAATAAGTAACTTCTTTCCCTAACATCTAATATTTGAGTGCTCAGTTTGATCAGCCTGCGTCAGAGGTTTAGGGAGAAAGGAAAAAGCCACTTCCCCATCAAAAGTTCATTGTCCAAATCATGGCACCCATAATAGCACCCCAATTAAAATTAGGTGTTTTTTTTTTTTTTTTCTGGAGAGTAGGTCTCAATCTGTTGCCGAGGCTGGAGTTCAGTGGTGCAATCTCAGCTCACTGCAACCTCCACCTCCCGGGCTCAAGCGATCCTCCTGTCTCAGCCTCCTGAGTAGCTGAGACTACAGATGGGCACCACCACACCTGGCTAATTTTTTTTTTTTTTTTTTTTTTGTAGAGACAAGGTTTTGCCATATTGCCCAGGCTGGTCTCGAACTCCTGACCTCAAGTGTTCTGGCTGCCTCAGCCTCCCAGAGGACTGGGATTATAGGCATGAGCCACTCTGCCCGGCCCCAGTTAAAATTGTTTTATACATCAATGTTAGATTTCTGAACAGCCATCCTGAGTAGGGTTGGGGAAGGTGGGTTGATGTGAGTCATTAACTGAGGCTTAATTTAGGAGGCAGATTTGAAATGGACCACGAAAGACTGAAAAGGAATTTTGTCAAAGTGGGAGACAAGGCTGCCATAACTGCAGTGAGAACTAATGAAGGAAGCAGTGAAGCTGTGAGGAGGAAAACCTGAAATTCCATCTGAATAGAACAGAGACAGGTAGGGAGCAGAGGGTTTAGGGAGATGTGAAATCAGAATCTAGAATATGGAATTAGATACAAGATATATGGGAAGTTGTCGGGAGGGATAAAGTCGACAAGCATTGTGTTGAGCTTACGCCATGTGTTTACAGTAGCTAGCAGTTTTGGGGAAGTGCATGTAAACACACAACTAATAATTATGAGGTATGTGTAAAACCTGAGAGTATATAGAAAGGGGAGACTCGCAGAGCTGGAATTAATCACCGACTGTTTCTTAGAGGTGAGCCATTTCTGAAAAGAAGAGCTTTCCACATCAACAAGGAAGGAAAGAGACTTTCATGCAGACAGAACTTGAGAGAAAGCACAGCTATGAAATGAATAGTAACAGCAGTGATAACCAACACATTTCCTAGTTGTCGTGTGCCAAGTGCCTTACATCTCATTTCCTCGCAACAGCCTTATGCAATGAGTTATATTATTCCCATTAAACAGATAGGAAACTGAGTTCACGAAATAGGTTAATGAATTTGACACTGTTCTCAATCCTTGTAGGGTAGAACCTGGATTCATCCCCAACATCTCCATGTTTAACCACACATACCACTTGCCAGATCCCCACAGAGAAGGAAGATTTTCCCAGAGGCCAGACTCCAGTTTTCAGGAAAACAGCTCCAGTCACAAGCCAATGTCCAGTAGTGAAACATGTTTTTTCTTATGGCCACCCTCTTCTTTGTGCTTGAAACTCTTACCCCACAGGGAAGTGTTTAGCAGAAAAGTACCAGTCAGTTTTATCTCAACTCTAATAAGACATTTTTGTTTTTTGCCTTCAATCTAGAATGTTACATGATAGACATAGGATTGCTAAGTTAATGTTTGGACCACAGCATAGGACAATCTGTACTTTTAAAGTAAAAATAGTTACAATAATAATAATAAATTAATAAGCAAAAGGACTGACAGCTAGAAAAACCTCTAGGTGCTTATTTTTACTATGGTTGATTTCTGATTGTCAAAGTAAAATGTCTCTTATTTTATAAGCATTTGACCTATTTGAAAGATATGAAGATTATCTAAGGATTTTTCTTTTGTTAAATTTGCAACCCTGCTTTGACATCCACTCAAATATGTAATAACTTTTTATCATAAAACCTGCAGCAGAAATGAATGCTAATATTTTCATGCAATCCTTCTGGGATTGCAGTGTCTGAATGGATTTATCTTTTCTTTGATGTTTTTGGAGCTAGTTTCATATAATCAGTACCTGTCAGTGGAGCACTGAATATTGGCAGAATAAAAAATGATTCCCCTTTCTCATTGCTATTAAATACCTCACTCCCAGTTTTAAGTCATCCATAATTTGATCCAGCAGTGAAGATCCCAATACAGAGGGTATTTTATGTCGATGGTAGATCTGGTCCTTGGAAAGGTTATATCTCGAAAATTATGTTTTTCTGTCTCTGTCACTCTCCTCTCTTTCACTCACTCTCGCGCACTTGTGTGCATGTGCGTGAGCGCGCACACACACACACACACGCTTTCACATTGAAGTTTTTCAAGTCCATCCCATTGACTATGTGGGCAGCTCTTCCCTGCGTCTCAGAAGGCTACTGGATGAACCATAGTTCTATAGAACTATCTTGACCTCTGAAAGCTTCCCCCAGGCTCTCAGAACTGGATCTGACCAGGACATTAGCAGAAACAACTTCAGTCTCAGCTTGCCCTGACTTGGCAACCAGATGGTCCCAAGTAAAATTATTTTTCCTTAAAGTGAGCTTAGTCCAGATTCAGTGGAGCACATGGCCTTCTTTTAAAACATCTCACTCATCCCCATAGGTGAGACTGTGATGCTGGAAAAATTTATATGTGTACCTGAGAATTAGTGTTTAACAAGGGCCCATAGCAGGTCGAGTAAAGTGTGCTAGTGTACTTTTAGAATGTTTACTTTCTCATTAATTTATAGAAAAACTACAAAACAGAATAATCATCTTGTAAGTTGAAATGATCAAATTAAACAAAGATCTTTAACAAGAATGTGTCACCAAGTTCATATGGGAGTACTTTAATGCTAGCAAATTTCAACAACAAACAACTCACTTCACAAAATAAAGGCTTGTAGATCAGTTGAGCAAAGTGCGAAGTCATTGAAAAATTTTTTTTCTTCTTAATTTAACTGTCTCTGCAAAGGAGCATACATTTTTCAAAAATTTTCTTCTTTAAACCTATTAAAAGATCCCTCCTCATGGAATTCTTAAAAGGGATATAAGGTAAATCAGAATTAGATTAATTAAAGGATATTAAATTAGCAACAATGTAAATAATCACTGTATGAATTGTTGTCAAGGATATTCTCTGTAGTCAGCTTTCCCAGGCAGCTTTGCCCAAGACAAGTAGGAGGCACAAATACAAATCACATATGTAATCTTAAATTTTTTAGTAGCCACATTTAAAAGTAAAAAGAAACAGGTGAAATTAATTTTAATAATACATTTAATTGACCCTATTCTAGTAAAAATTTTATTTCCATGTGTAATCAATATAAAGTAATTATTAAGGATTTATTTTACATTTTTTACACTTAGTCTTCAAAATCAAGTGCGTATTTTATACTTACTGCACACCTCAATTCAGACAAGCCACACTGCAAGAGCTCAATAGCCACATGTTGCTAGTGGCTACTGTGGTTGTAGGGAAGTTCAATGGAACATGCATACTGTGCTGCTATCTTAGGTGATAGGAAAAAAGAAAGATGAATAAAACATGACTCCTGCCCTCAGTGAGGGCGAAGTACAGGGATTCTTTCAGGCTGGGACAGTTTCTTTCCTTGGGTGTACAGTGCTGCATCTATGGACCTTTCTGCCAATTAGAGACTCTCTGTGTTCCCAAGTCACCGGACTCCCATAATGTCAGAAAATGGGCATAATGTGCTGATTTTATTAAAACAAGACGCTCTACCACTATCAACTGAAAAACTGTTTTAATAAATACACCAACCTATAATGTCTGTGAAGTAAATGATATTCCCCATCCAACCCACCTCCCTCCGTCCCACCTCCCACCACTTGGATGTGGCACCTTTGAGCAGTGCACAACCTGCATCGCCATACCAGAAGACCTGCTTATTCCCTTTGCCTAGTACTGGCCATGGCACCTTTTCATTTCCCCAGTTCTTCCCCTGCCTGTACTCCAACCAACATCAGAACAGGGCTGTCTAATTAAAAGCCCACTAACGATCTCACACTGACTGCGGCACAAACTGTGAAGCAGGGTACATTTTTTTGGTGTCCTAGCCTTTTGTAGCCACCCCCAATGTGCTATCATCCTCTTTCAGGGAGGGCCAACGGATGAGCTGTTCTCCTGAAGAACTGTCTTGACCTCCCATAGCCTCTTCCAGACTCTATAAGATGGGCAAGTCTAGGAAATGTCCTCTTAACACAACCTGCTTTCAGAGGAGAGTCAGATGGCAGTCCTTAATTCTATATCATGCATTGAATACAATACTTAATCATTCTCAGGGGTTTTCACATTATAAGCACCATTTGTACTATGGAGATGAAAGTCTACATTCTCAGTTAAATTAATGTCAGATAAGTAAGAGGTGGGGCATCTCCCTGGAGCTGCTGAAATGCTGCTAATCAAGTGGAAACTTACCTTGCCTCTGATTGTGGCCCTGCCAGAGAGGCCCATCAGCTGCATTTTCTTCCTTTGCGTTCCTCTATACCTTTGCCACATGATGTTGGGATCCCTGTTTATATTGATTCTTAAAGTGTTTTTTCCCCTTGCCTGCTCAGTTCGTGGGTATAATTTTTGAGTTTACCTCATATTCTAAGTATTTATGTTGTTTGTACTAGTTTCCAGAAAAGCAGTGATATGGTCAAAGATTGAATATTAACATCATAAATTACACTTATTATCTAGCAAACTTTATTATGGTTGAACTAGCTAGCAGTAGTCTTTTTTTTTTAAGTTTTAGGGTACATGTGCATAACGTGCAGGTTTGTTACATATATATACATGTGCCATGTTGGTGTGCTGCACCCATTAACTCATCGTTTACATTAGGTATATCTCCTAATGCTATCCCTCCCCCATCCCCACAATAGGACCCGGTGTGTGATGATCTCCTTCCTGTGTCCAAGTGATCTCATTGTTCAATTCCCACCAATGAGTGAGAACATGCGGTATTTGGTTTTCTGTTCTTGCGATAGTTTGCTGAGAATGATGGTTTCCAGCTGCATCCATGTGCCTACAAAGGACACAAACTCATCCTTTTTTATGGCTGCGTAGTATTCCTGGTGTATATGTGCCACATTTTCTTAATCCAGTCTGTCACTGATGAA
>NW_012107475.1:165995-184884 GCF_000951045.1 Mandrillus leucophaeus | reverse complement strand
TGTTCATTTCTTTTTACTCTTTTTTCTCTATACTTCTCTTCTCACTTCATTTCTTTCATTTGATCTTCAATTGATGATACTCTTTCTTCCAGATGATCGAGTCGGTTACTGAAGCTTGTGCATTTGTCATGTAGTTCTCGTGTTATGGTTTTCATCTCTATCAGTTCTTTTAAGGTCTTCTCTGCATTAATTATTCTAGTTATCCATTCATCCATTCTTTTTTCAAGGTTTTCAGTTTCTTTGCTCAGGTTACGTAGTTCCTCCTTTAGCTCTGAGAAGTTTGATTGACTGAAGCCTTCTTCTCTCAACTCGTCAAAGTCATTCATCCAGCTTTGTTCCGTTTCTGGCAATGAGCTGCATTCCTTTGGAGGGGGAGATGCACTCTGATTTTTTGAATTTCCAACTTTTCTGCACTGCTTTTTCCCCGTCTTTGTGGTTTTATCTGCCTTTGGTCTTTGATGATGGTGAATACTGATGGGGTTTTGATGTGGGTGTCCTTTCTGTTTGTTAGTTTTCCTTCTAACAGTCAGGATCCTCAGCTGTAGGTCTGTTGGAGTTTGCTTGAGGTCCACTCCAGACCCTGTTTGTCTGGGTATCAGCAGCGGAGGCTGCAGAAGATAGAATATTGCTGAACAGCGAGTGTTGTTGTCTGATTCTTACTCTGGAAGCTTCCTCTCAGGGGTGTACCCCGCCATGTGAAGTGTGAGGTGTCGGTCTGCACCTAGTGGGGGATGTCTCCCAGTTAGGCTACTCAGGGGTCAGGGACCCACTTGAGCAGACAGTCTGTCCATTCTCAGATCTCAACCTCTGTGCTGGGAGATCCACTGCTCTCTTCAAAGCTGTCAGATAGGGGCATTTACCTCTGTGGAGGTTTCTGCTGCTTTTTGTTTAGCTATGTCCTGTCCCCAGAGGAGGAGTCTACAGAGGCAGGCCAGCCTCCTTGAGCTGTGGTGGGCTCCACCCAATTCAAGCTTCCCAGCGGCTGTTTACACCTACTTAAGCCTCAGCAATGGCGGGCGCCCCTCCCCCAGCCTCGCTGCCACCTTGCAGTTAGAGCTCAGACTGCTGTGCTAGCAATGAGTGAGGCTCCGTGGGTGTGGGACCCTCTGGGCCAGGTGTGGGATGTAATCTCCTGGTGCACCATTTGGTAAGACTCTTGGTAAAGCGCAGTATTAGGGTGGGAGTTACCCTATTTTCCAGCTGTTGTGTGTCTCACTTTCCTTTGGCTAGGAAAAGGAATTCCCTTCCCCTTTGCACTTCCCAGGTGAGGCAATGCCTCGCCCTGCTTCAGCTCTGGCTGGTCGGGCTGCACCCGCGGACCAGCGCCAACTGTCCAACACGCCCCAGTGAGATGAACCCGGTACCTCAGTTGAAAATGCAGAAATCACCTGTCTTCTGTGTCACTCGCGCTGGGAACTGGAGGCTGGAGCAGTTCCTATTTGGCCATCTTGGGCATGCCCCCAGACGACTGTCCACCTTGTTTTTAAGTAGATGAGTCTTCTTAATTCTGAAGCAGAGGAAATAGCATGACATTTCAAGTTTTTAATTTAAAACGTTGCTACATTTTCTTAAAGGATAAGAATAAGAGGAACTGACTTATCCACTAGGCATAGTACCCATTATGCCCAGGACCCATAGGACCTCTAGGGGCCAATGGAAATGTTTACATTTCTTTTATATTCAGAAGGAAAAAAAATAAATGTACTGCAAACTGGAGTACATTTGCCTTTATACCGATGCAATGGTAAATATGATTTTTTCTTTGTAGAGGAAGGGACTCACAAAGACAAAAGTGTCTAGAGCCCATGAAAGTAATGAAGCAGCCCTACTCTGTATGGTATCACAACTCCTGTGAACAGTCTCAGGAGCAAGGTACATTTTCTTCTGTTCTTCCTAAGCAGAGTAAATTTTCTTCAAAATTTGTCTCCCACTAAATGTAAAAACTTATCTAGCAAAATGATGAACTGGAGTTTTCCTAAGAATCTAATAGGTCTTAGAAGGTATAAAACTTGAGTCTGAGCTCCCTAACTTCTTTTCAAATCCTGAAAGAACATTCCCTTCCAGCTAATACAGTTCAAGGTCAAAGGAGATTTTGAACATGCTAATTAAAATGTTAGATATTGCTTGAACAGAAGAAAATTAACTGTTATGCACACATTTTGAGAGTGATTCATGAATGAGTAGGATAACATGTCAGACTACATCTCAGACCCCAGTTGCTTATCAAAAGCTAAGTATTAACTTACACCAAACCAAATTCACTAAAATATAACTTTGTTATAAAAATGAAGTCAAAAGAAAATCAACAGGTCAGGTAAATATTGGCATTCTGGCCTCCATATGCCTAAGGTAGCTTTGGATGCTCTGGAATGTATGAGTTGCTAACAAAGAAATATCTGTGGCAAGGAGCCAGCAAGTCTGTGAGGCAAGAATGGCAGCAAAGGACGCCAATTTCTTAAGGGAAAAATTGGAATTTGAGCAGTAGGCCCTGGTTCCTAGTCAGCAGGCCTTACCTTAGCCTTAGGCAGTCCCTATGCAGGGCTGGATGGGGACGGTACAAAAGCAGGTCTCAGAAGGTGAACTGAAGTAGGAAACAGGGTTTTGAAGATGCCTGGAGGTCAGGTGGGTGCATTGGTAAAGATGAGGTAGCTGGAGAGTGCTATAAAAAAGCCCCAGGTGGTGCTCCGTCAAAGTAGACAGATGCAGCTAACTTGCAGCAGCCACACCTGGAGTAGCTTGACCAAAAGGCATATATAGATGGTGGATTGAAAGACGAGCTGTGGCGCAACTGTGGCTACACAACCAGAGCCTACAGCAGTCCTGCTCCTTCACACCATCAGTAACCATCCATGGCTTCATCTGCTAGGACACTAATGCCATCTGGAGATGCTCCAAACCTGCACATAATTGGTACCCACCAGATTATGGCTGGTTTTCATATAGGCTGAAAATGCTCAGACATAAAAAGGTTGAGACTTATGCAAAAATCACATAGTTTCCTAAGGCTATAGATTCTGAACTGTGAAATGGATGTTATATCATCATTGTCATTTGAAGAGATAACTAAAGATTATGCAACCCAAACTTGTAGAAGAAAGATAGAGGTTTGTTAGGCAGTTAATCAAAATATTATATTATTTTCCTGGATTTTATGTTTGGGATATTTTTAACTTTTTAAAATTTGTAATGTGCTGTCATATCTTTCTTGCCCTTAAATTTGTGTTTGTAAATTTGTGTTTTTCCTAAAGACCTTCCCCTAGTTGTATAAGCTGAAAGATCCACAAATCCTGCACCTGCTCCTGACTGTCTGCATACCCACCCTCAAACCGTGATTTTATTTTATTTTATTTTTATTTATTTGTTTATTTTTTTTTTTTTTTTTTGAGATGGAGTCTTGCTCTGTCACCCAGGCTGGAGTGCAGTGGCCGGATCTCAGCTCACTGCAAGCTCCGCCTCCCGGGTTCATGCCCTTATCCTGCCTCAGCCTCCCAAGTAGCTAGGACTACAGGGGCCCACCACCTCGCCCGGCTAGTTTTTTGTATTTTTTTTTTTAGTAGAGACGGGGTTTCACTGTGTTAGCCGGGATGGTCTCGATCTCCTGACCTCGTGATCCGCCCGTCTCGGCCTCCCAAAGTGCTGGGATTACAGGCTTGAGCCACCGCGCCCGGCCCCAAACCGTGATTTTAATTCCTGCATCATTCCAGTGAACAGAAATTTCTCTCTGGTCACTTAGTAAAAGAATTCAAATGAAGGATGCTACGAATGTTTGCAATTGAAAAGTGAAATGCCTTTCTGTCAGTTAAGAATTATTATAAAGTTCAGTTGTTTCAGCTATATTGATTTAAGTGTTTAGCCACTACTTATCCTAGGGAGGTGGGTAAGAGGCATAAATGAAGTAGTATGTTTAAAATACACTCCCAGCCAATAAGACTGTAATATTACATCATGATCACCAACTCATGGTGTATTCCTCATTAAGATAAACTCCATTAGTCTTTTCTGTCTAGTTTCTCCTTGTCACTTAGAGATATGTGGGCAACTGAGAAGTGAGAGGTGGAATGACCCCTAGCTTGCTTTCTTGCTATGAGAGGTGACCAAGCCTAATTTCCCCATATCTAAATCCAGTCACTCTAGCTGCTGTCTAAACAATATCAATATATAGAAATGGGATCATGGGAATGATCCACTTTCCTGTGGTTCTCTTCACTGTTTGAAGTGTTTTGAACTAAAAGCTGGTGCTATGTTTCTAAACCCATTCCCTGTAGATTAAGGACTAAAACCTGAGAGCCTTAACCTCAGCCCTGTCTTGGTTCACAACTCATTCCTACAGTTCTTACCACCTCCTCTCCATCCCAGGGTTCCATACCCCTAGTAAACAAAATCGAGTGCATAATGATGATCATGATGATTATTGTAATAACTGATATTACATGAACACTTACTAGAACACATTATTCTCAATACCTTTTTTGGATTATCACATTAATCCTCACAACCTCACTATGAGATAGGTACTATTTTTTTACCAATGGGGAACCTGAGACTGAGAGAGATTACTAAACCAAATTCTTTGCTATAGGCACTATAATGTGTGTTAAGTGAATGAATGACATAAAATAGAGTATGCCTGCAGATCATTGAAATAGAGATTTCACAAATAAAGTCTGAATAGAATGTAAGGAGACGGGTGGATCAGGTGAAAAATGAGATCCTCCAGTTAGTTGGGACATAACTTAGAGAGCAAATGTATAAAACATGGATCCATAGGTGTGTATGGAGGGGGGATTGTTGACAGGTAAATGTAATTGTGTACATTGTGGCTATTGACATGTCTTCGGTGGTTTTCCTAGTTATTCGCAGTAGGTATTTTTCCCCATATGATTTTTTCCCCTGATATTTAACTTGAAAATAGTAACAAAACAAGTGGCCAAAAGCTGGCTCACCAGTTCACTTAATCTCATCATCATGACTGTTTACTGAAATAAGTTGAAGATAATTATTTTAGGGTTTATGTTTAAAAAATAACCAAAACTATGAAATTATCACTACAGTGTAAATAAGCTCATCATCTGTTAGTTCTCTTGATTTAATCTCTGCATCATGTTCCTCTTTGCCATGTATTTTTTATTATCACTTTTCAGACTTCTTAACACTGGCTTTTTGCTTTAAAAAGCCTAATGTTCTTTAAATGCATTTCCCCTTTTGCTTGTCCTAGTCATCATGAATAAATTGTGTATGTATGAAGATGTCAGTGTATATAGATGAACGATGTGAATCAGAATATATTAAACTGACACTGTCAGTCTTCTTTCAACACCAACCTCACAAGCATACATTTCTCTTTTTTTTTTTCCTCTAAGAAAAACAATCTTGCTACCAAAAGACTCAACTGTTTAAGACCTGTTTTCTGGGGTCATATTTCAAGTAAGTGTCAAAACTTGCAATTTAAGGAATGAGAAAAAGGTTCATACTTTGAAAAGTATCAAGAAAAAAAGTACTTTTTTCTTTAATATTCAGGGTGGTTGGGTTCAACCCAAAGGTACCACATGAGCACAGATGAAGAGACAGTGCAAGGGAGTTTTTGCAAAGGGGTTTTTATGCAGTTAATCTTATTTAGCATTGGCTTTCATTATAAAATTAGGGAGAGTTTTCCTGGATGAAAATGGCCCCTAGATATAATGAAATCATACTGAAGAATTGAGAGATTCTTTATACAAAAGATTCTTTAAAATAACCTTTTGATTAAATATTAACAATAATTAAAATTATGAACATAATTTAAATACTAATTCTTAAACTTTTTCAACAGCTAATATTTAATAACCATCAGTGAATTAATATTTTGTTTCTGTATATTTAACTAATGAAACAGTCTATTAAAAACACAAAGATAAGAATATGGTACTTGCTGAACCTGTGAAGTATCAAATATTGTTGGGCATTCACTCTTCAAGTTTAGCAAGCCATGCACCTGGAGGGAAGGCAGCCTGCTACCTGCCACAGTTCACAAAACAAGATGAAAGACAAGTAGGTTATTTTTCTTGACACGGATTTATTATTTGATTTGGTGAGTTTCCCAGTTTGAAATTATATTAAGTTAATAAAGCAACGAATTTCTTACAAATATGACAAGGATTCACAAAATTCTACTTACGACGAATTTCCATTGGTACACTAATTTGCCTTTACTTTAAACTCCAGCATTTACAGGAGATGGTAAACATGAAGTTTTAATTGACACTGAAGAAAAACAGTGACAGCTAAGGTAAATGAGCTCTACTTTTTCAGGTATTTAAGGATAAAAAGGTTACAGTTTACTTTCAAAGTCCTTTCCACACACAGTATTATTTAGCATATTTCTTTCTTTTCTACTCTTTGAAGCTCCCATCTTCCTCAAAGGACTTGAGAGCTGGAAAATAAATAAAGCAAGTTGTATAGAGAGGTGGAAAGGTGAGGCTACAAAGCTTTGGGCTGAGATTTCATTAACCTGGGAGTTGTCAATAACAAGTAAGTCTTCTGACTGCAATTCTTTTTGGTTAAGCATTGAAAGAAATTAATATGTAGCCAAATAGATTATACTCCCAAATCTTATGACGTGAAGCCATTAGTCTTAGAAACACATGTGGGGAGCTATCTTCCTGTAGATTATATTTGGAGAAGAGATATTGAAATTCATAAATGATTTGTGAGATCATAAAAAATTGCTATCCATAATTCATTGGAAAAAGTTTGTCTATGGCTTAAACTTAAGTAATCATTTTCAAAAATGCATATGGCTCCCAAACCTATTCATTTGCATATATAATCTATATTTTCTTTTTTAAACTTATAGAAGTGCTTAAAAGGCAAGTGTCATAAAAGTTAACTTTCTCTATTTATCTTACATTTTATAATTACAAAACACTAGATTTTTGTGTATCCTAAATCTCTCTTAACACTAATATTTCATTATCTAAAAATGAAATGAAAATTAAAATACATTAATCATTTTGGCTTTTTAAAAGAGCCACATCAGTTATTTTTAAAACAACATGAGGTAACTAACTGAATATGTTTCTCCATACAAATTTCTTCAATGAATTCAGCCAGTCAGTCATATTTATTGGTGTTCCCTGAAAATAGCTGTTTTGCTACATTTTTGTAAACACTTTGACATTAAATATTCGTATAACAGAACCACAATCAAAGTTAACATCATATTAGATGATTTTTAAAATTTGAAATAATCAATTTGGAAAGTAAAAGAGAGCAGTGGCAGAAAATTAAGACTAAGCATTAATAAAGGAGAGAACAGAGAGTTAGATTATTGCCTTGGAACCGTATAGTCAGATGTTAGACTGGTTTTTTAACAATACTTTTACTGTTACTATAACCTGCAGAACCATACAGAAAACACTGGCTATCAAGGACAAGAAAGCCAGAACGTTTTTGGCTCATCAGGGTCCCTCTGAACCACTTACCAATCACAAGTTGCTCTCTCTTCAGAGGTGGCCAACAATCTGACATTTTAAGTTATCACTTCTTTGCTTTTCTTTATATTTTTACCATCATTATATGTATCCCTATAATATAGATTCATTTTGCCTTGTTTTTTATTCTATAAAAATGGAATCATACATATGAATTTCTGCTTTTTGCCCTTCCTTATGATTTTAGATCCATCCATGTTGCTGTGTGTACCTAGAATCTGTTCCCATCGGTGCTATATAGTATTTCATTGTGTGAATATATCACAATCCATTCCATTGTAAATGGACATTTGGTTAATTTCAGTTATATAATTTGGCTGTATCCCACCCAAAATCTCGTCTTGAGTTGTAATCTCCGTAATCCCCATGTGCCAAGGGCCAGAACAAGGGTGGAAGTAATTGAATCATAGGGGCAGTTTTCCCCATGCTGTTCTCATGATAGTGAGTGAGTCTCAGGAGATCTGATGGTTTTATAAGCATGTGGCATTTCTCCTGCTTGTTCTCCCTCCGTCCTGCTACCCTGTGAAGAAGGTGCCTGCTTCTCCTTTGCCTTCTGCTATGACTGTAAGTTTCCTGAGGCTTCCTCAGCGATGCAGAATTCTGAGTCAACTAAACCTCTTTCCTTTATAAATTACCCAGTTTGGGGCATTTCTTCATAGCATTGTGATAACAGACTAATACATTCAGTTTAAGGCATTTTAAATGAATATTTCTGTAAACATTCTGGAGCACATATCCTGGTACATATAAACTTGTGTATCTTTAGGTATATCCCACCTAAGGGGAAGATTCTGGGTCATGCAGCAATATGTAGCTACTCAACTTCAGTAATGCCTCCTTGTTTTCCAGAGTTATATATCCATTTATACTGCCACCAGTGGTGGGAGTTTCTGTGGCTCCAACACTTAGAACTGTTAGACATGAATATTTTTACCAATCTGATAGTTAAGCAAAGGTATCCACTTGTGCTTTTAATTTGCCTTTTCCTTATCTTCAATGAAATTAAATACCTTTTAAATATGTTTATTCACCAGCCGGATACCTATTTTATAAATGCCTATTGAAGTCACTTGCCATTTTTCTGTAGGCTTCTCTATCTTTTTTTATAGATTCATATAGATAGTTTATATATTTTGATCAAGAGCCTTTTGTTGGTTATATGTCTTAGAAATATCTTCACTCTGAGACTTGACTTTTGGCTTTCTTCATGGTGTCTTTTTTTTTAATTCCCATGTTATTTTTTATTTTTTGCAAACATAGTTTACCAATAGGACATTGAATGGAATATTCCACCTAGAACATGAACCACTAAATGCTGCATCATTTCTCAAACATTCATTTTTGTCCTCTACATGCATTTCTTAATATGATTAAAAAGAAAACTATAACATGATAACCACCCCCAAACAAACTGATAAATGAACAGTACAGTATTAGGAACTATAAACACAGTATTTTACAGCAAAGACCTAAACTGTTTTCACTTTGCATGATTGAAACTTTATGCTTATTCAACAATTCTCCATTTCCTCATCCTCCAGCCCCTGGCAACCACCATTCTACTTTTGGCTTCAATAAGTTTGATTAATTTAGATACTTCATGCAAGTGAAATCATATAGTATCTTTCCTTCTGTGACTGACTGACTTCACTCATTATCATGCCCTCAAGGTTCATTCATATTGTGGCATATGACAGAATTCCCTTAATTTTATGGCTGAATAATATTCCATTGTATGTGTAAACTTTGTTTATACATTTATCTATCAGTGTTCATTAAGGTGGTTTCTATCTGTTGACTTGAGGAACCTCCACACTGTTTTCCATAGTGGCTACGCTATTTTACATTCCTACCAACAGTACACAAGAGTTCCAATTTTTCCACATCCTCAATACTTATTTTCTGGGTTTTTTGTTTTGTCACTTTTTAAAATTGTCATTTGTATGTTTTTATTGTTTGTTAGTAATGGTCATCCTAACAGGGATGAGGTGACAGCTCATTGTGGTTTTTATTTGTATTTCCCTGATTAGTGACATTGAGCATCTTTTCCTGTATCTGTTGGCCATTTCTATGTCTTCTTTGGATAAATGTCTGTTCAGGTTACTTGCCCATTTTTTAAATCGAGTTATTTGCTTATTTGCTATCCATATTAAGTTATAGGAGTTCCTTCTATATTTTGGATATTAACCGTTTATCAGAATTGTGGTTTGCAAATTTTTCTCCCAGTCTGTCAGATGTAGTTAGACTCTGTTGTTTCCTTTGCTGTTCAGAAGCTTTTTAGTTCAAAGTAGACTCGTTATCTATTTTTGCTTTTCTTACCTGTGTTTTTGATATCACATCCAAGAAATTATTGTCAAAACCAATGTCATGAAGATTTCCCCTATGTTTTCTTCTAGGAGTTTTACCATTTCTGGTCATACATTTAAGTCTTTAAACTATTTTGAGTTAATTTTTGTGTGTAGTGAAAGATAAGGGTCCAATTTCATTCCTTTGCATGTAGATACCCAGATTTTTCAACATCATTTGTTGAAAAGTCTATCCTCTTCCCATTGTATACTTTGGTACCCTTGTTGAAGATCAGTTGACCATACACTAGCCCTTCCTTATCTGTGGTTTCACTTTTCAAGATTTTAGTTACCTGTGGTCAACCACAGTTAGAAACTAATAAATAGAAATTTCCAAAATAAACAATATGTAAGTTTTAAATTGTGCACCATTACTGGAACACGGTGAAATCTCATACTATCTAACTTCATTTCTCCCAAGACATGATTAATCCCTTTGTCTACCATAACCTCGCTGCATATGCTACCTGCCTGCTAGTCACTTAGTAGCTGTCTCAGTTATCAGACTGACTGTCACAGTATAGCAGTCCTTGTGTTCAAGCAATCCTTATTTTACTTAACAACAGACCCAAAGCACAAGACTAGTAATGCTGGCAATTTGGATATGCCAAAGCAAAGCTATAAAGTGCTTTAAGTGAAAAGGTAAAAGATTTTTACTTAATAAAGAAATTTTAAAAATCATATGCTGAGTTTGATATGATATACCATGAGAAAAAAATCTCTCTGTGAAATTGTGAGGAAGAAAAAATAAATTCATGCTAGTTTTCCTGTCATAGATTTCATTCCATTGTGGTTGGAAAAGATACTTGACATGATTTTCCTAATTTTTTTGTTACTATACTTTAAGTTCTAGGGTACATGTGTACAATGTGCAGGTTTGTTACATAGGTATGCATATGCCATGTTGGTTTGCTGCACCCATCAACTCGACATTTACATTAGGTATTTCTCCTCATGCTATCCCTCCCCCAGCCCCCAGCCCCCAACAGGCCCTGGTGTGTGATGTCCCCCACCCTGTGTCCTTGTGTTCTCACTGTTCAACTCCCACCTATTAATGAGAACATGCAATGTTTAGTTTTCTGTCCTTGTGAAGGTTTGCTGAGAATGATGGTTTCCAGCTTCATCCATGTCCCCACAAAGGACATGAACTTATCCTTTTTTATGGCTGCATAGTATTCTATGGTATATATGTGCCACATTTCTTAATCCAGTCTATCCTTGATGGACATTTGGGTTAGTTCCAAGTCTTTGCTATTGTGAATAGTGCCGCAGTAAACATACATGTGCATGTGTCTTCATAGTAGAATGATTTATAATCCTTTAGGTGTATACTCAGTAATGGGATCACTGGGTCAAATGGTATTTCTAGTTCTAGATCCTTGAGGAATCACCACACTGTCTTCCACAATGGTTGAACTAATTAATATTCCCGCAAAAAGTGGAAGAGCATTCCTAAAATACTTTTTTGAAAAAAAAAGCATTCCTAAAACACTTTTATTTTCTTCTTTTGAGAAGTGTATGTTCATATCCTTTGCCCACTTTTTGATGGGGTTGTTTTTTCTTGTAAAATTGTTTAAGTTCTTTGTAGATTCTGTATATTAGCCCTTTGTCAGATGGGTAGATTGCAAAAATTTTCTCCCATTCTGTAGGTTGCCTGTTCACGCTGATGATAGTTTCTTTTGCTGTGCAGAAGCTCGTTAGTTTAATTAGATCCCATTTGTCAATTTTGGCTTTTGTTGCCATTGCTTTTGGTGTTTTAGTCACGAAGTTTTTGCCCATGTCTATGTCCTGAATGATATCGCCTAGATTTTCTTCCAGGGTTTTATGGTTTTAGGTCTTATATTTAAGTCTTTAATCCATCTTGAGTTAATTTTTGTATAAGGTGTAAGGAAGGGGTCCAGTTTCAGTTTTCTGCATATAGCCAGTTTTCCCAACACCATTTATTAAATAGAGAATCCTTTCCCCATTGCTTGTTTTTGTCGGGTTTGTTATAGATCAGATGGTTGTAGAGGTGTGGCATTATTTTTGAGGCCTCTGTTGTGTTCCATTGGTCCATATATCTGTTTTGGTACCAGTACCATGTTTTGGTTACTGTAGCCTTATAGTATAATTTGAAGTCAGGTAGCATGATGCCTCCAGCTTTGTTCTTTTGGTTTAGAATTGTCTTGGTAATGCAGGCTCTTTTTTGGTTCCATATGAACTTTAAAGTAGTTTTTTCCAATTCTGTGAAGATAGTCATTGGTAGCTTGATGAGGATGGCATTGAATCTACAAATTACCTTGGGCAGTATGGCCATTTTCACGATATTGATTCTTCCTATCCATGAGCATGGAATGTTCTTCCATTTGTTTGTGCCCTCTTTTATTTTGTTGAGCAGTGGTTTGTAGTTCTCCTTGAAGAGCTTTTGTTTTCTGAAAAAGTCTTTATCTCTCTTTAATTTTCAAAGAATATTTTTGCTGGACGTAGTAGTCTTGGTTGCCAGTTTTTTCTTTCGGCACTGTGACTATATCATCCCACTCTCTCCTGGCTTTCAAGATTTCTGCTGAGAAATCCCCTAACAGATGTATTGGAAGTCCCTTGTACACAGTGAATCATTTTTCTCTTGCTGCTTTTGAAATTTTCTCTTGCCTTTGTGGACTTCTTTGGATGTAGCCTATTTGAGGTAGGCTGGTCTTCTTGAATCTGGGTGTTCATTTCCCTTCCCATATTTAGGAAGATTTCAACCATTATTTCTTTAAATAAGCTTTCTGTCCCTTTCTTTCTCTCCCTTTCTGAGATTCCCATAACATGTATATGGATCCTTTCAATGGTGTCCAGTAGCCTTTTAGGCCATTTTTACCCTTCATTATTATTATTATTGTGTCTTTTTGCTCCTCTGCCTATTTTATTTCAAATCACTTGTCTTCAAATTTTCTGATTCTCTCTCTTGCTTGATCAAATCTGCTGTTGAAACTTTATAGTGAATTCCTCATTTCAATTTTTGAATTTCTCAGCTCCAAAATCTGTTTGGTTCTTTTTTATATTTTCTATCCCTTTGCTGAAATTCTCATTTTGTTCCTGTATTGTTTTGATGAGTTTATCAATCACCTTTATGGTGGTTATTTTGAACTATTTGTCAGGCAATTAGTATCTAACTGTTTCTTTAGTATCAATTTCTGAAAACTTGCTTGGCTTATTTGATTGGGCCAATTTTCTCTGCTTCTTTGTGTTCCTTGTAATTTTGCATTAGTATCTACACATTTTAACAATATAGCTACCTCTCCCAGTCTTTGTAGACTGGCTCCAAACAGAGAAACATCTTCACCAAGCAGCATAGCTACAGATTCAGGGGACATCGCAAACATTTTCTGTGGATGTGTCTCCTCTGGATGTCTGTGTCTAGGTTCCTAATTAGAGAGATTTACCAATTTTTTTTTCCTGGAACTCGTAATTTCTTTCTCCATTGGTATCTATCTTTTGTACCACAGGTTCTCCAAAATAGCAGCATGCCACCCGACTCTTTTTGTGTTCCCAGTGGCCTTCCAGGCATCCAGAGTACATGAGGTCTCATCAGTGCCCCAATTTGGACTACATAGAAACCAGTACCTCTGGAAACCCCCCAAAAGCCAGAACACTGCATATATGCTCCACTCTTCTCTCCTTGAAGGAAGAGACTGCCAAGCAGCATTGACCTCTGTCAGCTATACTACAGGTCCTCTGGAGCAGCAGCACACTGCCCAGCTCTTTTTTTCTGAGGAGCCCCCAGCTATCCAGAATATGCCATTTCCTGCTAATACGCTGAGATAGATAAGACAAAAGCCTGTCCCCAAAGAAGCCCCTTGAAAGTGAGAAAAATGGACATATGCTCCAGTTTCCTCTCTCTCCCCAGGGAGAAGCCAGGAGCTGGAAGTTTCCCCGCAATCACATGGCACTGTGCCAGAGAGAGATACTATGGCAAGAGGGTGCCACAGGTTCTTCTACTGGCTTTGATGTAGCTGGCTTCCCCTTTGCCTAGGATGCAAAAGTTTCTTAACTGGTTTCTGGGTTTCTCACAAAAGGAATTGTTCTATGTATGGCTGTTGAATCAGTGTTGCCATGAGAGAAAGAGGGTCTGAAATTTCCTATTTTACTGCCTTAATGGTGTCTTTTAATGAACAGATTTTTTTTCATTGTAATCAAATTTTTCAGGTTTTTATTAAACATCTATGTTTTCTGTGTCTTGTTTATGAAATTTTTTACTCCAACGACATAAAGATATTCTATATTCACTTCTAAAAGCCTTTTACATTTGTTTTTAAGCCACATGGAGTTTATTTTTATGTATGTATAGATTTTAAATCAATGCGCATATAAGTGTAAGTAAGCATATATGAATTCATGTATATGTGTGTATAATATATATTTATATAGGTGAGATTGTTTTTTTTCTATTTAGATAGGCAGTTGTCCCAGCATCATTTATGGAAGAGTCCATTCTTTCCTCACTTCTCTAAAGTGACATCTTTTCATGTATCAAGTATAATGTATATGTGTGGGGGCTCTCTTTAATGTTCCCTTGATCTATTTGTCTATCCCTATTCAAATATCACACTATGTAGATTACTGTATCTTTATAATTTGTCTTAGTATCAAATAAATTAAGTCCTTCTATCTGGTTCTCTTTTTTCAAGAGTTTACTTACTATTCTTAGTCTTTTATGTCAGAAGTAGTATGTTATCATCTTTCACAGACAATAAAACTTGGAATTTTATTGGAATTGCATTGAATCTATAAGTCAATCTGGGGGAAATTGACATCTATAGAATAATGAGTCTTCAAATTCATTAACTTGGTATTTTTCTCCATTTACAAATGTTCTTTAACATCAGTTAAATGTTATAACTTTTCCAGTAGAGTTCTTACATATTTTTGCTGGGTTTAGCATTAGGTATATATATTTTTAACAGTTAAATGTTAACTCTTTTAAACCTTCTTTTTCTAATGGTTTGTAGAAAATATATGGAAATGCAATTTTTTTGGCTTGTTTTCATATCCAGCAAACTTACTAAATTCTCTTATAGCTGCACAATAATAACACTGAGACTTTCTTACTCTCCAAGTCTCATACATCCTATTTTTTTTCCCTCATTGTGCTAGAGAAGTCCAATATTGAAGACAAGTGGTAATAGTGGACATTCTTTCATGTTTTGAAAGGGAAATGTTCAGCATTTCATAATTAAAGTTTTCTTCAGGGGAGATTCAATTATCAAAGTAACGTGACAGACATGAAAAAGAACCAAATGAAAATGAAGAACATTTTTTAAAAATCACATCACTCTCTCAATTGATGGAAAAACCATCTTTAATATTAAACTAATAACCTGCTGATGAACTGGGAATAGAAGGGAACTTTCTTAATCTGACCAAATATAATACACTTAATCATGAAGCCCCTGAGGCTGCAGCTCAGAGGAGGGTATCTCCTGTAAGATTCCCCAGCCTCAGTAGGCCCTGGACCCTAATTTTTCTCTGGACTTCTTGTAGACATGGAACCAGACTTCAAATGCTATGTCATCCCTAAATGTCTTCTAAATCAAGATAGCATTGGTGCTTCAATATTCCACTTACCTTTCAAGATCTCATTCAAAACCCAGCCAGGGAAGGCCTACTGATTTTTCAGACCTTGAATATTTTTAAGTTGCTGTATACACACACATGGACATACATAAATATAAATACACACACATATATTTTGTCCAGCATATTTTATTTTCAGTGGGAAGATTAATCTGAGTAATCCAATTTATCATTACCAAACACCAGACTTAGATGGCATTTTTAAAATGTCTTTTATCAAAACAGATGATCAAGCAAATAATTTTCTAGTTCTATTTGGCTTTATTTACTTGTTTATTTTTTGGCAGTGAGCATTTCTCCTTGAATACTTCTTTGCACATGTTGCCTCCGCTGGCTACAACACTTTTCCCTTCCCACAACTCTACTTTGCTCAGCTAACTCTTCCTCATGCTTCAGGATAGTCCAATAATCACATCAGGAAGTCTTATCCATTCCATTTCTAAACAATCTGAGTTCAGTAGATCCCATGCATTTTATAGCAGATAGAGAGGATATATTTAACAACATAAGTGTTACAAGAATACTAGTCAATATGAACAGACCTACAGGCCAATAAGAATACCAGCGATCTGTAAACAACCAGGACCAGTATATACTAGGTAAATATCACCTATGCTCAAAGCATATAGTACAGTAAGATGTGGTAAGATACAAAGATTATCATGGTGCTTCTCATGTTGTTCTGTAACTTGCTGTTTACCTGTCTCTTATGGTAATCTGTGAGATTACTATGAACAGGGACAAATCATACTCAACCTGGAATCCTGTGTTCCATGGAATCTTGGTTTAAAAAAAATAGGTCCCAAAAAATATTATTTGAATTAGGTAAAGGAAGTTATATTTAGAGAATGTTCACTAAATAAATCACTTCCTATTACTTCACAGCTTTAATCCCTGGAAGTCCATGAACAATGAATCCATTTCACTCATCTTGTTGGAACACCTCTGCCGAACTTTCAAACAAATCCTGGAATAAAGAGTTTGCTTATCAAACTGCCAGTGTTGTAGATACAGTCATCCTCCCTTCCATGATTGGGATTATCTGTTCAACAGGGCTGGTTGGCAACATCCTCATTGTATTCACTATAATAAGGTAAGTGCTCCTTTTTTTTTCCTTCTGTACTTTAGGAAACTACAGTCAAAGCTCCCTAAATGAATCCTTTCCCCTGTAGCATTTTGCTTAATGAAATGCAATTTCTTAAATATTTGCTTAAGATAATTAAGATAATTAATGAAGATTCTACAGATACTTTCATCATGCATTAGGTAACATCTCAATTGGAAATCTCAACATGCTAAGACCTAGGCCAATGCTTACTGCTGGGTCAGTGAATTTTTAGGGCAATGACTCTCAGTCTTAGCTGCATATTAGAATCACCTGGGGAGTTTTAAAAACTCCTGATATGCAGTTTCACCCCAGACCCATTAACTCAGAATCTCTAAGGGTAGGGTCCGGGTAAGATTTGAAACTGCAATGCAACATTTTATTTCCCAGCAATAAGAATTATCCTAAAAAGCTGACCTGTTTAGGCAGGTGAAAGAGATTCTTTTACTCACTTGGGCAAAAGAGAGACTTTATCTGATCACCAGAAGATGCAGGGAGTCATAAGTAGTGGGCTGTTCCCTTTTGTGTAGACCAGCCTATATAGACCAAACTGAGAGACATTTGCCCCCCAGTACCTCCTGCCTGGGCACCACGTATCTCACCTAATTCAGGTAATTCCCTCCTCTCAAGTAGAGACTAAAGTTTTACCTGGAGTATAAGAACTGATTATTTGTTTTCTAGGGACTTGATAAAATGGATTCAGAATTAGTGTACACAAGCCCTATAACTACTTGGTATATTTGCTATCTTGATTTTCACATGTAAGTTTTGCTAGTTTTAATAACTATAGGATGTTAACTTTTTTTCCTAGTTTCTGATTATACTTAAAATTGCCATTTTTAAAATGTTTGTGCATATTCATATGTTATAAAAGATATTCTAGACTGCAGGTTTAATATCCCTTATCCAAAATGCTTGGGACCAGAAGTGGTTCAGATTTCAGATTTTTCTGGATTTTGCACTGTTTGTATATGCATAATGAGATATCCTGGAGAAGGGACCAAGTCTAAACAGAAAATTCATTATGTCTCATTTACACCTTATACACAAAGCCTGAAAGTAACTTTATGTAATAATTTAAATAATTTTATGCATGAGACAAATTTTTGTAAACCAAACCATCAGATAGTAAAGTCATCACTCTCTCTGCCACCCATGTGGACATCTGTGGTTGTCTGGCATCACCATCATTCCTGACTCCAGATTTACATCTAACCAATAAACAATCACTTTCTTAAACTTATTCACACAACGGTACCTAGCAGTAAAAAATATGACCATTAATACCACTAATACAGTGAAAAATAATGTGTTCAGGGCAACTAAGCAGCCCAGTAACATCACCAGAACACCGGCACCAGCTGCGAAACAACAGCAGCTGAAGGGGGCTGGGAGGGTCATTTTTCCCTTGGAAATGCTGTGTGTTGTGCAGCAGAATTTTGACTGCAACCCATCGCATGAGGTCAGGTGTGGAATGTTCCACTTGAAGGGTCATGTTATTCCTCAAAAACTTTCAGATTTTAGAGCATTTCAGATTTTGGATTTCCAGGTTAGGGATGCCCAACCTGTACTACCTAATAGGTGTTTTCAGCATCATATTAACACATAACCGCAAAAAACTTTTGTGGAACATACTACACTAAAAAGCACAGCAGTACTATTATTATACTAGTACTATATAGCATTATATAGTACTTATATATATAGTATATATATACACTATATATAGTACATTATATAGTACTATATATGTAGCAGTACTATTATATATACAGTACTATATATTTAAGAAAAGAGGCTCAGATGAGTAAATAACTGGTCCAGCATCACAGAGCTAGTAAGTAGCAATCCTGGCAATTGAACTCAGATCTTATTCCAAATTCTAGGCTATTTCCTCCACAGCTAATGAAAACAAAGAGGTCATCAAAATTATAGAGACAGTTGTTGGATTTGCCATAAAGATAAAAGAATCCTCACAGCCTTAATTGAGAGCAAGAGGAGCCCTCAGGATGGTCATGCAGATGGTGCTCATCACCCCGAGAAGACTCATAACTTGTCACTTCCCCGGGTGGCGTCTCATCAGCCAGCCCTCTCTCAAACTTTCATTTTCGCTCTCTCTGCAGTTAGAAGTAGAGGATCAATGGTATTTTTTATACCAGTCACAGCTGAAGATTTATTTAGTACATAGGGATTCTACTCTTAATAAATTCAGGCATTCCTTATTGTGTCCTGTAAAGCCATTTGTGAATATCAAGCATTTTAAACTTTTCTTTAAGTGCTAGAAGAATGTCCATTCAATATATATTAGTAAATACCTATTGCATGCCCTGCATTGCCCTAGGGTTTATGAAAATACCAAAAAAAAAAAAAAAAAA
>NW_012107475.1:159277-160195 GCF_000951045.1 Mandrillus leucophaeus | reverse complement strand
TACCTGATGTAAATGACGAGTTGATGGGTGCTGACGAGTTGATGGGTGCAGCACAGCAACATGACACAAGTATACATATGTAACACACCTGCACGATATGCACATGTACCCTAGAACTTAAAGTATAATAATAATAAAAAATAAATTAAAAAAAAAGAAATAGGAGAAAACTAGCAATTGTGGCATAATCTTAGGACTGGTTCTTATATGCTCTTTAAATTCTTATTTGTCCACATCTGCCAAGAAACCTGTCTTGACTGTGCCCAAGAAAAAGGAGAGGGCCCCTTCTTTGTGCTTCTTGACCTTGTACTTGTCTCTAGTTTTCTCTCATCAAATTGTAATGTGATCATTTATTTATGCAAGTCTAGACTATAAGCTTCTTGATGACAGGGTTTATACATGGTTTAGCTTTACAACCTTAGAGCACAGTATTATGCCTGCCATGTAATTGGTGCTCAACAAAATGTTTGTTGAATTAATAAACAGCATCTCCCAGATGAAGATGATACCTGTTTATTATTGAATGTGCCAGCTCCTTGAAAGAGGAACCAACTGAATTTTAAATTTCTGTTCTCAGAAATGTATTTCACCTGCTGATGAGAAGGCCACTTCTAGATAGCACTGAATTCACTTCTCCCACCCCCAGCTCCCCACAGGAGACATGACATCATTCTCAGTGCCATCTACCAGCTCCCTCTTTTCAGATGACTCTCTCTGTCTGGATCTCAGGTTCTTTCTTAATAGTCTTTGCTATTTGTTAGATTTTACTGGAATATTTCTAAGTCATTGTTGAAATCTTAACAATGGCCTAAGCTACAACAGGAAAAAAAAAAAAGCATTAGACAACAGAAATCATTTATTTTCAGTCTTCAGCTGTTTTAAATACTAGGAATGAGTAAAGACTAAATCTTTTGTCTG
>NW_012107475.1:153548-157987 GCF_000951045.1 Mandrillus leucophaeus | reverse complement strand
AGCCATTTGTGAATATCAAGCATTTTAAACTTTTCTTTAAGTGCTAGAAGAATGTCCATTCAATATATATTAGTAAATACCTATTGCATGCCCTGCATTGCCCTAGGGTTTATGAAAATACCAAAAAAAAAAAAAAAAAAGCAGCATCTGTTTAAAAAGTTCATATTCTAGTGGAGAAGATGAGATTTAAATTCATGGAATAATTTGAAAAATAATACAAGAAAGACAATAAAAACAATCAATTGCGGGGGAAAAAAGATGGCTCAGATGAGTTCCAGGAAAGAAAATGGAAGTAATCAAATATTCTTAGGGAGCCTCAAAGAGGCAATAGTGCTGAGTAGAGAGTTAATAGCCAGATACTTGAGAATATTTCTAGCTCCCTCCTGTTGGCCTGTTGGACCTGCCCAGTTCTCCTTCCATCTCTCCCTCATGGCCTCCAGTATTTCTGCCCTGCTCTTCTACAGATACATATAGTGTGTCCTACACCCAAAAGCCTTGGTACCACCATTGAAAAACCAAGTCCTTATTAGGTCTTAGCCCTTCTGAAATGTTTGCATTTTCACAGGTGGCTTTTATATGCAAAACCTTTGCAGTGTGGGATTCCAGGCCTTGTGACAAGCTGTTGAAGAGATGTTTGGAGCCAGAGAAATTTCTTGGACCCCTCAATTTACACCAATAGATAACAGGCTAATCCCGTCTACTTATACAGAGACAAAGTTGAAAAAAAGGAAGACATATGCAATGTGAACTCTTCTAAAAGTAAATTCTGAGCTATGATTTATGGAAACAGATTTTCAACATGAAGTCAACCGTCATTTAACTGGGGAAAAAAACACTTGAGCCATTATATGGACCAATTTGTTTGCATTATTGTGAAAAATCTATCATTTCTTCATATTATCATTTTATACATAACGTGAGAATATACATTAGATAAAGAAATGCTAATGGAGCTTTTAAAATAAATATTTTAATCTTTCAAAAAGTATCGGGAACAACTTTTAATTAAAACAACAGTTTTAATTTTTTTGCTAAGATTTTAACACTTTTCCTTGCAAATTGCTCGCCAAAAATTTATTAATCTTTCAAAAGTCATTTAAAAGCAACTTACATTTATTTAGTTAGTTAGTTAGTTGGCTAGGAATGTATCAACATTTTGCAAATTGCTCTCTAAATATTTTAAGGCAATTTGTATTAATGTTTTCATCCTGCTTTGCCATGATCTTTTGTTACTTTCTGAACAGACAGGTGAATTAAATAAAATATTAAGACTACAGTAACAATAAGGAGAAATAAATAACATTTAAACAAGATTTAATGACTTTTCCTTTTATGGTAGTAATTGTATCAAAACCAGTGTTCATCAATAGAACTAAGAGTCATAAGCAAGCAGTGAACCAATTTCTGACTTTGCCAAATGAAGACTAGAAACATATATAAAATAAATATGTTTAAGGAAGGTGGAGCTTCAATAATAAGATGTTCTATGTGCCTTTTGTAAAAGCAAGAAGCAACTTGTGTATTAGGAGGGTGACTTTAAAATAATGAGGCCAGATCATCACTAGTCTGTTGTACATTAAATTTGTAGCAGGTCAAAAGAAGCCAGTTTAGAAAAGGTAGGCAGAAAATTGAGCCAATTATAATATTTTCCTCTTGCGTTCCCAGGAGACCGATTAATGAACTCAACCCCATTACTCAACTATTCTCCACAGGCACAGCAGGCCCTGGGAATCACCTGTCCTTCAATAAAGGCACTGACTTTTTTTTTATCAGACCCCCACATCCACCTTCTGAACACATCTTCCTTCTGTTTACTGATAGATTCCCTTCAAGTGGGCAGAGTCTCTATAAAAGGTGCCCTATACTCCAAAAATAAAGAGTTCCCATTTTGTCACTTCCTGCCTTCATCTCAGTGTCAGGTCAACTAATTAATACTAAGTCATGAAATCATGAAACAGAGGTTACAAACAGAGGCTAATAAATGTATTAACCTAGAGGAATACTGTCTAATGGCAGAATTCCAGTTGCTGACAGGGATGGGAAACGTTTTAGAATACAGGTCTCTTTTTTCCCAACCCAGATTAAATAATAACTAACAGCTCCCTCTGACCCAGCCCTCTACCATTCCAAATGTCAGCCATACACAGACTTTTGTTGGAATTGACCCATACCCTTGGCTGCACAGATATGTTTTAGATGCCAGAGTACCTTGCAACCACATTTGTTCAGATCTGTGGTCCAGTTGGCCAATATGCTAAGCCGGCTTGGGAATCTAAAGAAGTTGAGTGGCTTGCCTAACGACACAATGAGTGAGGGCATAGAAATGAAAATAAAATTCCCAATTAAGTTATCTTTCCACTATATCACTCTATCTATGTAGGGAAGGGTTGGCAAATATGTGACTCTACTGTAAACTCTCTCACCCTTAGCAGTCATCTCTAATCACACAGGTCTGTCCTGTGTAGCATCTGTTTTGTATAGGTCTGTCCTGTGTGAGGACTCAGAATTCTTCTCAGCAAAGTGCTTCAGGAAATGACTACTAATCCATCGGCATTGGCTCATGATAGCAATTTAATTCAACTAGAGTTAAATGCCAGACAGGATGGTGAGGCAACCCAGAGATTAACAAGAGCAGGAAGCCAGTTCTACACCCTACCCCATCCCTCACCCCAACACCACCTTCCTCTCCCTGCCCCAAGCTGGAGGGAGAAAGGGAGAAAGAGGTTTTACAGCCCTCCGCAGTCTGGGCTGCCTGGTGGGAGCTGGAGCCCCACTGGTATCTTGGATCATGGAGTGAGGGCTACATTCTGGCTTCTCTTCTCCTCCTTACTCTCCAGTTCCCACCAGTGCTTCTGATTGGCCAAACCTAATCAGAAGCCAGTTGGCAAAGGGGCCTGAGGACAGGCTAGCGAATGACAAGCACAGCAGCCTACATGCGTAGTGTTGTGTTTTGTTAGTTTTACTGAATCCATATCATATGTTGTTATTTCTGATTGCAAAAGGTAAGCATGGTTTTAATAGAAATTTTGAAAAACTGTCAGAAAATGCAAACAGTAAAGTTAAAAAATCAGTCATACTACTACCAAATAGATGATCACTGTGATCACTTGACATATTGTTCCTGCAAATTTTTTAACAAATGTTTAAATAAATTTAGAGTCATGCTCTACACGAGTATTCTTTCTTTTTTTTTCCAATGTGATTAAATATTCTTTCAAACTATGACTTATAACAGCTATATCCTATTGAGTGTGGTAGTGTAGAATACCGTAATTTATTTTGTCATTCCTCAAATTAATGAGCATTAGATATGACCACTTTAACCATATGGAACACATGTTAGCCAAAATTATCACAAGTCTTTGTATTTTATTTTAAATGTTTGCATCATAAGAAACATAAATCTCATGAAGTCTGACATCAGGAAATCTGAAGATAAATTAGACCTAAAATGGGATATAATTTATATAGTTAGAAATCTTACAATTTCTATTTGTTTTTAATTTCGATGCTGTTGCTTTCAGTAAAGAAGACAATAATAAATATAATGTGTTATTTATATTGCCCTAGTAACTTATGTCCAGATAAATTTATCAATTGCTTCAGAATTCTCTTTGTACTATACAGAATATCGAGACACACTTTTATTTAATTCTTTTTAATTGGCAGTTAATGGCCTGCACTGTCTCCACAATATAATTACCATAATTCATTATCAGTAAATGATGGGTACCCCTCTAGAGAAAAACAAGGGCCATGGATCTAATTGCTGCAATTGAGACCTAAGCAACTGCTTATGGTTTATATCCCAATTCACATGCAAATAACGTCTATTTATAGACCAAGATTTACGATTTTTTTTTGTCTGTTTTTTTTTTTTTTTTTAGTTTGGAGCTCTTTCTATCTGACTGCTAATATCTGTCCCTCTTCTCTGTCCCCTCTCCATTTCCCACTCTAATGGCCTGGAGAGGACAGGGGATGAGAGACCAAGGACAGTCAGCTGGCTGGCCTTTTGTTTGACATGATCTTTTCTTCATGTCATCTCTCCCTCTTGGTCATTCTGGTGTGAGGCACTAAGTTCCTGAGAGCAAGGAACCAACCTGTTTTTTTAGTGGCAGCAACAATGCATACAGTATGGTTGCTGAATGAGGACTCCATGGCAGTAACTGCCCCACATAGTGGGTGCTGCCAAGGCCTGGAGAAGAGACGGCCTCACCCAATCTGATGTTTCACATGAGAATCTGACAGCTGAGAAATGAAGCTCACAGGTTATAGAAGTTGTAGCCAATGAATAATAAAGACACACACGAGCTTCCAAACAGCAGAGCATTAGCCCTGAAATAGGAGCATATACACCATGGAATACTATGCAGCCATAAAAAAGGATGAGTTTGTGTCCTTTGTAGGGACATGGATGCAGCTGGAAACCATCATTCTTA
>NW_012107475.1:45308-152698 GCF_000951045.1 Mandrillus leucophaeus | reverse complement strand
AAAAAAAAAAAAGCATTAGACAACAGAAATCATTTATTTTCAGTCTTCAGCTGTTTTAAATACTAGGAATGAGTAAAGACTAAATCTTTTGTCTGAGTGTATTTAAAGTTGGTATAACTTGTTGCTGCATTGAAAAATTACCCCAAACATACCGGATTGAAACAATAAACGTTTACTGTCTCATGTGTGTCCAGTGGTCATGGATTCAGCAGCAGCTTAGCTGGTTGGTTCTGGCTCATGAGCTGTCATAAAGTTGCCATCAAGCTGTCTTCCAGGGTTACAGTCATCTGAAGGCTTCGCTGCAGCTGGAGGATCTACTTCCAAGGTAGCTCATTCCCATACCTCGAAAGCTGGTGCTGACTGGTTGTTGACTGGAGCTTCAGCTCCTCTCAACGTGGACCTCTCCATAGTGATGCTTGAGTATCCTCACAAGATGGCAACAGGCTTCCACCAGGGAGAGCAATCCAATAGAGAGCAAAGAGAAAACCCTACAATAACTTTGTGACCCAATTTCAAAGTCATACACTGTGACTTCTGCCATATTCTCATTGTTAGAAGCAAGTTAATAAGGTCAACACTCAAAGAGAGGGAATTGAAAAAAAAAGAGAGAGAGGGAATTAGGCTACACCTATTGAAAGGAATATCAAAGATTTTGTGGACATATTTTTAAACCACCACAGTAAGTTATCAAATAGTTCAAAATGCTTAAATATACACAAGACTAGGCATTTCCTCTATGCATTTGTGTAGGTTTCCTTTAACATTTTAAAATGCATTATGGCAATTAAAAATTGTATCAGGTAGCATATATTGAATAGTCTGTATACATTCAATGTCAAACCTCAGTTTCCTCTATCTCTTTCAGGTCCAGAAAAAAAACAGTCCCTGACATCTATATCTGCAACCTGGCTGTGGCTGATTTGGTCCACATCGTTGGAATGCCTTTTCTTATTCACCAGTGGGCCCGAGGGGGAGAGTGGGTATTTGGGGGGCCTCTCTGCACCATCATCACATCCCTGGATACTTGTAACCAATTTGCCTGTAGTGCCATCATGACTGTAATGAGTGTGGACAGGTAAGTGAAGGACTTTGAAATATCTTAATATAATTCAGAGGTGCCTGCGCTTCCCCAAGCTCATTCCAATTCCAGCATCAGTTTTGGTTTATAACAGCAAAGCTTTTCTTCCTTTGCTTGTTTCATTGTAGGATTGATTACTTAAGAATATTTTGTTCAACTTTCACAGAGGTCTATTTTTAATGGAAAACATAAAACACAAAAATCTTCTTTTTTCTAATCATTCTTTTCAACTCAGTTTTATTTGCAATTCACTGCATGAAAAAAAATCACAAAACCGTGAAATATTAGAAACCAGAATGAATTCCCCCCATCAATTTCACAGTAAGGAAGCTGAGGCCCAAAGAGGTGAGGAGATCTGCTAGAAGCACATAGAGAATTAGCAGCAGAGCCAAGAATTAAAGTAGGTTTCCTTAGTCTCTGTCCAAGGCTATTTCTGATATGTCCACTGTCTCATACATTTGTTATTGCCTCATAGCTCTAAGGAATCAGTGGAGTAAATAGAGGTTCTTATATGACTATGACGCAATTTCCCAGTGCCAAGAAGATCATCTTTCACAAACATTATTGTGATTGGTTAATACAAATGCTGTCATTTTATATTATTAGAAATGTATTCCACTATGTCCTGGAATGTGCCATATCCCCTTTCACCATCCATGTAAGCTAATGTTATTTGAGGAGATGATGGTGATAGTGAGTACTTATTGAGCCGATAAGTGGTAGAATCCAGTTCAGACCCAAATCATCTGACTCTAGAGATGGCAGGTAGTTGTAACTGCTTCAATCTCTGGCCTGTCTAGGAAGCATGCAAGCTAGGATGTGCAATCTCTGGCCTGTCTAGGAAGCATGCAAGCTAGGATGTGCCCTGCATTATCCAGATGCCAGAATGTCCACACCAGGTCCTAACAGCTCACCTCAAACAGAAACAGGGCCTAAAGACAACCATAGTACTTCCAACAGTGTTACTCTGTCTTTCAGAACAACCCACTTAAAATCTCCATCTGCCTTCTTCCCAACCCAACCCCAGCCCAACACATTTAATCCTCCTTTCTCTGATCTACTGTCTTTTTCCTTTGATTCAAATATATTACATAAATCACGTGTGTGTGTGTGTGTGTGCGCATGTGTGTGTGATTTATTGTCTAGTTCCCTTGCACCTCAGATGTAAATTCCCCAAAGGCAGGTCTTTGTCCATCAATATATCATAAATGTGTGTGTAACACTGCCTGGCACTCAGGTGCTAAAAAAATATTGATGAATGGATGAATGAATGTCTTGAAGGGTATGTTAAATTTCCCCGGGTCCATCCAGAAATCTTCCTGAACCCTGCCTCTTTCACCCTTCCAAATGGGACTCTTGGGTTTGGAAGTGATGAGCCATTCTTTAGATGAACAAAAAAAGAATGACAAGGTTCATATAAATCATTCACTCTGACAAAAATGAATAATAATGGTAAAATCTTAAATATACTTTTTTTTTTGCAAGAGAATTTTCAAAACATAGACTTTCCTTCTCAACTTATAATTCGCACATTTTTAAATCAATATACTGCATAGGTCTAGTTAGCTCAGCTGATGCCAGCCACTGTGACTGTGTCATGAGAAAAGCCCCATAAACATGTCAGGGTTCCAATACCAGGAAGAGGGCCTTGAACAGGCCAGGCTCACTATGGAAAAGCAACCTAAGGTATAGACCATACCACTAGTAATCCCATTCTTGGGGATAATACGAGCTTCTTTATACACTGTGCCTTGGATGCAGGAGAATATTGCCTTTTTTTGGAAAAAAAAAAAAAAAAAAGAGGGGTATACTCCTGTAAATCTTTTACTGTAAATGAAGTGAATGGGCATTTTCTGCCTTGGAACAGACAAACTGTGAATGTTTTTTAATATTGACAGATTTTTCTCTGTATGTATATGTGTACACACATGCATGCGTGTGTGTCTTGTAGTCTTTTGTTTGGTTTGGTTTTAATCCAATTGACATAGTATGCTAAAATTTCATTTCACATTTAAGACATCTGCCCTTTCCTTCCCCTCGCTCTGGAAAATCAGGTGGTAAGAAACAAATGAAGAGGCTATAAAACTGAACCATTACCTTCCTCACATTTCTTGTAATTCTAACTCTACTAAAATCATTAAAGTTTAACAAAATCTGCAATTTTGTAAGAGAGAAATGAGGCTTGCTTTGTAAGATCATAACTAAATGTCGGTGCCATCAGTATGCCTTAGTGTTTACATATTTAAATCATTTTAATTGCCAATTTAATGGATCATACATTTCAAGTGTTTCCAATAACTCATTTTGCTTTCCCTAATTAGTGATAACTGCAAGTGTGTAGAATATCTAGTAGTCGGCTCCTACCTCCATAGCCATACAAAAACAATATATAAACACCCAAAATGTCAAAAATGTTTGCTTTCAAATGAAAGCTACCTAGACTTTCATTAGTGGTTACTTTTATAAATAAATTCTCTAAAACATTAGGAGTCAGTAAGTAGGAGCCAAAATTTGCAATTTATTCATTCATTTATTCAAAAAATATTTATTGAGCATGAACCATATGCCAGAGATTGTTGGACACAGGGGATACAGTGGCCTTAAACTAATAGTCAAGGCTCCTGCCCTCGTGGGGCTTTCATTCTAGTGACATAGACAGACATTAAGTGAAGAGTCCCACAAGTAAATGTTTATTTCCACATAGTGATAACACACTAGGAAGGAAAAATAGAGTCTCCTTATAATATTCTTTTACAGTCATGGTCCCTTGTATAGAATGGGTGGTCAAACAAGTCTTCCCTAAGAGGGAGACAGTTAAATAGGGTCTTGAAGGAAGAGCAGGAAGAAGCAGAAGCAGATCCTGCCAGGCAGGTAGCACAGCATATACCTGACCTTGAAAGGGGAAGAGCTTGAGGAAGTCAAGGGAGAGACTGGCACAGGCTCCAGCTTGAGCAGCAGGCAGAACCAGGTGGGAAAAAAAGACCTGTGGAATATGGGAGGAATTCTGAGAATTTATAGAAAACCATTGAAAGGTTTTCAGCTGGGGAGGGATGCTATCAGAGAAGATTCCTTAATTGCTTGATCCCATGACTTCATCATCCTATAATTCCAGTAAAACTGATGGCTGGGCTGCTATGCAGTCACTACGGCATCCACTTCCCCAGCAGGGAGAAAAGAGGCCCTTCTCTCCTTAGCCACAGGGAATGCATGTGTGCAGTGTGCAGAGGATGGGTAGCTGAGGAACCCTGGCCAGAAACCACTCTCTGCAACCAAAGGCCCCTTAACTGAATACAAATGTCCTGCTTCTGGTGCAAAATTGAAAGGGCAAAAGAAGAGGAAATTTTTTTATTTTTGTGAGTCTTCATTAAGTAGCTTTACAAAAACTTGGAGAAATTTAAGTGACCATAAAAACCATTTTTACATTTGTTTAATTTCTGCTGATACTATCCTCTACCACCCGCTAGCCCCCAGCAAAGCTGTGCTTTTTCAAATAGGCCTTCCTTCTGAATCTGAGCTCTTGTTTCTCATTCTTCAGTTTTCATTTTGCTCTGAAAAATTCTTTGGATTTGCTGAAGGACTAAATATATTAGATATGTCAGAATTTCAAGTTTGATTAATGATTACCGCTTTTTTCCTGGCTGTAAAATGAAAAGAAAAAAAATAAAGAAAAATGCTTCCCCATGAAATTAGCCCATTTCTTCCCTCTGGCTCCTAGCTTAAGTTCCTTAAGGAATTTGCATTGTCTATACTAGTCACACTTGTTCATCCTCACTGTGACTTCTGTGAGCTGAAACTCCATGAGCGTGGTGACTTTAGTATAAAGCCATCGGGGCAAAATGTTTGTTCTATGTTCCTGAATCCCTTTCTGCTGAGAGATTCTCTTAGCCCCGCATTTTCCTCCTTCCTGCCTCTGTGTCAGTAAATCTTGCTGGGAAAAGGGTCATTTCTTCCTGGAGGAAATCCATATTCAGGGACAAAGTTTTCCAGAGTCTCATTTACAGGAAAAGCGCCTTTGTAAAGAGTGCACTGAAGAATTTTGCCATTATCAGTGTGTTCATAGAAGGAACAGCTATTTCAGTGAGTGGATTATTCAGACTTGCAGGGTCAAGAATTGTTTTCTCTGCAGATACCAGGCAGCTCTTAAAAAATATAACTTTCTTTTACCCTGATAGAGGTGTGCTTCAGAGAGGACAATAATGCTAATAATTTACTCTCGTCATGAACTTTCATCCTTGGAGCTCAATGTTTTCATTGATTGTTCCAAAACTCTTCCTGACTGCTTTTGCAGGTACTTTGCCCTCGTCCAACCATTTCGACTGACAAGTTGGAGAACAAGGTACAAGACCATCCGAATCAATTTGGGCGTTTGGGCAGCTTCCTTTATCCTGGCATTGCCTGTCTGGATCTACTCGAAGGTCATCAAATTTAAAGACGGTGTCGAGAGTTGTGCTTTTGATTTGACATCCCCTGACGATGTACTCTGGTAAGTTGTTAAAACTTAAGAAAAATGAGTTGAATTAAGTTGTGAATTACTTCATTCTCCTTGTCAACATGTGAGCAGCTTCAAAGAGTATCCTTGTGGATCCTCTTCTCACCAGTATCTCCACTTAGGTCTCTCCACACATGCAATCAAGGTGATAGTTTGATTTTTAAGGAGAGGGTAACCTTTAGAAAAAGATTTTGAATTCAATCATGTAACCTCAGTGGACACAAATATATTTAAATAGGATTTTAAAGATTCATAGCAGCCAGATGCAGTGGGAATGCAGCAATCAAGAGAGGTAAGGAATTTCCAGAGTCACTCAAACTCAAACCTCATCAGTATGCAATTGCAGTTTGCTTAAATTGTGTCCCCTATAAAGATATGTTCAAGTCCTACACCAGCTCCCCCCTGCCATACCTGTGAATGTGACCTTATTTGGAAATAGGGTTTTTTCAGATGTAATCAAGCTAAATTAAGGTCTTGCTGGATTAAGGTGGGCCCAATGACTATTGTCCTGATAAGGAGAAGCAGATTTTAAGAAATGCAGAGACACACAGAAAAGAGACATGTGAAGACAGAGGCAGAGATTGGAGTGATGTATCTGTAAGCTAAGGAACACCAAGGATTGCCAGAAACCAGCAGAGAGGGTAGGAGGGGGCATAGAGCAGATTCTCCTTCAGAGTTTCTAAAGAACCAAACTTGCCAGCACTTTGATTTCAGATGCCTAGATTTCAGAGCTGTGAGCGAATAAATTTCTATTGTTTTAAGCTATCCAGTTTGTGCTAATTTCTTACAGCAGTCCTAGGAAACTAATGCAACTACCATAGCCATTTTATGCATTTTAATTTAAAAGGAAATTAAAAGTCTTCAATGTGAAATTTGAACATAGAATTGGAGTTCATGATTAAATTCTTTGAGCAACTACCAATGGCCAATAACTGTGTTAGATATTTTTACATATGCTGTCTCAAGTCAGTCCGGCAGATCCCTTTCTCCAACTCTATAACTTGTCAAATAGATGAGTCATTTCTGCATTATGTGGACACAGCCAAAGAAGGATGGCAGTAAAGGACCTGCAAATCCACTAATCCAGTAAAAAATAAAATTCATATACATGCATGTTTTGTTCAGTTTAGTATAAAAAAGTACTATAGACTAGGTGGCTTGTAAACAATAGAAATTTATTTTTCACAGTTCTAGAAGCTGGAAATCCAAGATGAAAGTGCCAGCATGATCAAGTTCTGATGACAGCCCTCTTCCAGGTTGCAGTCTGCCAACTTTTCATTCTATCCTTATGTGGCAAAAGAGAGAGACAGGAAGCAAGCTCTCTTGTGTCTCTTCTTATAAGGACACTATTCCCATTCATGAAGGCTCCACTCTCATGACTTAATTACTTCCCAAGGACCCCACTTCCTCATACCATTATATCGGGGGTTAGGTTTTCAACATAGCAATTTTGAGGGAACACAAACATTTAGAACATAATAGCGCAACATAGATAGGACTGGACTTCCAGTTCCAAAATGGCAGCATAGAAGCAAGCTGACTGAATGCCCCCCTGAGCCCTCAGAAAATCAAAAACAAATATACAGCACCAAGGTTAGCATTAGCAATATCCCAGAACTCCAGAACTCAAATATGAGGATGAGACGGTTCCTCAGGCTTCAGAGAAGTGAAAAAAAATATGAAAAAGCCTCCAAGCCGACTGTAATAGAATCAGATTTCCACATCCATGACACCCTTCTCCCCCATTCTGCTTGACACCAAACACATGAAAAATTTCCCCCCAACTCAGTTTCTACACTGAAGAAAACACGATCAAGGTAGACAACCAGCTTTCCCACCACCTTGGGTTCCCTGACAAAATACTTGTCTCTGCCTTAACCTATGGAAAGTATCACAAGTGCTGGAAGGGAGAAATATCCCTGAGAACAGGCAGAGACAAAGTAGGGAGGTGGGACAGTTACTCTGTAGCTCAGCCAAAGGAGACACTAAATCAGAGTGGCTATTCAATACCACTACACTGCAGGAGGTACATTCAGCAGGTCCCCTGGACAAACCCCTAGCCAGGCTTCCCACACATCTGGGATATCTCCTTTGGGAGCTCCCCCATTCAGGACAGCCAGTGACTGATGGGTTACTAGAGCGAAAGCAAATCTGGGCTTAAGGCGCAACCTAGAGCCAAAAGGAGACAACAATCTAGCGATAAAGACTCTCTAAGAAAATATATGCAATAAAAACCAAAACAAGTCAGACAGAGAAGACTGGAATAAATAGCAAATCCTCAATGCAAAGACATAGTTGTACATCCACAAGAAGCAACAGCAAACAGCAAACCATGATCTCTCCAAATAGACAAAGCAGGGAACCAGTAACTGACCCTAATGAGACAGCAGTAGGTGAGCTCTCTGGCCGATAATTCAAAATAGTAGTTTTTAGGAAACTCAGTGATCTCCAAGATAACACAGTAAAGCAATTCAGAAATATATCAGAGAAATTTAACAAAGAGATGAAAATAATTTAAAAATTAAAAAAGAAATCTTGGAATTGAGAAATACGTTTGCTGAACTGAAAAAGTTACTAAAAATTCTCAACAGCAGAATGGGTCAAACAAAGGAAAGAATTAGTGAGCTCAAAGACAGGTTATTTGAAAATACACAATCAGAAAAAAAAAAAGGAATGAAAAGAAATGAAGACTGTATACAAGATATAGAAAAAATTATTTCAAAAGACAAAATCTAAGACTTATCAGTGTTCAAGAGGGAGTTGAGCAAGAGCAAGAAGTAGAAAGCTTATTCAAAGAAATAATAACAGAAAATTTCCCCAAAATTGAGAAAGATGTAAATATCCAGATATGGGAAGATCAGAGAACATCAAACAAAATCAACCCAAATAAGACTCCACCCCAAGGCAGATAATAAACTTTCAAAAGTCAAAGACAAAGATAGAACTCTAAAATCAGTAAAAGAAAAGAAGCAAATAACGTGTAAAGGAGCTCTAATTCATCTGGATATGGACTTCTTACTAGAAACCATATAGGCCAAGAGGGAGTAAAATGACATTTTCAAACTGCTAAAGAAAAAAAACTAAAACAAAAACAAAAAAACCTGCCATCCAAGATATTGCATCTATCCTTTGACTGTGAAGAAGACATAAAGTGTTTCCCAGACAGGCAGAAGCTGAAGGAATTTACCACCGTCAGATCTGTCTTACAAGAAATGCTAAAGGGAGTTCTTCTGTTGGAAGGAAAAAAAAAACACTAATGTGCAAAAAGAAAACATTTGAAGGTATGAAACCCCTGGATAAAATTAAATACATTAACAAGCCCAGAATGCTCTAATACTGTAATTTTGGTACATAATCCCCTCATAATTATAGCATGAAGCCCAAAGACAAATCTATCAAAAATGGTAACAGCTGTAGCAACCTGTTAAGAGACAGATAATATGAAAATATGTAAATTGAGACAACTAAAAGTTAAAATGTAGGGGAATGGAGTTAAAGTGTAGTTTTTTCCACTTGTTTCTTTGTTTCTATTATTTTCTTTGATGTAAGATAAATAATCATCTCTTTGGAATAACTTGTAATATATATGTTTTTCGTCAACATCATTGTAACCACATTGCAAAAATCCATAACAGATTTTAAAAATAAAAAGTAATGAACTAAGACATTCCACCGAAGAAAATCACTTTTCCACAAAGGAAGATGGTAAGAAAAGAAGAAAGGAAGAGAAAAGTTGCAGAACCAGAAAACAAGCAACAAGATGGCAGTAGTAAGTCTTTACTTATCAATAATAATACTGAATGTAAATAGTCTCAATTTTCCAATTAAAATGCAGTGAGTGGCTTGATAAAGAAACAAGACTCAACTCTATGCAGCCTGCAAGAAACCCACTTCACCTCTAAAGACACACATAGCCTGAGAGTGAAGGGATGGGAAAAGGCATTCCATACAACTGGAGATCAAAAATAGCAAGAGTAGCTATATTTAGATAAAATACACTACAAATCAATGACTGTAAAAGAAGACAAAGAAGGTCACTATATAATGATAAAGGGGTCAATTCAGCAAAAGGATATAACAATTTTAAGTATCTCTGCACCCAACATTGGGGCTCCCAAATATATAGAGCAAACACTAATAGATCTGAAGGGAGAGAGGGGCTGCAATGCAATAATAGTAAGAAACTTTAACACACCATTCTCTGTAATTGACAGATCATCCAGACAGAAAATCAACAAAGAAACGGCAGAATTAAACTACACGCTAGACCTAATAGGCCTGACATTTACAGAACATTTCACCCAACTGTTGCAGAATGCAAATTCTTTTCAACAGCATATAGAACATTCCCCAGAATAATCCTATCAGGCCACAAGACACACCTGATCAAATTTTAAAAAGTAGAAGTTATAGCAAGTGTCTTTGACCACAGTGAACTAAAACTAGAACTCAATAACAAGAGAAACCTTGGAAACTACATAAATATATGTAAATTAAACAACATGCTCCTGAATTATCAGTCAATGAAGATATCAAGAAGGAAATTTAAACATTTTTGAAACAAATGAAAGTTGAACTACAGCATACCAAAATCTATGGGATATAGCAGAAGCAATACTAACAAGGAATTTTATAGCAATTAATGCCGATATCAAAAAAGTAGAAAGACTTTAAAAATAAACAACCCACGAACGTACCTCAAAGAATTAGAAAGGCAAGTACAAACCAAACCCAAAATTAGTAGCAGGAAAGAGGTAATGAAGATTAGAGCAGAAATAAATAAAATTAGACTTAAAAAACTACAGATGATCAACAAAATGAAAAGTTGGCTTTTCAAAAAGATATGCAAAACCAGCAAACCTTCAGCTAGACTGAGAAAAACAGAGAGAAGATCCAAATAAACAAAATCAGAAACAAAAATGGAAACATAACAACTGAAACCTCAGAAATACAAAGAGTCATTAGAAACTGTAATGCATCACTAAATGCCAACAAACTGGGAAATATAGAGGAAATAAATAAATTCCTGGACACATACAGCCTGCCAAGATTGAACTATGAAGAAATAAACAACCTCAACAAACCAACAGCAAATAAGGAGACTGACGCTGAAAAAGAGTCTTTCACCAAGGAAAAGTCCAGGACCTGATGGCTTCACTGCTGAATTCTACCAAACATTTACATAATTAATATCAATTCTCTTCAAAATTCAAAAAAAAAAATGAAGAGGAAGGAATACTTCCAAACTCATTCTACAAAGCCAGCATTACTCTGATACCAAAACCAACCAGAGACACACACAAAAAGAAAACTACAGACCAATATTACTGATGAACATAGAGGCAAAAATCCTCAATAAAATATTAGCAAACAGAATACAACAACACTTTAAAAAGATCATATATCATGAGCAAGTAGGACTCATCCAAGGAATGTGAGGATGGTTCAACATATGCAAATCAATAAAGTTGATACATCACATTTACAGCACCAAGAACAAAAACCATATGACTATTTCAATAAATGCCAAAAGATCATTCAATAAAATTCAGCATCCCTTTCTGATAAAACCCTCATCAAACTGGTTATAAAAGGAATATACCTCAAAATAACAAAAGGCATACATGACATACCTACAGCTAATTTTGCACTGAATGGGGAAGAATTGAAGGCCTTTTCTCTAAGATCTGGAACAAGACAAGGATACCCACCTTCACCACTTTTATTCAACATAATATCAGAAATCCTAGCCAGAGCAATTAGGCAAGAGAAAGAAATGAAGGGCATTCAAATTGGAAAGGAAAAAGTCAAATAGCCTTGTTCACAGATGGCATGATATTATGTTTAGAAAAACCTAAAGACTCCACCAAAAAACTATTAGAGCTGATAAATGAATTCAGTAAAGTTGCAGGATACAAAATGAATGTATAAAAATCAATAGCATTTATATATGCAGTAATGAACAATCTGACAAAGAAATCAAAAATGCAATTGCCTTCAAAATAGCTACCAAGAATATAAAATACCTAGTATTCAATTCAACAAAAGAAGTAATATATCTATACAAGGAAAGCTATAAAACCCTGATTAAAAAAAAATACACACATACCTAGATACCTGGTGAAAGAAATAGGATGCAAAAAAAGGATATTCCATGCTCATTAATTGGAAAAATTAATATTGTTAAAATGACACTACTAGCCAAAGCAATGTACGGGATTCAATGCAATCTCTCTCAAAATACCAATAACAGTTTTCACAGAAACAGAAAAAAAATTCTAAAATTTATGTGGAACCACAAAAGACCCTGAATAGCTAAAGCAATCCTGAGGTAAAAGAACAAAGCTAGAGGCATCATGCTACCTGACTTCAAAATTTACTAGAAAGCTATAGTAACTAAAGCAGCCTAGTACTGGCATAAAAAGACACATTGACCAATGGAACAGAGTGGAGTACCCAGATACAAATCCACACATTTATAGCCAACTCATCTTCAACAAAAGAGCCAAGCATATACAATGGAGAAAGGACAGTCTCTTCAATAAATGGTGCTGGGAAAACTGGAACACTATATGCAGAAGAATGAAAATAGACCCCTACCTCTCACCATACACAAAAATCAAATCAAAATGAATTAAATACTTAAATCTAAGACTTGAACCTATGAAAACTATAAGAAGAAAACATAGGAAATGCTCCAGGACATTGGTCTGGGCAAAGACTTTTTGTGTAAGACCTCAAAAGCACAGGTAACCTAAGCAAAAGTGGGCAAATAGGATTACCTCAAACTAAAAAGCTTCTGCACAGCAAAGAAAACAACAAAGTGAAGAGACAACCCATAGAATGGAAGAAAATATTTGCAAACCATGCATCTGACAAGCGATTAATAGCCAGAATATATAAGGAGCTCAAACAACTCAATAGCAAAAAACCCCAAATAATCCAATGTAAAAAATGGGCACAAATCCAAACAGATATTTCTCAAAATAAGACATACAAATGGCCAATGGGTAAACAAAAAGTGCTATCACTAATCATCAGAGAAATGCAAATCAAAACCACAAGGAGGTATCATCTCACCCCAATTAAAGTGGCTTTTACCAAAAAGGCAGGCAATAATGGATGCTGACAAGGATGTGAACAAAGGGGAACATTCGTACATTGTTGATGGGAATATATATTATTAGAGCCACTATAAAGGCTCCTTGAAAAACTAAAAGTAGAACTACCATATGATCCAACAATTCCAGTTCTGGGTTTATATCCAAAAGAAACTATATTAATATATCAAAGATATATCTGTACTACCATGTTTATTGCTGTACTGTTCATAATAACCAAAATATATAATTAATCTAAATGCCTATCAATAGGTGAATGGATAAAGAAAATGTGGTATATATACACAATAGAATAGCATTCATCCATAAAAAACAATGAAATCCTGTCATTTTTAGCAGCATGAATAGAACTGAAGGCTATTATGTTAAGTGAAACGAGCCAAGTACAGAAAGACAAATATCACATGTTCTCACTTATATGTGGGAGCTAAAAAAGTGAATCTCATAAAGATAGTAGATCGGTGGTTACCCCAGGAAAGGTAGAGGAAGTGGGTAAGGAAGAGAAGTTGATTAAGTGGATACAAAGATACACTTTACTAGAAGAATTAAGACCTAGTGTTTGATGAATCAGTAGGATGACTATAGTTTAAAATATCCTATTGTACATTTCAAAATAGCTAGAAGAGAATAATTTTAATGTTTCTAGCATTTTTAAAAAGTCAAATAGTTAAGATGATAGATAAATCCCGAGTACTCTGATTTGATTTTTACAAATTATATGAATGTATTAAACTATCACATATACCCTGAAACGATGTACATCTATTATGCATCAGCGAAAATTGTTTAAAAGAAACATAGATAAGATTGTTTATTCATTACTTCTCCCACCAGCATTGGCTATCCTGGGTTCAAATTTTACCTCTTTCAGTTACTGCTTGGGTAGTCTTGGGCAAGCCACTTAACCCCTCTGTGCCTCAGTTTCTTCTTCTACAATGTAAGGGCACTAATGGCATCATACTCATGGGGTTTCACAGATTCAGTGGGTAAAGATATAAAAAATGCTTAGAACAGTGCCTACTATATAATAAACGTTACGTACTGTTGCCTGTCATTGTTAAACACTGAAGATTGGTGATAGGTAGCCTCACCTATACTGCACTCAGTACAGTTGGGTTTGGCTAGAGAAAAGACAAGCATTGTTATTGGTGAACAATGAAGATCAGGGCTTCTCTACAATAAAGCAACCAAAGATCCACAAGGACTTTTATCCTGGACCCTGAAAAATGAAAGAATCATGCCTCGGAAACTGCAAAAGCCAATTCCTAATCCAATTAATGTAATGGTGTTGTTCTCTCTCTTCTCTCTCCCCTCTCTCTCATTTTACAGGTATACACTTTATTTGACAATAACAACTTTCTTTTTCCCTCTACCCTTGATTTTGGTGTGCTATATTTTAATTTTATGCTATACTTGGGAGATGTATCAACAGAATAAGGATGCCAGATGGTAAGTGTTTGCCATATTTTGCTTTATTTGTTAAAAGAACAGTTTAGATAGTCTAAGACATCTACAATAGAAACTTAGGCAACAGTGACTTGAAACATACCACACTTAGACATGTCGACATTGATATATGTCTATAGAAAGAACTTTCGGAAAATAAGACATGTACTAAATGAACTGCTTAAGAATCTCTCAGTGACAAATGTTAAAAATCACTGATGTAATGGTTTCATTAAAATGCATACAGAACTCAAGATTCTATTTAAAGAATAATTTTATTTTTGTTATTTACAGTTATTTAACTGTTTTCATTGCACATTTTGCAGAGTTGCATGCATATGTAAATATCTTAAATGTTATGTGCAACCTTTTAATTTTTGTGTTTCAATTTTTTTTAATTTAGAGGAGAAAAGTCTCATTAATATTTGAATTTTAAAAGATGGGTTTTATTAATATTAAAAGATTATTTAGGAGCAAATAAAACCAAAGACTTAACCTAAAGTCAATAAACTTGAGAAGGACCTGTGAAGATACTTGTCTCTAAAACTGCATAAATAAATCTAAATTATTTTCACCTTGCAATTGTGTATTCCACAATCTACTTGTTCAAATAAAGAAGTCGGTAATTATATAACCTGTTGGGTAAAAACACACTTACATTCATTAAACATTATATTGTAAATATATTTTTGTGTTTCTCTTGGAAAGGCAAGTTTGCTGGGTTTCCCTGCACACTACAAATTTACGAATTTTACAAATTTTTTGTTTAAAAAAATGTGAACAATTTAACCACCATTCCTCAAAAATTGTGGCAAACCCTTGAACCAAAGGTTTGTAAGTAGTCTGTTGGCTCACAACTTTTTTTTTTTACCACCTAGTTACTTGGAATTCTTTGAAAGTCTTACACTTGTAAAGTATGGTCCATTTGGGAAGAAAAAGGAAGTAGCCACAGTTACAGAAAAAAACATAGCTTATAAATGTATCCCAGGGAGCTGAGTTGGTGAGAAGGTTAAAGTGAAATCATATGGAATATTAAAGATACCAACAGCTGGAGAGAATGCTTGAGCCTTTTTAAAACAGTTCTCCAAATCAGATCATTTTGCTCCTGACATTTTTCTCAGAAATGCTAAAGAGGATCTTATGAAACAAATCTCATACACGTCAAAATGCAAGAAATTGGAGGAATGATAGGGCCTACTCTGATAAACTGCAGGGGAATCAAATGATTTTTAGCTCCCATGCTTTTAAAATTATTTCCAAGTTTTGTTCATCTGTTACCCTCATGTCCCAGAGAAATTTTCATTAAATGCCTAAATATGACATAACATGATTAAATGTATGAGTTTTAAAATATGTTTTATTTTAAAATAATTTGCATTTCTTAAAAAGTTGATAGTAAAAATATAGTATAGATAATACAGAGATAGTATAGAGGTTTCCCAACTACCCCTCACTCAGTTCCCATAGTTAACATCCTACATTACCTAAGACATTTGTCAAAACAAAGAACATTTCTGTACATTACTGTTAACTAAATTCCATTCTTTATTGGACTTCACTAGTTTTTCCATTAAAGTCCTAAATCTATTCCAGATTCAATCCAGAATAGCACATTGCATTTAGTTATCACGTCTTCCCAGTATCCTCTGATTTGTGAATTTCTCACTCTTTCCTTATTTTTCATGACCTTCGTAGTCTTGAGCACTGGCCGGGTATCCTGTAGAATGTTCCCAATCTGGGTTTGTCTGATATTGTATCATTACTAAACTGTACTTACATGTTTTTATTTTTAAAACTCAACTCTTCTCATCACAGCATATCAGGGGTCACATGATGGCTACATTACATCACTGTTGATTCTAGCCTTGATTACCTGGTTAAGGTGGTGTTTGCTAAGTTTCTCCACCATGAAACTGTTTATCCCTTTCACTATTCTATTCTTTGGAAATGTGTTACTAAACATAGCTTACCTTCAAGGGGGAAGCAGGAAGGTGGGAATTAAGCTCCATCTTCTGAAAGGGGAGTATCTATATAAGAATCCCCATATTATTTGGAATTATTCTGTAAAGAAGGTCTGGCTCTTCTCTCCTCATTTTATTCAATATTATTTGTATTACTATAGACTGATATAGTTATTTCATACATTGAGTCATAATTTAATACTTTGTTATTTATTTGGTCTTTCAAAATGTTCCAACTTTGGACCTTACATGCCAGGAGAGAGTGGCATAACGTATGTAAACACTGAAGGAAAAAAAAGTATACCCTAGAGTAGCATATCCAGCAAAAATACCCTTCAAACATGAAGGAGAAATAAAGACTTTCCCAGATGAACTAAAGCTGAGGAACTTCATGAACACGAGACCTATTTTACAATAAATTCTAAAGGGAGTACTCCAATCAGAAAGAAAAGGACATTAATGAGCAATAAGTAATCACTTGAAGGTACAAAACTCACTGGTAATAGTAAGTACCAAGAAAAACATAGAATATTAAAACAATGTAACTGTGATATGTAAACCACTCTTGCCGTAAGTTGAAAGACTAAACAATGAACCAATCAAAAATAATAACTACAACTTTTTAAGACATAGATAATACAATAAGATATAAATTTAAACAATAAAAAGTTAAAAATTGGGGGGACAAAGTTAAGGTGTAGAGTTTTTACTAGTTTTCTTTTTGCTTTTTTATGCAGTGTTAAGTTGTTATCAGGTTAAAATAATGGCTTATATGATAGTGTTTGTAAGACTTATGGCAATCTCAACTCAGAAAACATACAGTGGATAAACAAAAAATAAAAAGCAAGAAACTAAATCGTATTACCGAGAAAATCGTCTTCACTAAAGGAAGACAGGAAGGAAAGAAAAAAGGAAGAGAACACCACAAAACAACCAGAAAACAAATTTTAAAATGGCAGGAGTAAGTCCTTACTCATCAATAACAACATTGAATGTAAATGGACTAAACTCTTTAATCAAAAGACAAAGACTGGCTGACTGAGTGAAAAAACAAGACCTGTTGATCTATTGCCTTCAAGAAACACACTTCAACTATAAAGACAGACATAGACTGAAAAAAAAGGAATGGAAAAAGATATACCATACCAATGGAAACCAAAAAAAGCAGGAGTAGTCTTATCAGACAAAATAGATTTCAATCCAAAAACTTTAACAAGAGACAAGATCACCATATAATGATAAAAAGGGGTCAATTTAGCAAGAGGATATAATAATTTAAAATATATATGCACCCAACACTGGAGCATCTGGATATATAAAGCGAATATTATTAGAATTAAAGAGAGAGATAGGCCCCAATATAATAGTAGCTGGAGACTTCAATAACCTACTTTCAGCATTGAACAAATCTTCCAGCCAGAAAATCGGCAAACATTGGACTTAATGTGCACTGTAGACCAAATGGATCTAATATATATTTACAGAACATTTCATCCAATGACAGCAGAATATACATTGTTTTCCTTAGCACGTGGATCATTCTCAAGGATAAAACATATGTTAGGTCACAAAACAAGTCTTTAAAAATTCAAATAATTGAAATAATACCAGACATCTTCTCTGACCACAATGGAATAAAACTGTAAATCAATAACAAGAGGAATTTTGGAAACTCTACAAACATATGGAAATTATAAAATATGCTCCTGAATCACCAGTGGGTAAATGAAGAAATTAAGACAGTTGAAAAATTTCTTGAAACAAATGATAATGGAAACACAACATACCAAAACCTATGGGATACAGCAAAGCAGTACTAAATGGGAATTTTATAGCTCTAAGTGCCTACATCAAAAAAGATGAAAAATGTCAAACAGTCTAATAATGTACCTTAAAGAACTAGAAAAGGAAGAGCAAACCAAACCCAAAATTGGTAGAAGGAAAGAAACAAAAAGATCACAGCAAAAATGAATGAAATGAAAATGAAGAAAACAATACAAGAGATCAATGAAACGAAAATCTGGTTTTTTTGAAAGTTAAACAAAATTGACAAACCTTATAGTCTGACTAACTGAGAAAAAAGAAAGTCTAAATAAATAAATTCAGAAATGGAAAAGTAGACATTACAACTGATACTGCAGAAATTCAAAGGATAATTAGAGGCTACCATGAGCAACTATATGCCATTAAATTGGAAAATCCAGAAGAAATGGACAAATTCCTATACATATATAACCTACCAAGATTGAACCAGGAAGAAATCCAAAATCTGAACAGATCACTGACAAGTAATGAGATCAAAGCCATAATAAAAAGTCTCCCAAGAAACAAAAACCCAGGACCCAATGGCTTCACTGAATCCTACCAAACATTTAAAGAACTGATACAAATTCTACTCAAATTATCCTGAAATATGGAAGAGCATGGAATAATTCCAAACTCATTCTACAACACCAGTATTACTGTGATACCAAAATCAAACAGACACAACAAAAAAGAAAACTACAGGCAAATCTCTCTGATAAATATTCATGCAAAAATTCACAACGAAATATTAGCAAACCAAATTCAACAGTATATTAGAAATCTCATTCATCATGACCAAGAGGAATTTATCCCAGGGGTGCCAGGATGATTCAACATATGTAAATCAATCAATGTAATACATCATATCAACAGAATGAAGGATAAAAATCATATGATCATTTAAATTCAATATATCAAATTGAAATATCAAATGCTGAAAATGTATGTGATAAAATTCAACATCTCTTTATGATAAAAACCTTCAAAAAACTAGGTATAGAAGGAACATACCTCAACATAATAAAGCCATATATGACAGACCCCCAGCTAGTATCATACTAAATGAGGAAAAAACTGAAAGACTTTCCTCTAAGATTTGGAATATGACAAAGATGCTCACTTTCACCACTGTTATTCAACATAGTACTGAGGTCCTAGCTAAAGCAGTCAGACAAGAGAAAGAAATAAAGGACATCCAAATTGGAAAGGAGTAAACCAAATTATCCTTGTTTACAGATGACATGATTTTATATTTGGAAAACTCTAAAGACTCCACAAAAAAAAAAAAAAAAAAAAAAAAAAAAAAAAGATCAGAACTGATAAACAAATTCAGTAAAGTTTCAGGATACAAAATCAACATACAAAAATCAGTAACATTTCTTTATGCCAATAGTCAACAATCTGAAAAAGAAATAAAAAAGTAATCCCATTTATAATAGCCACAAATAAAATTAGGTACCTAAAAACAAAGAAGTGAAAGATCTCTGTAATGAAAACTATAAAACATTGGTGAAGGAAATTGAAGAGGACACCAAAAAATGGAAAGATATTCCACATTCAGTGTTTGGAAAATCAGTACTGTTGAAATGTTCATACTACCCAAAGCAATCTACAGATTCAAAGCAATCTCTATCAAAATACCAATGATGTTCTTCACAGAAATAGAAAAAACAATCTTAAAATTTATATGAAACCACAAAAGACCCAGAATAGCCAAATATATCCTAAACAAAAAGAATAAAACTAGAGGAATCACACTACCTTACTTCGAATAATACTACAAAGCTATGGCAAGCAAAACAGCCTGGTACTGACATAAAAACAGAGACGTAGACCAGTGAAACAGAATAGAAAACCCAGAAACAAATTCACACAGCTACGATGAACTCATTTTTAACAAAGGTTCCAAGAATATACACTGGGAAAAAGACAGCCTCTTCAATAAAGGTTGTTGGTAAAATTGGATATCCATATGCAGAAGAATGAAACTAGAGCCCTATTTCTCATTATACACAAAAATCAAAATGGATTAAAGACTTAAATCTAAGACCTCAAACTACGAAACCACTATCAGAAAATATTGGAGAAAATCTCCAGGACATTGGTCTGGGCAAAAATTTTTTACTCCACAGGCACAGGCAACCAAAGCAAAAATGGACAAATGGGATCACATCAAGTTGAAAAGCTTGGCTATATAAATTACCAAGATTTAGAATCAACCTAAGTGTCCATCAACAGATCAATAGATAAAGATAATGTGGTATGTATACACAATGGAGTGCTATTCAGCCATAAAAAAGAAAGAGATACTGTCATTTGCAAGAACATGGATGGAACTGAAAGTCATTATGTTAAGTGAAATAAACCAGGCACAGAAAGACAAGCATCACATGTTCTCACACATTTGTGAGATCTAAAAATAAAAACAATTGTACTCATGTACATAGAGCATAGAAAGATGGTTACCAGAGGCTTGAAAGGATAGTAGGGGCCTGAAGGTGGGGTGAGGAAGGTTAATGGGTATTTTAAAATCGTTCAAAAGAATGAATAAGGCCTAGCATTTAATAGCACAACAAGGTGACTATAGTCAATAATAATTACACATTTAAAAATAACTAAAACAGTGTAATTGGATTGTTTGTAATACAAAGTATAAATGCTTGAAGGGATGGATACCCGATTCTCCATGATGTGATTATTACACATTGCATGCCTGTATCAAAATATCTGATTTACCCCATAAATATATACACCTACTATGTACCCACAAAAAAATTTTAAAAAAAATAACAACAAAAAATTCTTCCAACTTTGGAAACTTTGGAAAGTTTTCAACAATAATAAAAAAGAATATATCACAATGCGCTAAGTAGGAATATAATAATGAGGTTCATATTTCACTGCAAAGCCATTATGAACTGTCCAAAAGATTCTAGGAACACATTGCCCCATGATTTCTATGGTTGTTTATACCCTGTCTATCTGAATGTTTCCTTTGCAGTTGCAATCCCAGCGTACCAAAACAGAGAGTGATGAAGTTGACAAAGATGGTGCTGGTGCTAGTGGCAGTCTTTATCCTAAGTGCTGCCCCTTATCATGTGATACAACTGGTGAACTTACAGATGGAACAGCCCACACTGGCCTTCTATGTGGGTTATTACCTCTCCATCTGTCTCAGCTATGCCAGCAGCAGCATTAACCCTTTTCTCTACATCCTGCTGAGTGGAAATTTCCAGAAACGTCTGCCTCAAATCCAAAGGAGAGTGACTGACAAGGAAATCAAAAATATGGGAAACACTCTGAAATCACACTTTTAGGAAAGTACATGGATCACCATGAGTCTAGACATGATTATCTTACTGGTATTATTAGAAAGGGCAGGTGTACCGATATGTTTATGCCCATTTTTCTTGTGTACTTGTGACTCTTAGCAGCATGGAACAGAAGTGTAACCATGCAAATGCAATGAGTTTAATATGCTAACTTTAGCAAGCTGTAAAATGTTAATCTATATTGTGGGTAGGGAATGGGATAGTCTAAGATACCCAAGCTTCATGATGGCGTATATTATTCCAGCATGTTATAAACTAGTCACTAATGCAAATGGCCATCCATGACCATTGACTCAAAACTCACCAAGGAATCTGACCTTGCCCTCCACACTGTGGCCTCACTGTAACAGTTTCCTCAAGGTTCCTAGGAGGGTATCACTTCACAGTGAAGTCTGAAATTTGGCTATTTTTTATCTACAAATATGTTGGTTTTATATGGTCCAATCTAATACCTTCAACAACTAAGCCCTACCTTTCAGAATAACAGTTACCATTTATTGCGCACATGCAATGTGTAAGATTACATGTAACAAACCTGTGAAATAAGTATTATTACCTTTGTTTACTATGGCTCAGGAAGGAGATATGCTAGGCCTAATGCTGCAACAGCTATCTAAGAGCCAGGCTAATAATGTTCAGTTCTGCCTGTTTCTTTTCTACTGCACCATCTTGGCAACCTTTACTTATTATACTGGAGAACTCAGTAACTTGGAGTTTCTTTTGCTTTCTCCTATAGCCCTGCAAGGGGAGAACTAAAGTCTGATAGAAACGAGTTGATGTTTAAGCATCCTTTTGGATTACCTTTGTTCTCACACCTGCAAACTGTAGAAACTGGTATCTGCACTTTAATAATAATTCTTTACTTCTGGACTTTAAGCTTCATTAAGAAACATTCCTGGCCGGGCTCAGTGGCTCATGCCTGTAATCCTAGCACTTCGGGAGGTGGAGGCGGGTGGATCACAAGGTCGGGAGTTCAAGACCAGTCTGGCCAACATAGTGAGATCCTGTATCTACTAAAAATACAAAAAAATTAACCGAGCATGGTGGTGCGTGCCTGTAGTCCCAGCTACTCAGGAGGCTGAGGCAGGAGAATCGCTTGAACCCAGAGGTGGAGGTTACAGTGAGCCAAGATCATGCCACTGCACTCCAGCTTGGGCAACAGAGTGAGACTTCATCTCAAAAAACAAACAAAAAAACCAAGAAACATTCCCTTTAGGTTACAGTATACATGTTTGTTCTAAGGTACAAAAAGTAATTAGCCCTTAAATTTTCATAGGTATTCATTATATCTATATTTTCCTCTTTAGACTTACATATAGTTAGGCAAGCAAACAATGCATTTAATGCCTGGGTTCTACACTAAGACAAATATCGTTATTTTGTTTGTGGATAAAGTCTGTAAACCCACCTTCTTCATCTAAATACATTAAATTTGTTTACTCCATAAACATCGGAAACCAATTTTCAATCAGCCCTTTTTAGAAAAAGACTTAACCATTTTTATATCTGATCTCCATTTTTATATCTAATTGTGTTTGGATAAACTTGTATTTGAATCAACCCAGACGTGATTTTTAACCCTATTTATTTTACTCTAGAATTTTTAGGCACAATTTCAGAACTGGATAGTATCTAAATGCATATCTGGATGAATGGCTCCGTAAACAACATGAGAACTACACACTGAGACAGGTAGCATCTGAAACATTTTATTTCCATAGCTGAGGTCTAGAGACCTACATAAGCAGCTGGATGCTCCTGTAAAACGTCAATGAGAAGCTGTGTCATGGCCACAATTTCAGAGGTCTTCATTCTCACTTTTCTAAGGTGCAACAGCTCAGACTCAGTGAATAATACTGACTTCTGAAGACCCAGCACAATGGGTCAGAAATATCTTATTATGTGACAATTGAAAAGCAATTGTTTACTTTCATTGTCTTTTTTAATACAGAAAAAATTATGATTTTAAAGACTCAGTTTTAAACCACAGACCTTTTTCTAGTAGCATTCCCAATAGTCCTCAAACAATTGGTCAGTGAATTATTTTAAATTTTATTTACTAAGAGTCATAAGGAGCTTTAGTTTAATCAAAGTAGAAAATAAAAAGGGTGACTAATAGATTTATCTTTGTCCCTTTATATAGCCTTTCTATGCATAAGCATATTTATATGCAGATTTACAGAGGTGGCTTGATACAGACTCTTTATGTGTTTTATATGTTTGGCCATGATATGTATACAGGTTTACTTTCAAATGAAGTTAATAGTGATAGTTGGGTATTTGTCACTCAGTCAAATAATAATTGTATCCTTATTCTATTCTTATTCAATTGTAGGTGCCTCATTTAAACTTTGAACATCAATTAATAAAAGTGAATGAGTAAGAATTGCTTGTATATTAATTTACCTCTGGCTTGTAGCTTCTACTTTTAAGATTTTCTATAAGGGATTTTATATTCTCTTAATGGAAATAGTTTCTCCTGAACAAAGACCAAATGTTTCAGAATTAGTAAAATGTATCTTAAATATGGCCAGTAGTTTGAAGGCACTTGTTATCATACCAAATTGTCAGAAACCTAGACTCTTGTATTATGTCCCAGAAATTACTGCTTTTGTGGGTTATAATGTCACAGGCTCATGGAACCTTGAATCTGAAAGATACTTTAGAGACTATCAAGTGTTAAAGGTGAGAAAAATGAGCCACAATTAAACCAAATTATTTTTAACACAGTTCATTGTGTGTCTAGAGACCTACACCTAAAAAGCAGCTACAAACCAGCCCTGAGTCCTTTCTACCAAACCATAGTCCCTGTGGAACACTGATACAGTTGATAATAGCTATAACAAATACTTAAAAGTTTACTGAGTAAATCAAGATTGTATAATTATGCCCTAAAAGTTGTCAAATTTTAAAGAAATACCTGATTCAGAATTTACTTGGATTACTTGTCAGAATGGCAGACATTAATTATCCATTCTCTTCACAGAGCTCTACGGAATCAGCCCAAAGCAAAATAGAGAAATTAACAAGATTTTCTTTACTGCCCCCAATTTTTTGTTGACAGCTCTCTACACCAATAATTTAGTTCATTCTACAAAATGCCTCCTACCTCACCTAGAGTTAGGAACAGCGCTACACTCCGTACAGTTACAATTCCTTTATGACATCACCCTAGCAGGGGTAGCATCAGATTTTTCCATTTGCCATTTTAGCAATTAGTTTAGATGTAGCTATAGTCCACTCAAAAGACTATACTTAATTGGTATCTTGATTTCTTGTGTTTGTAAATTCATCATTTAACACATATTTACAGAATACTCTATCTCCAAGGCACTGTGCTGAGCTCCACTGAGAATAATTTTTTTTAATGCCTAAGACATTACCTCATCTCAAGAACTGAAAATTCAGTGTCTACTATGATTCCTGTAGATCAACTGTACCCACTTAGGTGTCCCAGAGAACAATCTACAGTGGTTTCTTGATTCTAAAATACAATTCATAAAATATACCATTAATTTAATGACTGCTTTGGGGAGTAAAAACACAACATTCACATTAATAGATATACCCTCAGAAACACACATGGAACGCACATCATAGAATTAAGGAAAAAAACTGTGTTGACATTTTCTCCTAAGACTAAATGTACTCATCTCATCAGTTTATGAAAGGATTCTTCATTAAGTGATTTCATTGCTACTAATGTCTGAATTTAAAGACAAAAGTGAATCATATAAAAGGGTCAAAATTGATTAACTATCTCACAAAAAAAGTTTACCTTTTTCATGTAAGAATTGAGAAACTGGGAATAATTTTGAATTAAATGTATTGCAATAGCAGCAAAACCACAAGAACTTGTTACCTTAACAATAGTAAAACTTAACATTGCATTATGAAAATAGAGCTTTGAGCTTCTTGAGGATAAATAGCTACCTCTGGCCCATCACACCATCACTGGAAGTGTAATTCTGGGATGCTACTTCAAGGGTATTCTCTTCTATCAGAAACCTATTTGAAAGTATAAAGTAGCCCTTTAATCAAAAGCAGGGGAAAAAAGCATTTCTAAAACACTGTATGATTTTTACTGAGACTACAGGTGGTTCCTGTAGCTTACTAAATGTGTTGTTCTTCCTAATTTATAAAACTGAATACATTTGCTATTTCTCTGAAAAACATTCAAGGCAAATATACTAGACACTTTTTAATAACAGCTATCTAAAATATCATATGTAAGTCTATTCCCAAGCAATTGACAAAATTATTCCAGGAATAAGAAATAAGGAATGAGTTTCCTCTCCTCAATTTTCAATGTTGTGTTGACTGGGCTTTGGAATTCCTAGTGTCAGTGGACTTGGTTTAAGTTCCACCCTGGTCAATTACTAGATGTAAGACCCTTGCAAAGGACATGAACAGACACTTCTCAAAAGAAGACATTCACGCAAGCCAAACATATGAAAAAAAGTTCAACTGATCATTAAAGAAATGCAAATCAAAACCACAATGAGATACCATCTCATGCCAGTCAGAATGGCAATTATTAAAAAGTCAAGAAACAACAGATGCTAGTGAGGTTGCAGAGAAAAAGGAATACTTTTACACTGTTGGTGGGAATGTAAATTAGTTCAACCATTGTGGAAAACAGTGTGGTGATACCTCAAAGACCTAGAAGCAGAAATACCATTTGACCCAGCAATCCGATTACTGGGTATGTACCCAAAGGAATATAAATCATTCTATGATAAAGATACATGCATGCGTATGTCCATTGCAGCACTGTTCACAATAGCAGAGACATGGAATCAATCCAAATGCCCATCAATGATAGACTGGATAAAGAAAATGTGGTACATATACACCATGGAATACTATGCAGCCATGAAAAATAATGAGATCCCATCCTTTGCAGGGACATGGATGGAGCTAGAAACTGTTATCCTCAGCAAACTAATGCAGGAACAGAAAACGAAACACTGCATGTTCTCACTTATAAGTGGGAGCTCAACAATGTGAACACATGGACACATTGGGAAGAACAAAACATACTGAGGCCTGTCAGCGGGTTGAGGGGAGTGAGGGCATCAGGAAGAATAGCTAATGGATGCTGGGCTTAATACCTAGGTGATGGGTTGATCTGTGCAGCAAACCACCACGGCACACATTTACCTATGTAACAAACCTGCACGTCTTATGCAGAAGAAAATATTTTTTTAAAAATCTGTTGACTAAACTCCTTAATTTATAGATTTGGAAAATGGAGCCCAAAGAGGGTAAAGTAACAACTCAAAATCACTAAACTTTTTGTTGCCAGAACAAGAGCAACATTTTGAAGCTCCTGACTCTTAGGCCTTCCCTAGTTTCCACCATATCTTTCTTTCTCAGGCTGTACTCGGAAAGTAGGGGGCTGTGGATTCCATGCCAAGAAGTTGGTTTATAAATGCAGTGAGATGCCTTGAAACTTTTTGAGGAGGGCAGGATCACAATCAAATCTGTGCTCTTAGAAATAGCTAGCACTAGAGTGTGTGATGAAAAGAATGGGAAGAGCCTGAGGCTGAAAATCATAGTAAGTTATCACAATGGTCCAGGAAATGTCTCAACCAGCACAATGACATTAAAGGTGTGTACATATACCTACCATTTGCTGAGTGCATACAGTGTACCAGGCATTGTGCATAATCTCATATAATCCTCACACAGCCCTCAAAGCTACATACCATATTGTCTACATCTTATACATGAAGAATCCAGGGCTTGGGAAGGTTAAGTAACCGGCCTAAGGTTACTCAGCTAGCAACCCCAGGCTGATGCTCTTATCCACTATGCTTCTCAACCTTCACAGTGGATGCATGTCACTTGGAGATATTGTTAAAATGCAGATTCTGATTTGGTGCAATCTGAGATTATGCATTTTTAACAAGCTCCCAAGTGATGCTGATACTGTTGTTCCATAGAACACACTTTAAGCTGAAAAAAGTTGTGTCCAATAGAAATGCAAGGGAGGAAAGACATAGGAGAAACCTTCAAAAATAAATTTGGTTATGTGGAATGAGGAAGAGAGAAGATGACGAAATGATTTTGAGATTTCTAGCCAATGGGAAAGCTACTGATTAACGTAAGAACCCAGGAGAAGGACCAGCTGCAATCTGTATTCATTAAATGGAGTTTCTGCCCATCTGTTTCTAGATCAATCTTAAAAAGAAAAAGAATGTAACATACTTTTTTGGCAATTATCAACACCAGGCTACCAGTAGAAATTAACAGTGTGTACATATCTACATGCTCATTCAACCATATTGTTTATTAGCAACCCAGTCATACAATAATTTTTCTAGTTTTATAATCTCATTATTAATCCTTTAGAGTTTTGTATCATTCCTTAAAATCAAGATTGATGTTGACATGGAAAAGTATAATACAGACACCAGGGATTAATTATTGCATAAAGAATATGGAGAAGTGGGAGAAGAGAGAAAAACCACAGGTTATAAAGTCAGTAGACCTAGGTTTGCATCCCTAAGTTGCTACTTAGTCCCTGCAAGACCTTGAGCAAGTTCAATAACTACTCTAACTCTCAGTTCCTTATCTGCAAATTGAAGATGATAACATCACCCATTTCAAACTGTTGTTATGAGACATGGATGCTTAAGGTACTTTAAACACTGCTTAGATAGTGCAAATACTCAATACATTTAGTGTCCTTATCATTACCCTCATCATCTTCATTATCATGATTATCAACATCATCACTTAAAAATACTTAATTGAAAAAACAGTCATAGTATTTTGCAATTTCTCCCATTGAGAAGTAGTCTATTTTCAATCTAGACTGCCTTGAAACTTCCTTTTACCAATAGAATATGGCAGTAGTGATACCATGTAAATTCCAAAGCCTAGGTAGGCCTCAAAGGCCTTGAACCTTCTACTTTTGCCCTCTTGAACCTGCTTGAAACATTACATAATGAAGCCCGTCTAGCCTACTGGAGGTTGAGAGGCCACATGAAGGAGAACCAAGGTACCCGAGATGGTAGCCAGCACCAACTGTCAGACATGTGGGTGATACCCTCTGGACCCGCTGACTCTCCAGCATTCACAGCCATGAGAGTGACTCAGATGTAACCAAAAAATGAGTCATCCACCAATCCACAAAACAGTAAGAAATAATAAATTGTTCTTGTTTTGTAAGCCATAAGTTTTGGGGTGATTTGTATTATAGTATAGGTTACCAAAATAGCATCCATGTAAGTAAAAATTAGTAAAATAGTCCCTGTGATTAAAAACATCGTGAACCTCTAAAGCATGCAGTTATTATGAATCTTGATTCATTCACTCATTCATTTATTCCATTTGAATATGCTAGCTGCTCCATAAATATCTATAGCATGAATATAAAATATGTTTCAGATACAGCTTGGCGAAAAAACATTTTCCTGCCCTTACGGAGTTTTTAGTCCAGTTAGCATTAAAAGTGCTAACACACAAGTCTATACATTGTAATAGGTGCCTACAGGAGAGGACAACAAAGAGAAACCCAAGCTGCACTGGGCAGTTTTTCATCAGTACTTAGCAGCTGTGAAACAAATTCACTTCCAGCAATTTTATTCTAAAAGAAATAGCTATAGCATCGAACAGAAAATGCTTGAAGTATGAGGAAGCTGTTGTTCTATTCCTTTTCTATTTAAAAGGGTAGATATAAATAAACTGCCTACAGAGATGGGGAAAACAGATGGATTTGAAAATTCAAACTCACACTGAATGTAATTAACTTGAAAAAGGAGAGAAACCAATGACGTCTGACATCATAAGTGCCCAGGAGACAGGCAAAGGGCTAACTTATTTTTAACACCACAGTAGTCTCAGCAGTAAGGAAAATTCAAACTCGATTACAGTCTCTGAAGAGGTGAAAGAGCAAATGAAGAGAGAAAAAAAAATGTGGCTGTTGGAGAGTAATTAACATTTTGACCCAGTTGCCAGCCTGAGTAGGTATTTGCTGCTTTTTAGCAGAGTTTGGGATTCCCAGATCATTGCAAATGAGAAGGTCTCCTGAAAGCACTGTGAGTACTGTTTACTATTTGATTCTGGAAAAGGTACACCTGAAGAGAAAAATGGACTTACTTAAAGCACTTCTTCAGCAAGAATGGAGGGTTGCCTTCTGCACAGTGGGGTACTGATTATATATCTACAAGGAGCACTCTGTGATAACTGGAACAGAAGAACAACAAGATGATCCTTGGCCTTGAGACAAAGCACACTTAGGGGCTTGATCACAGTCATGCTCCAGGTCAATGGAATTGAGGCTTCAATGTAGTCTGATGTGCAAAGCCTTTCACAGTTGAGCCACGGTGACCATTCACCTCTACTCATCCTGTAGATTGGTCAGTCATACACGTGGGGTATACATTCACAAATCTAGGGGGCTTTTTCCCCTTCACCTAACAAACCTGTACTCATTACACCAAATTTAAATATTATTTCCTTCCATTCCTACCCCCAAAGCAAGCCAAGTTAGCCATCCTCTTGTTAGTACTTACATACTTTGTAACTCCCTCTATTGTAGTATAATCAGTGATATTACTTGCGTAATTATCTTATCCATTACATTGTAAGCTTCTCAAATCCAGAATGCATCTGACTCATCTTAGTATCTGTGGTACCTCAGTATCTGTTACATAATAAGTATTCAGGAAACAGGTAATGAAATAAACAAAGGAATGAATTAATGAGAAAGGAAGACAGACAAAGAATACGCTCAGGAATATTGAGGAGTGTTTGCGTGCAGGCGTTGTGCATATATTTATATTCATATTTATATGCATGTTCATAGTTACACATGGATGTGGAAAGATATCTATCTAGATGTTAACAAATAGAAAGATGTGTCAAATAAACTGAGAAAGCACGTTTATCATTCAGGTACCTTACAAATTTCTTTAAACCTCCTCTTTTTATTTCTTTATTCTAAATGTAGTGATAAAGCACTGACATATCACTTATGTATTAAAATCCTTGCAGACATTTTGCCTTTATTTGAGTTTAGGATTTTCTAAAAGACGACCAATTTGCATTCCTTAAGATTTCATATGAAAAAATATAAATAAATGAGATAAAAAGATTTAATATGGCTTCAAATGCCTTACTGTGAATCTATGAAAAAGGTATTTAATAAATAATACAAGCACTTAACTTAAAGCCTGCACCTCTGTAAACCAATTTCTGAACTTCAAAAATGCCTAGCACATTTTAAGAATGTCTGAAAGTTCAAAGAATAACCTTTTCAAAATTGTAAAATTAGATTAGGTATCAAGTGGAAAATGCTCAGTTCTGTCTTCTTTTTCAATGAATCAAATTCCTGTAAATGTTATCAAGCTAAATAACTACAGATTCTAAAGACAGCTGGTTCTATAATACCAGGTGTCTTCTCTACATGAATACTTTCTATCTTGCTTTCATATAATTATTATAATATAACAGCATCATTTGAAAAACAATTTAAATATATTCTTGTAGTCCAGATGTGGGTTTTAAAGATAACATTTATTTTTTATCTCTGAACTTATAAAACGTATAAGAATATGCTCACTATAGAGAATTTGGAAAACAAGTAATAGAGCCACTGTGGAGAACAGTTTGCAGGTTCCACAAAAACTAAAAATAGAACTACATATGATCCAGCAATCCCACTACTGGGCCACAGCTAAAGAAATCAGTATATCAAAGAGACATCTGCACTCTTACGTTTATTGCAGCACTATGCTTAATAGCCAACATGTGCAATCAACCTACATGTCCAGCAGAAGAAGAATGGATAAAGAAAATGTGGCATATATACGCAATGGAATACTATTCAGCCATTAAAAGGAGTGAAATACTGTCATTTTCAGCAACAAGGATGAAACTTGAGGACATTATGTTAGGTGAAATAATCCAGCAACAGAAAATTAAACACTGCATGTTCTCACGCATATGTGGAAACTAAAAGAAATCGATCTCACAGAAGCAAAAAGTAGAACAAAGGATATAGAAGTTGAACAGGGCATGGGGAAGGGAGAGATAGGGAGATATTTGTTAAAAGATACAAAACTACATCTAGATAAGAGAAATAAGTTCTAGTGTTCTACATCACTGTAAGATGACTATAGTAAACAATAGTGTATTACATAGTTTCCAACAGCTAGAAGGAGTGTGTTGAATGTTTCCAACACAAAGAAATGACAGGTGTTTAAGATAATGGATATGCCAATTACCCTGATGATCACTATTATATGTACCAAAACATCACTATGTACCCCATTTATATGTACCCCATTTACATGTACAGTTGCTATGTGTCAATTTTGTAAAAAGACAACTCAAAAAAAGAAAAGAAAGAAAAATCATCCCTAATTCAGAAACCAGAGATAATAACAACATTTCATTACATCATACATCATATATAAGAGAGAACATATTATATTTTTGTTTCTCTGGTTGGCTTATTTCACTTAACATGACCTCTAGTTTTATCCATGTTGCAGCAAATGACAGGATTTCATTTATTATGGCTGAAAAACATTCCGTTGTGTATAAATGCCGTATTTTCTTTACCCTTTCATCCATTGATGGCCACTTGGGTTGACTCCACATTTTGGTTATGGTGAGTAGTGCTGCAATAAACTTGGGAGTGCAGGTATCTCTTTGATGCATTGATTTCCTTTCTTTTGGATATATATGCAATAGTGAATTGCTGGATCATATGGTAGTTCTATTTTTAGTTTTTTAAGGAACCTACCTACTGTTCTCCATAGTGGCTATACCAATTTATATTCTCACCACAATGTGTGAGGTTTCACCTTTCTCTACATCTTTTCCAGCATTCATTATTGCCTGTCTCTTTTATTAAAGCCATTTTAACTGGGATGAGATGGGACGAGATGATATCTCACTGTACTTTTGGCTTGCATTTCTCTGATGACTCGTAATGTTGGGGTTCTTTAAATATGCCTTTTGGCCATTTGTTTATCTTATTTCAAGAAATATCTATTCAGATCTTTTGTCCATTTTTTAATCAGATCTTTTTTTGAGTTGTTTGAACTCCTTATATATTCTGATTATTAATCCCTTGTCAAGTGAATAGTTTGTAAATTTTTTTCACTAGACTTTTATTTTATTTTATTTATTTTTGTGTGTACATAGTAGGGGTGTGTGTGTGTGTGTATATATATATATATACGTGTGTGTGTGTGTGTATATATATATATAGGTTACATGAGATGTTTTCATACAGGCATGCAATGTGAAATAAGCACATCATGAAGAATGGGGTATCTATCATCCCCTCAAGTAGTTTGCACATATTTTCTCCCCCATTCTGCAGGTTGTCTCTTCACTTTGTTGATTGTTTCCTTTGCTGTGCAGCAGTTTTTTAGTCTGACAAAATTCCATTTTTCTATTTTTGCTTAGGTTGCCTGTGCTTTTGAGTTCTTATTTTAAAGAGTATTTGCCCAGACCAGTGTCCTAAAGCATTTCCTCAATATTTTATTCTAGTAATTTTATGGTTTGGGGTCTTTGATACTTTCAGGAATTGTTTCTATTGCTCGTTACAAGGATTCTTAATCTGGGGTGAATCCTCTAAGCCTGTAAAATTCAGTGTGCACTGTTCTGGGCAGGGTCCAAAAGCATCTGTGATTCCAAAATGATTAAGAACCATTAGAGATTCTTCAAAGAATGTTCATGCCTGATGTTATCTGGATTCCCTAATATTTAAACGTTAATAATTTTTCTGCAAATGTAGAGCTTGACACCCCAGAAAAAGGAAGAAGAAAACAGCTAAAGAATAGTGACTGAAGTTTTTAAACTGAAGAACAAATTCAGCACAAGCTTTTCTGAAGTTGCTACCATACTGAACCCAGACTTTGCAAATGATAACTTAGAATATTGGGTGCCAGTCCATGTGCCTGTCACTGAAAATTCAATAGATCTGAAAGCTAAATATGACAACCTTTTCACATAATTTAATCTCATAGAATTTCTCAGTTGGCTGAGACCTCACAAGCTATCTAATTCTACATTACTGTCCTTCCCAAAGTGTCTCAAACAAGTAGTCAGCAAGCCTATGATTAAATACATCTAGAGATGGGGAACCCTTTCTTTCTTAAGACAATTCATTGCAGAATTTCTCCCTTAAGCCCCTATTTCATGAAGATCTAAGTTTTCCATTTATCTTACTGAATCAGTGGAGCACAGGTAATCAGACACACCTGCAGGAAATCTGCTGAAACAACCTTTCAGGCCTTTTAAATAAATGAGCTGAGACATAATCAAAACAGCATGTCACTGCCCTGTACAGATTTGTGCTGAAAGGTTTATGAAACAGTGTGAGATTTTGAATACCGAGTGCTCTTAAAAAATGAAACCAGAATTTAAGTTATAAAAATCATATCGTGCAGTATGAGCTATACGGATTTTATTTTATTTTGTTTTTTGAAACAGGGTCTCAGTTTGTCACCCAGGCCAAAGTGCAGTGGCATGATCTCAGCTCACTACAACCTCCACCTCCCAGATTCCAGTGATTCTTATGCCTCAGCCTCCCAAGTAGCTGGGACTACAGGCGTGTGCCACCACACCTGGCTAACTTTTGTATTTTTAGTAGAGACGGGGGGTTGCCATGTTAGCCATACTTGTCTTGAACTGCTGGTCTCAAGTGATCCGCCCACCTCAGCCTCCCAAAGTGCTGGGACTATAGGCGTGAGCCACCATGCCTGGCCTATACTGATTTTTAGAACTCCTAAGTTGAGGAAACAGGGACAGTAGTTAATTTCTGTATAGGTGATTATTAAAGTATAAGGTCAGGCTATTTCAACAAAACTGGCCAGTCATTTTGAAAAAGTGAAAGCAAATGGGCAGAAATATTCTCCATTTTGACTTGAGGAAATGTCCCAATGCCAACACAAACAAATGTCTGAATGGTCTCTGGGGATTCCCAATGCTGGATGGTGACGGAAAACAGACTGTCATCTAGATTTCTGTAGAACAATGGAAGAAAGACTAGAACTAAGTGTGTAGTTATCGTCTAGCACACATATGCATGTAACTGCAAAAACTCATATAAAATAACTTTAGTCTCTTTAAACACTTATTTAAATAATAATGTTATTATTTGTTAAAAGATACCATACGGACCAGGTATGGGAATTAGCCTATTAATTTCTGTATTGCTCACAGCAATAAACAGAAAAAAGTTCAATCAGAAACCTCATGGGGGAGTCAGTGCTCAGTTAGGGTGAACTCAGAAGCAGCTTGTTATAGGCTTTTACCGCCCCCGCCAGGTCCCTGAAGAAAACGACTCTGGCCTAGTTAAACAATTACCTGAGTCCTGCGCTTTGAGTTCCTGCTTTGAATAATTTCGACACAGGGTTTTGGCATAGATATTTCTAAATGCTTATCTGCTTACTTAGGATATGTACTAGTAGTGTTTTTTAAGCTACAAGTTGCAACCAGAAAGCCATGAAACCAATTTAGTGGCTCAACCAGTTGTTTTACCTCCTTTCCCCCCCCTTAATCAATAGAACAGAGCAGAGCTGTGTATACAATATACGTTCCCAGGTGTGGTGTGCATACATGCACACACTAGTATGTGATATAAAATATATTTCTTACTCCAGGTTAAAAATCAAATACATGTGAAAGATATCCCTCTGGGGAAGAGAGATTAGAGAGATAGAGAGATGAATAGATAGACAGCCAGATTCTAATTTATTTAGGAAAAGATTACGTCCCTATCACCAAAATCTAGATATAATAATATTTTTCTAAAAAGGCTTTTCTACAATATGCTGTCAAAGAGTGTTTTTAAATGGCTTCATTAATCTTCACAACTCTCCTGTGTGGGAGAATTGGGCTTGTATTAAATGATTCTGTCAACTTTACCTCAAGAGAATGGATTTCTACAGATAGTAGCTGCCGATTTTTATTTGCCAAACCAAGGATTTTTCAAGAACGTAGAATAAGAGTTTAGAGTTGTGACTAAAAATGAAATGTCAGTAGTGATTTATTTCTGATGAAAACAACTTAGACCAGGTCAAAGCACAGACTCAGAAAGCATAAAACACCCTCCATGTAGCATGCCTTTTCAACTTTCTTCTCTCTACTCCTAAGTCTCAGTCATCTAAGAATACACTATCTGCATTATGAATTATTTATGTAAAACTCTCACACACACCAAGCGTATACACATATTTCCCATCACCATACTCCTTTTGCCTCCTACCTCTTTGGCTCAGACATAAGGTGCCAAACGCTTGCCTGAACCACATCTGGGAATCCAAACTTCTTGATCACCATGGCTTACTTGCCTAATTGAACCTCTGATATTAGCCAAGCCCACTATTGACCCTACCATGTGCCTATTCACCTTTAGTAAATAGCTTCTGCCAAGCGCTGCATACCCCCTTTTCCTGACTATCCTCTTTGCTTATATTACACTGTCTCACCAATAAATCCCAATGCATCAGTGCCATGCATTTGGTTTTGGAGCCACATGGTAAATTAAAAACTTCATGGAATGACTGTGAGATGAAAGTACAATAAACTGCATTTTGCGTCTTGGTCCAAATACAGTTGAAATTTTCCTTCAGTATGTGTAGGTACTCAAAATTCTTAAGAGACTTACTGGGAGAAAAAAGTGCTATGAGCATTTGATGGCATGAAGGTATGCTTAGGGAACAGAATTAAACATATTTGGCTCTTTTCTAAGATTTCCTCAATTGTAATAGACCCTCAAGGCCACAGTCAACCCCAGAGACTGCACAAAGGAAAAGCCTCTTAATTAGGCACATGAGAATGTGATAGCTCCTATTTTCTATAATGGTTGACCAAAAGTCTCATTCCCTCACCACCAAAGTGATGCCAAACAGATCTAGAAGTTGATAGATAGGCACTGCAATCACCCAATAGAGCTTTGGAGCTGGGTAGGAGCCGGAGGAAGACACAGGCAGGACCAAATACTGGTAAAAGATATGATTGAACTTTAAAGAGTTGATAAAAGCTGATAGATAAATGAAGAAAATAAAGAAAATGTGGGTGCTAATGACCTGCGTTTTGAGCCAGTTTCTAAGTCTTAGGTGACTCTCTCGACAAATATTAAGCTCTTCAAAGCAATAGTTTGCAAACAGATTTTCAGTAATTCACTGATTACAATTTAAAAATGCTTTTTAAGTAACAAATGTGTAGGATAAAGTTAAGTGCTGAAATGTGTGTTTTATTTAATTAACCACTCTGTTCTGTCAAACACTTGGTTAATGTGGTGAAGAGAAAAAGAAGTAGTTATTTGATTTAACTGATTAGTCAACCCAATTTAAATGGCTGATTCCTTCGTTCTACATAGAGCCGCCTCTCAACCACCTTCAAAAAACAAGAAAGCTAGTATTCAAATTACTAGTATTTTTTTCTGTTGTCAATGTATTTGGTCCAGATCCACCATAGTGTGAGCAGGGATATGTGGTGTCCACCCCAGGCTTCCGTACCAATATATTGGCTATAAAAGAGAATGGAATAGCGCAGGAAGGAGATATTTTCATAGAAAAAGATACTGGAGGCAGAAAAAAACAAGCAGAGAGGACAGATCAGGGTCACCGAGGTCAGTCTCTAGGATATGTTGTGCTTTCTTCTCTCCTAAACAGTTGTAGCAAATGAAAAACAAAAACTAATTCATAGACCAGAAAATTAAGCTTTGCATTATGAGATAAGAGAGACTCAAAGAAAACAGTAGACTTCAGACATGTGAGGGGGCTTGCATTTTGTATCTAAAGGAAATACAACCACCCTATGCTGGTGAACTGGAATATATTCTGATTATATTTTCAAAATGAATTAATTTCCCAAACTCTTGAGGTGGGCTACAACATCCTTAATTCAACAATTTTCTGTAAAAATGTCTCAGTTGTTACTGACTTTACCTCCTTCCATAATCCTAGTCTGCAGCAAATACAGAGCCATTGTCCTCCAGTCCATCTTGAGATTACTCTTCCAACCCTCTCTGCATGTATCTCACCTAGAGTCTTTGGCAAATCAGCTAAAATACCTCACCTTCTCTTACCTCCTAGTGGTACCTCTGGCAGCAGCAGAAGCAGAAGTTCAGCAGCATGACTCCAACAGCAGTGGCTGCAGTGGCAGTAGCAGAGGTGACCGCTCATCGCTGAGTAACATGCCCTTTTCTGAGTTGTTCCTCCATCCTTCCAACAAGTATTCAGCCAGTTCCCTGCATTAATTCCTCTCTGCTTGAGATACCTGAAGTGGTTTCTATTTTCCATATTGGACCCTGACAAATACAGAAAGTGCTTATTATCACTGCTCATCTTCTGCCATTTTGTTCCTTGTATTTTATTAATTTATGAGCTAAATGTTTAGTTCAAAATTATAGATTCCTATGAGATTTATAGTATCAGAGATACTTTCCTTTCCCCTGCCCTCATTATACTGTTTTCCAAACTTTTCTCCAAGAAAGGTTTGACATCTGAATACAAAAGTATCCCTATTTTATTATATGTGTATTGCTATGATTAGAAAAACTTGTTGGAGGCAAGTTAATGAATTATTCTTAATGCTGAGCTTTTTTCCTCTAAAAAGGAGGTAACTTGAGTCACTTCAAAGGGGCCACTTAGAACACAATTAGATCTTAAGCATTTGTTTCACATGACGTATCATGGTAGTTCTGACCAAAAGAGAAAAGAAGAGTGCCTACACTGAATGCTTATTGCTGAGCATCTTCTGCTCATGACGACCTGGGTGGATTCTTTTGCCAGCAGAGCAAAACTTCAGCTTTACAAACACATCTAAAAATATTTCCCTGATTATATAACCAGCCTCTTAAATACTATAAGAAACAATCACTTTTACAAGGAGATAAACTTTACCCAAACAAATTATTTCTTAGTTTTATAACTCTCCAATAGCTATTAAATGGCTCATATTGCCCACTGATACCCAAGGGGATTCAATTGATTGGTCTGAAAATCGACTAGTGTCTATTTTTATCTTTTTATGATAGGATAACCACTTAACAAAGTAAAACCTTTATTTTTACCAGTCCAATATCCTCTAAAGAACTTACAAAGGGACCAGCTGGCAGAAGGAAGCAAGAGTGTTTGAAGATTAATTCTGCTGAATCAATTCAGAGCGCTAACTTGGAAGTGCAGCAAAGGCAGAACGTGCAAGTGAACATTAAATGAAATATGGTATTAAATTATCTCTGAGACATATGTGGACCCTGAAACTATTGAAACCAAGTCTAAATGTTTTTGGAGTTTGGCATGAAAGTTTTGGTTTGGTAAATATAATGCCAAAAAAAATTTTAAGTTTCATAAAATGGCAATATTTTCCAAAGACATATTTTTGTCCATCTTGGTTTAAAATAACTAGCAACTAACAGCATTGCTGCCTGAGAAATCAGAGACTATGCTAAGTGTCTAGAGAAGCAATTACTGCCTTTCTCTGAACTGTCAAACATATTTGAAAGTAATCAGTAACAGAATCGTGATCTCATGCTCTGGAAGTGCCAGTTAGTTCCACTGTTTCATGGCAGTGGCTAATCTCAAATCCCAGGTATCCCGCAAATGTATTCTACTGGTCCCATGAAAATAGAGATCAAAGAATGGTGTTTTAGAACTTCACCAGACCTGAGATATCCTTTCAAGATATTAAAAGATTTGTCTGAAGTCCCATAACAATGAGTTAGGCAGTGAGGACAAGAACTGAATAGTCAGTTCATTCTGCCTCAGGCACATAAGTGGGGGTCCTGGGCACAGGAGTCACCACATGCAAGAAGCTATCTCAGAGCATGTCCTGCGACCGTCAGTTAATCATGCACTCTATTCATTCACCCTTCTTAGGTCTTTAAAATCTATTTCACCTTGACAACAAATTCTGAGTTGTTGCCTAAAATCAGTGTGCAAGACACTTTTGTATTTTACTTGTGAATCATTTTCAATGAGGAAATATGCCTTCAGCTATCTGCCTATTTTTAAGAAAATTTTCACAGAGCTTTTATACAGATTAAATTTTCCAAAGCTAGTAATGCCATAGTAAATTAACACATATCAAAGTTGGTAAGTAAAACTAAATGTAGCTTACAACCTTAAGTGAACATAATTTTATATAACAGTGTTCTAGTAAATGTAGTTTCTTATAGCAAACATTCTAGTCTAGAGGTTATATGTCAAAAATTTGCAGAACTATTAAACAAAAAATCTTTCACTGCTATAGCAAAGCTCTTTGCTCTAATTAGCAAACTTTATAGTGATGGGATAACTTTATAGTGATGGAATACAAATAAATATTAATTAAACTTTGTAGTAACAATTATGCAAGTATTCACTAACGTTCTCACCTAACAGTAAGTGATGGCTAGCTGCGTGTTTGTTCTCCCAAAGCACTTGTGTCGACAGTCACCATTTGTCCAACTTTCTTCATTTACAGTCATTAAAGTTAGTAGTTTCTGCCCTAATATGTTTTCTAGACAAGGCTGAGGTAAAATATATGAGGCTTATAATTTCATGTTTTCACAAGCTCTTTTTTTTTCTATGGGCCAGGACCCTTTTAAAGAGCTCAATTGGACCAAGTTTCAAGTGGACCTCACTTGAGCTCTTGGAGTCCAGGCCCATAGGAAAAAAATATATATATATTGCATGACCTCTCTTTCACGTGAACCTTAAAAAAATTCAAATATAAAGAGACAGAAAACAAGCAGTGGTTACCGGGGCAGGGGAATGGGGTATTGGTGGGAAAAGGAGGGGCAAGGAAACATGGAGATGTAGGTCAGAGAATACAACTAGCAGATACGTAGGATGAACAGAGATCTACTGTACAACATGAGGACTATAGGTAATAAAATTGAACTTATATGAAATTCATGCTAAATGAGATTTTAGCTTCTCTTGCTACAGAAACAAAAAATTGGTAACTATGTAAGATAATGGATATGTTGACTTGCTTCACTATAGTAACCTTTTAACTGTCTATATGTCTCCCATGACATCATGTTTTATACCTCAAGTATATACAGTAAAATGTATTTTTTAAAAAGAGGGACATGCAGAGGGTTCCTGAATTAGATGCTTCAAACAATACAATGCTCTCTTGTTGGCCTTCAAGGAGCAAATATCTAATCCTATGAACTGCCTATTGAAAGGGACAGCCTCTACAGCTGAGGACTTCAATTTTACAACCACAAGGAGCCAAATTCTTCCAACAAATTGATTGTGTTTGGAAGCGGACCTAGGCTTCAGATGAGAATGCCCCCTAGTTGATACCTTGGTTTCAGCCTTGTAAGCAAAAAATCCAGTTATGCCATGCTCAGGCCTAAAGATATTATGAGAAAATAAGTGAGTATTATCCTAAACCACTAAACAGCATACGTAAATAGTAAATTTTCAAGCTTGGTTGGCCAATATCTGTGTTTATGTACTATGCCTATTTAATCTATTTGAAAAGGGATCTTCAATGTATTTATTTGCCATACTATATTTATTTGATTCTTCTTTCCATTTATCATGAGCGTATTTTATTTTCCTGCAGCATAGTGGCATGTAACTACAGCCTGACAATTATTCTACCTTTAATATGCCAAGTTGTAGTAGGGGCATTTTTAATCTTTGTCTTAACACCTATATGACATTTCAATAAGGCACAGAGAAAACCATCAATTTTTCATGATGGAATTTTATTTTGTCTTCAAAAGTTGGCAGATCAAGTAATCTATTGCCAATGACCTTTACAAATGAAAAAATAAAAATTAGACAATTTCTGGAATCTTTTGATCCAGAAAAATGTCAAATATACCTTGACAACCGAGGCACTCAAAAAGCAGTAGGCCTATCAGCAGAAGCTCCATTTTCACATTTCAAGCTTATGTTTCCTGTAGGAACAAAATGCGCTTTAAAGACAGTTTCACTCACCAAGTTCCAAATACCTCAAATCAATCCCTGTGATTGTGGAAATCTTAGTAAATCCACTGTCTTACACGCAAGACCTCAACATAGCCCTAATCACTTTCCTCAGTTGCATTGAAGCCATTCACAGCATCCACATCTCCTCACTCAAGATGTTCTCTCTGCCCTCACTATCATCTCATGACACTCATCCCAAGGGAGCCCGTTGTTTGGCCTCCACCCTTCCCCAGTCAGATAGCTCTGCACTTGGTTGGAAAGCACTAGACCATACATTTTATTTAGGTGTGTCCCAAAAGTTCCTAATCATAAGTGTCATCTAGCTAATAGATAAATAAATACTAGATAGCTCAATTCCCAGGACCTTTCCCTGAAGATTCTTGTTTAGAAGTTCATAGGAAAGCCCTGGGATTCTTGCTTGTAACCACACTCCAGGTAATGCTTATGATCGCATGCCTGATTTGATAGCATCATCTCAATTAGGAAACTCCAAACTTCCCGATGCTGGTAGGTGTTTTTCAAAGTTTGAATCCATCTAGGTGAGAAACAAACACACCCGTCGCCCCAGAACCCACTCCTTGCAAGTGCCATTCTTTGAGACCTTGCCCCTTTTAAGTCATGTGACTGTCATCTGAATGTATCTGAGTTTTTGAGCTTTATTTTAGTAACTACCTACATTTCATGCTTTCCCTTTTGCATATAATTTTAATTCCCTAAAAATAAACAGAAAAAAAGTAAAATCTTCTCTTTTCTTGAAATCCATCCAGCATTCAGAAAGGTTTGTTTGCACAGTTTTTGCTCTTCTCTTTTTCCTTCTTGTCCTTTGTTTTCTGGGCAGTTATAGTGTTGTTGTTGTTGTTGTCGTCATTATTGTTGCTTAACATGGTGGCCCTCACTAAAGTATTCTCTGACAGACTATATGAGCCTTTGGGATACATGAATGGTAGGCCAACAGGCGTGGAACTCCAATTTCACCATGACTCAGGGCTGGAGCAAACTGAGTTTTCGATCTACAAGATTAAGGCCCTCTGATTTGACCTATTAGGCATCACTCTCTGAAAGCAAAGCAATAACATAGCAGGTACACTGAAGCTGTTAGCATCCTGCTAAGACAATGTCCACTGTGCACTCAGCTGGAGCACTTACTCTGGGGAAAAAGTGCCATTCATTACTCTCTACTGTAGCGGAAAGACTGAGTAATCCTTTTACCCAGCATAAAGCTCAGAGGATTGACTCAGTGTTACACATGGCTATTTCTCTAAAAGAGCTAGAGAATCAGGTTCACTTACTTGTATTTTTCTTCACTTTAACAATGCTATTTTATAGGATCTAGAAAAGAATGGCAAAAAAACAAGAAGGAAACTGTGATCTAGGAGGAACTTACTGGGGTTGAACAATTATATTTTTATATATATATATATATATGTATGTATAATTTCTTTTGAGACAGGGTCTCCCTTTGTGGCTCAGGTTGGAGTGCAGTGGCACCATCTCGGCTTACTGCAAGCTCTGTCCCCTGGGTTCAATCTATTCTCACACCTCAGCCGCCTGAGTAACTGGGATTACAGGTGTGCATCACCACAGGCTGGCTAATTTTTTATTTTTAGTAGGAACAGAATTTCATCATATTGGCCAGGCTGGTCTCAAACTCCTAACCTCAGGTGATCCACCCACCTCAATTTCCCAAAATGCTGGAATTACAGGTGTGAGCCACTGCGCCCAGTTTAAATCTAATATATTTGGGAGAGAATTTGCTGAATCAGAGGAAATAGGCTTACACGCAGCATGAAAGATTTTAGTTATTAGGGACAAGGTGTCAGCTGAGAGTAAATGGCTTCTGCTGAAGGTCGTAATTTCTCCCTTCCCAGAACTCCCCAAGAAAAGCGTAAATAGCCCTGAGTTGTGGGTGTTTCAGACTTCCATCTACCCACAAGTAGCAGGAGAATGGAGGAAACGTGTCCTGAGTACTTTCGACAAACATGTGTCAGGTGCTTATTCTGTGGCAAAGACAGTTTCAAGCACTAGGACCCAAAGACAAATAAGTCACTGCCCTCAAAGTTGAAACAGAGCAATTTATAAAGTAAAACAAAGTAAGTGCTATATATTGAAGATAAATGAAAGATGATTTGGGGCACAGAAGATAAATTTTACCTCTGCCTGAGGGTAAGAGCAGGAAAGCTATCCACAAAGACTAAGAAGAAGTTGTATCTCTTGGCTTAAGTCTTGATGGCTAAGTAAAAGCTCACCAGGTAAACAAAATGGGGCAGGACATAGTAGGCAGAGGGAATAGCACATGCATGGAAGTTTTGCAGAGTAAAATCTGGTCAGATTTAGGTATAACATGTGCCAGGAGAGGTGGAGCGGGGAGGAGGAGGCAATTTGAGTAGGTAGTTGGACCAATAGGCAGATATGAAGTGATAAAGGGATCATTGGCTAAGCCATCACCCTCGGAGGACAGCCTCCCACACAGACACATGTGCTTGGTTAAAGAAATGAATATTTGGGCATCAGGATTTGTCCAAGATCTGGACCAGGAGGGTTAATGACAGATGTGCCCTTAAGAAGCCACTTAAGAGAACAGCAGAAATATGACATCTGGAGCAAGAAGTTCCACCCAAACCCCAAAATAGTAATCTAAGTATTGAAGTAAAGGGAAGACATCCAGATAATCATGGCTAATTGACCACACATTTTATGCCCTCTTTCTTCTGAAGCCCCATTAAAATTCAGTGAAGGAATTTTTTTTAAGTGTGTACATACACAAGGACGAAGAGTTAAAAGAGGAGAATAGCAAGTGAACAATATTTTTTAAAACATAAAAAATGGAAAACAGACAGAAAAGTGGTAACTGATGCAAAAAAGCTTGAACCCTAAGTGTCTACAGAGAAAGAGGACAAAGGGAAGCAAACCCAGCAAGACATAGGAAAGACCAGGTAGGAATTGGTACTGCAGGGGCAAGGCACAAGACTGAAAAAGGAAGTGATGAAAGTTTTTATGCTGAGTAATTACACACCCCTAAATTTGCTTCGCCACTTTTATGGCCAAGAGAAGATTTTCATCTATTCTTCCCCACTCTTGCTGTCAAACGCTGACAATCTGGCATATTCTCCCCAAGCAGAGAACTAGAAGGTTATTTTCCGGAGAAACTGGCCTGTATTGATCAGAAAGAATAGGCCTTGATGTAACAACTAATGAATCCTTTAAAAAGTGTATTTCTCACTCTCATCAGTCTGAAACAGGTCAGATTGTGTTTCTCTATAGCATAGCTAAACATCTAGAACATGTAGAATCGGATAACGTTACAGGAGGAAAAGAGGGAGTTTGAGGATTGTGCAAAATGTGCACAAATTGACCCACATCTCATTGGCCAGAATCAAGTCATATGGCCTCACTCTAACTAAAAGGGGATGGAAAATTTAGATAAGCACATGAGTATTGGGTAAGCATTTACAATCTCTGTCATACAACCTCAGAGAAATGATTACAAACTCTAACATTTACTGTTTTCTCCTAAAAAACAATTATCCCATAATTATCCTTTGATGAATGCTATTTAATAACTCAACCCATGCACATGAGATTCACTTTAGCTGTTTAGTGCCAGAGTACAAGATGTCTGAGAAAGTCTTCCAACATGGAAAACAGACACCAACATGAATAAATGGGAAAAAAGAAAACAATAAAAAGAAATAATGACGATACAGAAAAAAGAAGAAAACTTTTTAAAAATCACAAATAATATCCTCAGGAAGAAGTGAAAATATTGCATCACTTAAAATAAGAAGAATAGTCCATTAAAATAAAAACACATCAGCAAATAAGAAAGAATTCTTAGAAATTAAAACAACAGTATCCAGGCTAGAATTTAATACCCAAGTGAAAAATGTAAAAGCAGGGTTGAACAATTAAGCAAAGAAATCTCCAAAAAATAATCTTAAAAAAATTTAAAAATGGAAGGAAAAATAAGTGTCAGAGGATCAATTCACAAGTTTCAATATCTGACAAATAACAGTTTCAGGAAAAAGAAAAGAAAAAAGAAGAAAATGTTCAAACATGTACACAATATATTTCTCAGTACTGAAGCATGTGAATTTCCAGACTGAAGGGACCTCCAAGTGCCCAGTAGAATAATTTTAAAGAAATCTACACCGAAGCACATCATCTTGAATTTTCACATCACCAGAAATGAAGAAAAACCTTAGTAGATTCCAAATGGGCAAATAATAAAAAGCAACATGGATCATGTTAGCATTAGAATTTGCAAAATTATTTATTAATATACTGCAATGTCTTGAAAATGCTAAGAAAAAAAATTTTCCAATCTATCATTCTGTACCTAATCACCAATCCAGTATGACAGAAGAATAAAATAAAATAAAAAGCATATTTACAATAGTTAATGACCAAAAAAAATGTATCTCCTATGACCCCGTTTCCAAGGAGATTCTGAAGAATTTACTCCACCTAAAATGAGAGAGTAGAGGCAGAAAGTAGAAAATCCTATGCTCAAGGCAGCAAATAAAATTCTCACAATGGTAGTGAAGGCAGTCCCTGAACTACAATTTTGCAGTAGGCCTGAGAGCAATCATTCCAGTCCAGAGAGTATGAAATTCCAGGAAGGAGGTCTCCAGAAAAAAAAAATCATAATTGGTAGATTACGTGATATATCTGAACACACCGAAAATAGTACTGCAAGGCAGCACTATTTTACAGATATACCGGGCTGCCCATGTTCATGTCAACATATAAGAAACATGAAAGTCATCATCCTTGTCCTCACAATAACAAAAAAAACCTGAACAGACTGAAAATCAATCATCTTTCTTATACCTGTCAGAGAATTGGCAAACTACCACCCTGAAAACTGAAGAGACAGGTGAATAGAAGAATACAGATCAGTTTACCTGAATCAGAAGCTACTGGAATCTGTAATCATTTGAACACTTCAAAAGTAAAACCAAAAAATTGCTAAGCGTTGAGTGTGGGCTAGCATGAGGGTTTAAAATTCTTGGGGTGGGTTTTTCCTGAGGGGGCCCACACTTACATGAATATTACCTCTAAGGAGCCCCACTAGCTTATCATGGAAAGAGGAGAGAAAAATCCCATATAGCCTTTCTGTCTCATCTAAGGGGGACAGGGGAATGTGACAAGCACTTATGAAGATCAAAGCCTAGGGGCACAGGTCCACTAAAACCTGAGACCTAATTATAGAAATATAGAATGTTTTTCCTTCTCCCCACATCTTACCATCACATCAGTCAGGCTCTTATATAATAATAGTGGATTATGGCAGAAAGAACTGCAAGGCTCAGACTTTACTTAAGAAGGAGTATCTAGGAAAACCTGAAGACAAAAGAGGACTCTAGAGGAAACTGAAGCCTCTATTATCCATAGGTACAGCAAACAATAAACACAGCCTAATTCCTAGCCAGATAAACATAAACTCTCACACTAAAGGCCGATCTACCTCAACTCCTAGTATCATGTCTAATCTTCAACAAAAATTTACAAGTCATAGTAAAATGCAAGGAGAAACAGGATCTGAAAAGACAGCACAGCATCAAAACCAGACTGATATAGGGCAGGGATTTAGAATTATCAGTCCAGGAATTTAAAATAACTAAAATTAATATACTATGGTCTCTGATGGAAGACATAGACAATATGCAAGAACAGATGGGTAATATAAGCAGAGAGATGAAGCCTTTAAGAAAGGATCAAAAGAAAATGCTAGAAATAAAAAAAACTGTAACAAAAATTAAGAATGCCTTTGATGCGCTCATCAGGAGACTGGACACAGCCAAGAAAAGAATTAGTGAGCCTGAAGCTATGTTAATAGAAACTTTCTACACTGAAATTCAAAGAGAAAAAAGAATGAAAAAAAAGAAAGATAATATTCAAGAACCCTGGGACCATTACAAAAGGTATAACCTATGCATAATGGGATACCAGAAAAAGAAACAAGCAGAAAGGAGCTGAAGAATTATTCGAAGTTATAACAGCTGAGAATTTTCTAAAATTGATCACAGAAACCAAATCACAAATTCCAAAAACTTATAAAACACCAAGCAGAATAAATTTCCAACCCCTGAAAAATATCTATGCCTAGGTATCGTATTCAAACTGCAGAAAACCAAAGTCAACAAAACCTTGACAGAAGCCAGAGGAGGGAAAAAACATTATCTATGGAAGAACAAGGATAAAAACTACATTGTGCTCCTCATTAGAAACCACAAAAAACAAAAGTAAGTAGAATGAAATACTTAAAGTGTTAAAAGAAAAAAGCCACCAGTCTTAAATTCTGTATCCAGTGAAATTATCCTTCAAAAGTGAAGAAGTAACAGATTTTCTCAGACAAATACAACTGTGGCGATTTGTTACCAGTAGACTTGTCTTGGGAAAAAAATCAGCAAAATTCTTCGGAGAGGAGGAAGTGACATAGATTAGAAATATGGCTCTACATAAAGAAAGGAATGGTGCCAGAGAAGGAAAAAAAAAGTAAAATAAAATCTTTATTTTTCCTATTTTTACCTGATCTATAGATAACTGTTTGTTCAAGGTAATAATAATAACAATGTATTGGGTGATATAGCATTTGAATAAATGAAATAAATGCCAACAATACTATAAGGAATAAGAGGGAGGAACTGGGCATATACCACCCACAAAGTGGTTTAGTGTCATTTGAAAGTGGATCTAGATTACTTATAAATGTATATTGCAAACTCCAGGGCAACCACTAAAAAAAAATTTAAAGAAATATAATTGATATGCTGAGAGAAGAGAAAATTGAATCATAAAATGCCTACATAAAAGCAAAAAGGAAGAAGATTTTTTTAAAAAAGAAACAAATAACAAACACAATGAATAAAAAAACAGCTACAAGTAAACTGGAATGTTTAGAGGAAATAATCAATACATATAAGGAAAACTCAGGAAATGGAGACATGATGCAAATACAAACTTGAAGTGTGGGGAGGAGAAGTTGTACGAGAAAAGTAATATAATTATACTGAATTGTTTGACTCAATATAATAAAGTAAAAGCTGATTTTGATAAAAATTGTAATTACCTTAAATAGGTGGAGCAGGAAAAAGGGGGATTATGAAAGAACTAAACACTTAATCCGCCACAATAAAAAGTCAGTACAGCTGGGTGCGGTGGCTCACACCTGTAATCCCAGCACTTTGGGAGGCCAAGGCAGGTGGATCACGAGGTCAAGAGATCGAGACCATCCTGGCCAACACGGTGAAACCCCGTCTCTACTAAAAATACAAAAAGTTAGCCAGGCGTGGTGGCAGGCGCCTGTAGTCCCAACTGCTCTGGAGGCTGAGGCAGGAGAATCACTTGAACCCGGTAGGCCGAGGTTGCAGTGAGCCGAGATTGTGCCACTGCACTCCAGCCTGGTGACAGAGCGAGACTCCATTTCAAAAAAAAAAAAAAAGTCAGTAGACAATAATCAAAAAAGAAATAGGAAATAGCAACAAAAACATTATATTTAGAAATGTGGAGATAAATGCCACAAGATGAAGCTAAAACTGTAGAAAGTGGTTACTTCAGGGAGCAGATTTTTGGTGCATATTTTTTACCAGAAGCATTTTAGTACTATTTGATTTTTTAAAACAATGTGCGTGTATTGCATTAATAAAAATAAATATTCATATTAAAAGTAAAGATAGACTTGAAAGAAAAGAAGTATGGAGTCAAGGACTGGATGAGTCAATAAGGTTTTTCCAATATTTGCTTTGTTCAAATGATTTTTTATTGGGGAGCTCTGTGTGTGCTTCTAGCAGAGTAGAAAGTGTGGGTTTTCAAACTCTGTTCCAAGAAACCCTGGATTTCTGCAGAAGAGTCTTAGGGCCACCCCATGGGATGGGGTAAGGGCAGGGCATTCTTTTCAACATCTTCAGGTACCCTCCCTGGCTTAACTAGAGGGACTTAGCTTTCATCTTTTTTCATTTTTATTCCACATAAGATCTCATTTGAATAAATATTTGAATGCTGCTGAAACAACAGCAATGTCGAAATTCCCCACCTGCCAGTTTCGAGCTGAATAACCTCAAGGTAGTCCCTTTACCTCTCTGTACCTGTTTCAACTGGAGGCAGTGAGGTGTGTAAAGCACCTAATACATTGCCTGATCCATAGCAGGTGCTCAGTAAATGTTTATTCCCCTTTTTCTTATCACCCTGGAAATCCTAAAGGCACTGTGTGGCCCCTCACACTAGGATTCCGTAGGGCTGAAGAAAAGACTTTTGTTTTTCTGCTAAATGTAATAGGAGTCAGCTGGTACCCCCATCCCCTTCTTTCTGCCTATAACACCGACAGGTACAGTAGCATCTATATTGCAACCACCAAGGAAAGGCCAAGAGAATCACAGAAATGTCACAGATATAATAGCTTTGCTCTACTGAATCAATGCCACCAGATGCCACATCAATCAGAGTACCAGCAGGAAACAGGTGGAACACTCAAAGAGTGACTAAACAGAGGTTCATAAAGGGCCTCTCTTTACAAAGTGTGGGCAAACCGAGGAGAACCAATAAGGAATAATGAAACCTCAGGAACCATCAATAGTGAGGAGTCGTTACAACTTCAAGCTTGGAAGGGAAGGAGAGGAAGGTATTAATACAAGAGGCCTGAACCAGGAGAAAATAGAGAAGGCATTCCCCATAGGAACTGTTTTAGGTAAAAGATTCCAGCCACAATCCAACTGGGCTCAACATAGAGGAAGCCAGGGAAAGAAATATCCCAACTTCTCTGTCCTCCTTGCTGTTGGCCAACCCAATCCAAAGCTGGCCAACCCAATCCATTGTTGGCCAACCCAATCTACTGGCCAACCCAATCCAAAGTCTAGGAGTTAGAGAGCACAGGTAACACACTCCTTAGAGATCAACTTCCCAGAGCACAAAGCAAGGCAAAAAGAGGTGGACAGTGGGCATGGCCAACTACCTCCAAACTTTCTATCATATGACACGAATTCCTGTTTGTTAAAGCCAACATTAGATTTCTGAACACATTCTAACACATAACACGTCCATTAAAGATAGGTCATTAGACAGACTGCCTGGTGAAGGATAGCCTGGAGTTGGAACTAGTATGGAGTTCTGCTAGGAGGCTGTAGGTAGAAATAGGAAAATGATGATAAGGGAAAAAATTGCAAAGATTAACAATCCTTACATCAATCAAATGGGATTTGGGGATACAGGCAGAATTTTGTGTGGTCTCACAAAGCTACTCACATTTAGGGTCTTCTGGCTTGGCTGCTGAAGTTATCATGGCAAGCAAAAGTCAAGTGCATTTTAAATCAGAGATATTGGAGAGGACTCTACAGAAACAGACTCCTGTAGCCATCTGAATTACAATATTACTTCATATGGGAGGTCATACATTCTGAATATTTCACAGAGGAAGAGAGCTGCTGGGTCACCTGTAGCCACAGACCCAGGGTCTTTTATGAGTACATTTGCCAGGATCAGTTGGGCCCTGGGACAAGGTCCCCTAATGACAGCTCTAAGCCTTCAGCTTAAAAGTGTCAACAACAATTTATACCAATCTAGGTCATGTAGAAATGCCCATGGAGAAAGCACCCAGGGCCCCAGTAGGTTGGTTAGAGGCAAGGTTGTATGTCCAAAAGTTTTTAAATGAGGTTTCCAAGATGGATGACATGAAAATTGAACCATGTGAATAACTATGATTTATTCACCTGTCACAAGTTAAGTTGCTTGTGGGGGTTATATATTGGAATTTAAGGGCTCAATTAAATAACACCCCATTGTCAAGTTTCGAACTGATTGAGAAATAAGAACCAAGAGACAGATGGAGATCAAAAGGTCAGCTTTACTTTTGGTAAAGCGGATTAGAGAACATGGATTTAAATCAGTGATCTCCATTGGCATCCTGACACCAACTTCAGAAATATTCTTACTTGCTCCATGACAGGTTGAACTGGAAATCAGAGGACACCCCTTTAAGGGCAAAGTTCACCCAGTAATCTTTCCATATACTGAGGACAGACCCAAATACACCTGCTATGCAGGCCAGCAGTTTTGAGAGGGAGTTTGGGAAGTTTGAATAGAGCAATTTCCTTTGCTTCCATCTAAACTCACCAATCAGATAAGGAGCAAGTGAGGGAGCTGGAGAGGCCTGGAAAGGGATGTCACTGTAGTGGAAGCTCCTTGTGGCGATGAGAAGCAAGTGCAATTGAGTTCAAATGGCTACTCTCTGTTTACTGTTGTGACGGAGGGGCGGAAGCGGGGCAGATTTTTCCTATCAGCACGGAAAAGCTCAAGTCAGGTCCATTCAAAAAGTAGCACTAGGCCTTCATGGCCATGATTTTGTTCTCTTGACATAGTCAGATGGATTTTATTTTACAAGAGATTGGCACAAGCAAATGAGAAAGCTGAAGACAGAGAGAAATGTATGGTATATCAATATATCCATTTGTATCATAAAAGAGTAATTGACTTAGAAAATGCCAGAAAGGAAGTGAAATTATAATATAATATAATATAATAGTATAATATAATATAATATAAATCTTCCTAGACAACCATAGGCCAGTAGAACAACTGATACTTCATCAGGAGGTCCACAAGAGAGGACATTTGAAAAGGGATGGAAGGAACCACAAGAAACCACAAATATCCTCCTGTTCCCTGCCCGTCCCATCCCAGCATAGCACCAACCAGATGATAACTGGCAGGCTCCTTCACAGTGAATGCCTGATGACAGTGACCATCTTGGCATGGGCTTGAAAAGATGCCTGTCCTTTGTGTAGGAGCAGGCTTTTTGCTAAGATTTAGTCGTGAAATTACACAAAGAAAATGAATAGGTGAACAATGCTAATAGAGTCCTCTTCAAAAAGCAGTGTTAAAAGCTTGAGAAATTTCTTACTGATCAAAATGTTTCCACACCTCTCCTACTCATCCTCCCACCTACCATCTCCCAGGAGGAATTCTACTGAGTGGAAAGTGATCAGATGCAGGAGACTGCCCTCCATGGATACTCTGTTTACTGCTGAGGCCAGTGGGCCACCCACAGAAGTGTCATATGGAAGGACTTTATCCAGCCCAGATCCTGGGCCAATGTGAAACTGGACTCAGCTTATAAAGCTGTGGTTTGTCTTGTAGGATATTACTCCATCACCAATAACTTGGGTTTTCCCCTAGAAAGTTCTTACCTTTCCCCAGTAGGGGATCTTGTGTTGCACATATGAGCCCATTTTTCTGTTGCCCTAGCATCAGTTAATCATGAGTGTGTTCCCAGCTAGGTCTGAGGTTACCATCAGCCTAGGCAACGGCTTATGTCCAAAAGATGTTATCTGTTGCCTCTAGCTTACAAGAATCTAATTCTTAGTCTTTGGAAAGTATTTCCAGTCTGTAGAAAGAACCGAGTTGCCCCCAATTTGGTTGGTCAAACCACTTCTTTTGGAGGATAATCAGTTTTTGTTTTTGTTTTTGTAACTGCTGATTTTGAATCAGGAATAGTCTTTGCCATTCTTATAACAGTAGTTTCTGTAGCTTATAAAACAAACAATGAAGCATTTCCCAATGTTTTTACTTTGTCAAGAACATTTTTAAAACTAGCTACCATTGTCCTATTTCTATCATATTATGCAAGAAAGGGCACTTAGACTGGGAGCAGTGGCTCACACCTGTAATTCCACTTTGGGAGCACTTTGGGAGGCTGACACAGGAGGATTACCTGGGACCAGGAGTTCAAGACCAGCCTGGTCAACAGAGTGGCACTCTGTCTCTAGAAAAAAAAAATTTTTTTAAATAGCCAGGCCTGGTAGCACCAACCTGTAGTCCAGCTACTTGTAAGGCTGAGGCAAGGGTATTGCTTAAACCAGGAATTCAAGACTGTAGTCAACCATGATCATGACACTGCACTCCAGACTGGGCAACAGAACAAGATCCTGTCCCTACAAAGCAAACCAAATAAACAAAAGAAAGAAAGAAAGGATATCTAACAAAAATCACAGAATGACGGGTACTTTTTCTTTAAACTGAAAAATAGATAGCCTTATAAAAAAAATCAACGTTTTCTTTATTTGCCAAATTTGATTGAGAGTCAGTGAAAACACTGTTACAGTCTGGCATTTGGGAACTACTGCTCTTCAACTGTAGGTTGCAGGGATACAGATAAGTATAGGATGCAAATGTTATTTAAACATACGAGAAAGCAGGACTAATAACAGGCATTTTTACTCAGGTAAGTTATTTACAAAGGCTGGATTCTACCAAATATTTGCAAAGCAGCTTTTCTTCTACCAGTCGCTTTCTCGGAAAACAAAATTGTAATTGTTTTAAAGAAAATTACATATGTACAATAGTACAAATTCAAATAAAAGCTAAAAGCTAATTTTAATGCCAGGCATCAAAATGAACAGCATGCATGAAATTCCAAGGGCACGGTTGGCAATAAATTGTCTTCATTATAAAGGCGATGTTTTTCCAGTGGGTGGAAGCAGGTTTGGGCTAGCAGAATTTTCAGTAAATTAAAATACAGAAGCAGAAAGCAAATAGAGGAGCAATGCCAGAAAGGTCCTTTTCAGAAAGCATGTTTTGAGAGGCTGCACAAATTGATGTTTATTTATCTTGATGAATATATTCTCCTCTGGTGCACCCCACTTCCTCCCCTCTCCCCATCAATCAACATTGACCCATCGTTTACTAAAAGAAACTAATCTGTAGTAAACAATGAATCACAGTTGTATCATTAAGACTAAGGCCTCATCCCTAGAATATCAGCACTGCAAAACAATAAAACATGGTGACAATAAAACTGGTTCCAAAAAATTTACTGGAAGGCACTTTTTGTATGTTGAAAGATGGAGAGTTTTAGTTGAAACTCAGAAGCAAATTACTCAGACTCTCAGACTCAATGGTGCTATGTACATAATTCAATCAATAAATATTTTTAATAGGCACTATGGGACATTCAAAAATGAACAAGACACAATCCCAGCTCTCCAGGAACTTAAGCATGGTGGTTAGAAATGATATGCTGTCCTCCTTGGGGACCATGAAAGTGGGCCCAGTGTAGGCTACGCTGTAGGCAGATTAGTTCCAAACTGAGCACATCAACAAAGAAGGGCCACTAATAAAGTAAAATCATGGCTGCAAGAGTTGCTCACACCTGTAATCCCAGCACTTTGGGAGGCAAGGCAAGTGGATTGCTTGAGCTCAGGAGTTCAAGACCAGCCTGGGAAACACGACAAAACTCCTTTTCTACAAAAAAAAAAAAAATTAAAAATTAGCTGGGCATGATGGCACATGCCTGTAATCTTAACTGCGTGAAAGGCTGAGGTGAGAGGATTGCTTGAGCCCAGGAGGTCAAGGATGCAGTGAGTCGTGACATGCCTCTGCACTCCAGCCTGGGTGACAGAGCAAGACCCTATCTCTAAAATAAAATAAAACCATGAATTTTATCTAGAGTTTTATGCTCAGAAAACCTAGAAAGAAGTTATTTTGATTTCAGCATGTATATAAATTTTGCATCATATTTTAAAATATATTTTATTTTGAATTGTTCATGTGGGCGACAATGCAGTCCCAAGGTGTCAGGCACCCTAAGGGTCTCGCCTGTGTCCAAGGGTGAATGTGGCTTTTCCTTCTGAGACCTAGTGGCATTTTGAAGAATTAAATATTTGTTTTCATAAAAATCTATCTAGGATAAGAATTGACTATGCATGATGGTGAATCATTAGTTTTATACATAGGGTATTATCTTTACTCTGCATCTTTACAGTGATTTATATAGTATCGTACGCTGCTTCTATCTGTGAGCTTTGGATTTCACACTTTCCACCTTGATGATAAACAATGGAAAGCAGTGACTATACCTTATCCAGGACATCTGTATTATAAGTCAGTCCTTCACACGCCATTTCCTACTGATGTTACTCATTTTTATAACACATTTAGTTGTGAGCCATCATGTTCACAATCATATCTATGATAAGCCAAGCAGTCACCTTGACTTCAACTTTGGCATATTACCATAAATTTCTTGTGTAATTGCCTTAAGAGAAATCGACTGTTGCATTTTTACTGTCCTAAGAGAAAACAGAAGGAAGGAAAAATCCCAAGTGTTAAACAAAAGGCTTCTCTGTCCCTTCAGCAGCTAGTCTCCTGGGTAGGGATGTGGACATAATGGACCTGTATTTATTCACTAATATCAGGTTCTATCTCAGGACTAGCTAATTCAAGGTCCCTAGGAGTAGACCCAGGCATCACTATTTCTCAAAGCTCCTTGAGTGATTATCATGTGTAGCCAAGGTTGAGAATCAGCAATAGTGATGGTTCCCCTACCCCACCTACCCCTTCTGTCAAGTTCACGCTGATTCAGAAACAGATTGTTATGACTTTGCTTTGATAACACAGCCCAATATATTCCCCAAATCCATTAGGTTCGGTGTCAACATTTTTAAGGTTAATAATAATCACACAGGCCGAGCACGGTGGCTCATGCCTGTAATCTTTGGGAGGCCAAAGCAAGTGGATCGCTTGAGGCTAGGAGTTTGAGACCAGCCTGGCTAACATGGCGAAACCCCATCTCTACTAAAAATACAAAACTTAGCTGGCCATGGCAGTGCACGTCTGTACCCCCAGCTATTCTGGAGGCTGAGGAAAGAGAATCGCTTGAACCCGGGAGGTTGTAGTGAGCCAAGATCTTGCCACTGCACTCCAGCCTGGGTGACAGAGTGGGACCCTGTCTCAATAAATAAATAAATAAATAGAAAAATATATATTATATTTATTTTATATATATTATATATATATAATGGAATTCTATTTAGCCTTAAAAAAGAAGGAACTCCTATCATTTGTAACAACATGGATGAACCTGAAGGATATTATGTTCAGTGAAATATGCCAGGCACAGAAAGACAAATACTACATAATCTCACTTATATGTGGAATCTTAAAAAGCCAAACTCATAGAAACAGAAAGTAAAATAGTGGTTGCCAGAGGCTCAACAGGAGTGTGGGGGATTAGGGAGATGTTAGTCCAAGACACATAATTTTAGTTAGAAAAGAGAAGTAAGTTCAAGAGATCTATTATACACCATTGTGACTACAGTTAATAACAATATATTGTATACTTGAAAATTGCTAAGGTATTTTAAGTGTTCTTAACCACAAAAAAAAAGTTGGTAAGTATGTGAGTGTCTTAATCCATTTGTGCTGCTACAAACGAATACCTGAGGCTGGGTAATTTATAAAGAAAAGGTTTTTGATTTACAGTTGTGCAGACTGAACATGAAAGCATGGTGTCAGCCTCTGCTTCTGGTGAGGGCTTCAGGTTGCCACTCGCAGGGAAAGGTGAAAAGGAGCCAGTGTTTGCAGAGATCACATGGGGAGACAAGAAACAGGAAGGGTGGGGAGATGCCAGGCCCCATTTAACAACCAGCTCTCACAGGAGCTCATAGAGGGAGAACTCATTCATTATTGCAAGGATGGCACCAAGATATTCACAAGGGATCTGCCCCCATTACCCAAACACCTCACATTAGGCCCCACCTCCAATGCTGGGGATCACATTTCAACATGCAATTTGCAGGGGTCAAACATCTAAACTATAGCAGTGAGGTAATGCATATGTTAATTAGCTTGGTTTAGCTATCCCACAGTGTATACAGTGTATATCAAAACATCAAGCTGTACAGCATAAATGTATATAATTTTTATCAATTTAAAAAATGCTTTTTAACTGCCCTAGGGCAACTAGTGTGAGATATCTCTGGTGTTAAAGATACTTAAAATAATTAATAAAAGCTAACGCAGATGCATAAGCAATCATTTTAAAAGAACAAATAGTCTCCCTCCTCCATAACTGGCCGACGGAAACCTTCACTCAACAGCCACTTAGTGAGTACATCAGGCAAGCTCCCTCTGTCTTCTCCCCTTTCCATCCTGATTGAGCAGGCACTGTCTGTCCTACCCTCTGATGTTTTTTCAGGGCTGTTACCTTTGGCTGCAGCTGCCCAGTTTTGCAAACTTTCAACGATCAAGTGAAAAATAAACATCTCCAAGGTTAAAGTTATTCTACTTAGCAATAAGCCCTGAGCAAGTGAAGTCAAGAAAATTCCACAAATATATCTTAGATGCTCACTATCTGCGAATATTACTTGTTGCTGTGGAAGATATAAAAGCGGGTAAAGTAGTACATCTTGTTCCCTCAACTTCACTGTTAGTGGAAGTGATGAGTTGACCTCAAAGAAGGCTTTGGGGTTATGAACCTCAGGAACTGTGGAAATTAAGACTCCATCAACAGAAACAAAATTATGGTAAACAGGGTTAGTTTCCATGGAAAATATTTTGGATACCTTAGATTTCCAGCCCCGGAAAGAAGTTAGGGATAGAACTACAGATATGGGAGTTTTGCCAAATACCTTGTTTGCCTCTTCAGATCTACTCTCCAACCTTTTCCGCTCTGCTATCCACTCCAGAAGACTGATCTGAACAAATATGGATCATGGTACCCTTGGACTTCCCTTTGGGTTCTACCAGCAGGTGATTGGAGGCAGGGAGGTACAGTGAGATCACTGTTTATTCCCCAGGTTCCCTTCCTGTAAGATTGTCTCATGCTGGCCACATCCCTTGCAGAAGGCCTCCATGCACACCCCTCTCTCCTTCTGGGTTCCAGTCACCCCTCCCAGCCCTGATCCTTCAGGCTAAATCATACTTTCCCCAAAAAAAGTGGAGAATGCAGAAAAAGAAGAATCACCAGAGATAAGACCACTTGGGAATCCTTTGTAGAAAAGAGGAAAAAGAAGCCACAACAAAGGAGCCAGCTGAAAGAGAGAACTAGAAAGTAAATGAAAGATCAAATGATGTAGACATAAGTCAGTCCCCGTCCTGGCCCAGTGTTGAAAAATATGTGATAATAACAGTCATGAGAAGGTGAGTGAAAATGAAAGTGGCTATTTTGAGGTTGTATGCTTGGATCTACGTCCTTCCAAACCAAATCTACTCTTCTTCCCCTTAAGTTAGCATTGAGAAGACTCAGTGGCTGAGTGCACCCCTCCATCATCAGCCACCACCACCACCCACCCCCAAGCACACTGGCCAACCACCCTCCATCTTGCCGTCCACCATGCTATAGTGGCCCTGACTCTGCTTTTGGATTGAAGGGCTTTTTCCCCAGCTGCTGACAGATGAACGTTCTCAGTTGACAGTCCTCTACAGAATTTTCCAGGCAGTCATCATTACTGAACTATTGCTAGGTCAGTTAGAGAATGCTTCGATTTTCCTTTTATGTGATGGTTCTGTCTACAAGTAGATTTTTTAATCAAAGTGCATGAGATTTAGTAAATAGAGGTTGATGCTCCAAAGTTACATTAAAGCATGTATTTTCTAGCTTTGTACTAAGCTGTACAACAGGAATGTAAGCTTTCATTGCTGTAAATTTTTAACTAGAAAGGTAAAGTGATTCATTTATGGAATATTTGATGTCAATCTATGTCTTCATAAAAGAAGCATTTCTATTGTTAATCCAGATAACTTCTGCACCTGTCAAAGACCCAATATCCCTAAAAAGTCTCCCTATTTTTTTTAAGATAAACCCTGCTCTAATAGTAACACATGGTAAAACTTTGGCTTCTATGACATTGACATGCCACCAATGACATTAGACAAAAAGTAATCAGAAGTTTTAAAAGTGTTAATTTATATATTTTTTCTTAAATAATTCATGCATGATTTAACCTGAAACTCATAACCACTTATTTATCAAGTGCCTCATCTGAGCCAGGAAGCACCCTAGGCATTTTATATTCACATATGCATTTATCAAAAAATTTTTATTCTTAATTATCATGAAAACACTTTGAGGTTAGTAATTTTCCATTGTTCACATATTCATACTCTCAGCTAATATTTACTGACCCCATACTCCATGTAAGACTCTATGCTAGGAGCTAGATACACAAGGCAAATAATAGCATATGCAATCACACAATTTAGTGTACAGCTGTGATAATTGTTAGAAAGAAAAACTGTATCTTGCTGAGAGATGAAGAAAATAAGGGTCTGAGAGATTAAGGAATGTTCCGGCATCCTGCCTCCTTTGGTGCATGATAAGGAGTTCATAACATCATAGTTGCGCTGAGCATCCCCAGCTGCCTGGCCCTAACCAGTAGCAGCCTGTTGTCCCCTCTATGAGAGGATACCACCACCCCCCAAGTTTTAGAACAATCCTTGCATACTGAGAATCCTAGAAGCACATTATAGTAACCTTCTCAAAGCAGTCATTACTTCATGGCTCACATTATAGTAGCATGTGTCCGTGTCAATGTATTCATCTTTGTAGCCTCACCTAGAAGCACTTATCTAAAGAAATTTTTGTTGTTAGAAAGAAAGAAGAGGGACAGAAGGGGAGAGAGGGAGAAGAAAAAGGGAATACCAAACATGCCACTGTTTTGAGAATTGCCTTTTTTGTGTGATGGGGGAGTGGGGCGGGCAGTCTGCACCATCCCCTGGAGTCTTTGGAAGGGGCAATCCACAGATATGGGCAGTGGGGACCAGGGAGGGCACAGCACCCCCATGGCCACCAGACTGTGACCATCTTACAAGACTCGGGAGGGGCAGCGGAGCTGGGCAGACGGTGTCCGAGGCCCCCACTGGCCAGTCCCCCCGACATTCAAGTATTCTTCAAGAACAATTATAGGCAAACAAGGGGGAAAATGTAGCATAAAAATAAAGATGGTAATTTTTCAGAAAATATCAACTAAAAATTTTAAAAATTAGTATTTCTATTCTTAAATTAACATATAATATGCAATAGGCAGTGGTATGACTACCGATTGTATCTACACAGATATATTCCTCCATTATACATCAACATCTTTCTAACGAGCATGTGAGAAAAATGTAATAATCAGGTTGATTTTGTAAATGTTCCACCAGTTTCCAAAAATAAAATTTACTCTTCCCATTTTTAGCTTTGCTGGGTAAGTTACAAATCTCATTGAATAGTTTAATAGGAATTTTTGTTTGAAATGGCTATGCAGCAACTTGCCTAATCTGGCCACAGCACTGAACAGACATGTGGCCAGGGCTGAATTATGAATTGTGCAAAACATGTGTGCTTCACTGGGCACCTGTTATAAAGCTCCCTGCCACATCCCAGACCTGGCAAATGGGATGAACCAAATCATGGCTTCTGCAAGCATGGTGACATATAGTGCATCTCGTTAGAGTAGTATGATATATGGAGCATTGCACTTGTTCCCAATATATAAAACATTAAATTATGATGAATTCCACTAAAAAATAGAAAAAAATAATCAGTACTTTCCTTGAGTGGCTCAAGTTCCTAATTGTTTAATGTGAATGTTTCCTATGTATAAGCTGCAAAACAGTAACTACAAGTCCTCATGCAGATGAAGACAGGAAACGATCAGCAAGAGATTCTATCACTTTCTGGTTTTATAGAATTTCTTGGTTACTCTCTTGGTGAGGAATAACAGAGTAATAATCATTGAATTACTTTGACCCACATCCATTTGAAACTACAGGTTATAAAACTGTATCAGGCTGTGAAGACTTTGCCATCTGTTCTAATCACTCATGACAGAATTTTTTAATGTAATTATAAAATTGTTACCCTAATGAATAGTTCAATATTTGGTTATAAATTTTTTTCTAACAAAATATTATTTAAAATATAGCAACTCTGTAACTTTCATAATTCCCTTACATTTGTTTGAGCCTTTATTTCTGAATCAGGTTTTGGTTTAATAGCAGAAAAATTAGGCTCAGAATGTTTAAAAAAAAAAAAAAAAAAAAACAAGAACAAACAATAGCCACAACAAAAATTTCCCATTACATCCTGTAAGCTCTTCTTAGACTACTCCAACTATTGATCCCATCAAGCTTGGAACACAGCAACTCAACGCAGCAGGTCCCTCGCTGGTGCTCTGTGGAGGCTGACCTCAGCTCTGTGAGGGGAAAAGGCATCTCTGAAAAGGACACCTGGGTAGAAAAGGAAATGTTTTCTCCCTCCAAAGAAGTCTTTTCTTCTTCAGTTTCTTCCTAGAGAACCCTTGTAGGAGTGCTAATCTACTGGGAATGGCTGCCAGGAACACAGTATTGAGGGTTCTGAAGATCTATCTTAGTTTGGAGGGAAAGAGGGCTGTAATTAATTATTCCTTTCCTCCTTGGTCATGAAATGCCAAGAATTTTCCAAATATAAGTTATCTCCATCCTGTTGGTTCTGATCTTTTTCCAGAATAGCTTTTCTGTCCTTTGATGACTTAACCATCTGAGGTGACACATTGTCATCTTAGCTGCTAAAATCACTTGTGAAAGAAGTTTATCCATTACCTTAATCCTCACTCTTGAAGTTTTCTTTGGGGTTCATAACCCCCACAAAAAAAGCTTCCCATTAATTGCTATGACCTTCAAAAGTGGGGTAAAATCTAGTATTATCTCTTAATTAGGACAAATTTCATTAAAGCTGAGGGACTCCATCAACAGTTTAAAGAACATAAGAAAGGCAAATATACATTACATTCACATACTTATTTCAATCCTCATAATCATTCTTCAAAGAAGTTATTATCCTCATTTTACAGTTGAAGAAACAGAGGCTCAGAGATGTTGAGTAAATTCTTTAAGATATCAAAGCTAAAATATGAGCATAAGTCTGTCAGTCCACAAAATTGCAGATGGTTGAGTGAGTTATGTGTAAGATTTGGGGAATATTCTTGGTAGTCCTATAGCACATGGAAGCCAATTTATACCAGTACTAATCGTGGTAGTACAAGTTTAATAGGACTCCTTTTACTTCTCCAGATAAACTAAATGCTTTCTCCTTAGGTCTTTTCACATTTCTCTTTTCACTCTTCACTGTAAGTGACCCTTCCTCTAGAAAGCTGTTCCCAAGTTTCCAAGAATGTGCCCCTCTAGAATCCAGTAGTTCTCTCCATTACTGTTTTGATAATTGCCTTTGTATTCTTCACCATGCTATAAACTTCTTGAGGGCAAGTCTGTGTCTTCTTTACCCTTGAATCTTCATCTAAAATGATGCTTAGCCCACAGTAGGCACTCAGTATTTGTTGGCGGTACTATAATTTAAAAAGCAGGTAAGGCAGTGCCTTAATCTCAGTATCCTACTGTGCAAAATTAGTTTCATTTTTGCCATCGTTAATAATAAAGTGGTTAATGATTCCTGAAGATGAAAATTGAAGGCAGCTGCATAGTTAATAATTTAATGAATGATCCAAACCTCTTTTCAGTATTTAGGGCTTTTGGGGGTTCTTATAGTTATCTAAAAGAAAGTAAGTATGGGTCAAGCTCATTAAGCCTTAGGAGAATTAATTGGTATCATGAGTTCCATAATATTATGGGAGCTAAGTCTGCCTAGCTCTAAAATGACCCTTTATAATAAGAAAAGAGAGAGGCCTCTTTTCCTAATCCCATATTTCCATTTCCTCTAGTTCCGACTCTCTTCCAACACAATATCCAAGCCAGCTTCCTATTATAAGGATTTGGGAGAAACAGATGTAATCAATGTAATCATCTTGCAAATTCACTCACAATAAGCTCCACTATTCAGCAAAAATATAGTGCATGTTGTTTCTAACTGATATGATCTCCTTCATAATCTCCCATGTGCTAGGGAATGGTCTAATCCAGGAGTCCCCAACCCAGTACCAGTCCCTGGCCTGTTAGGAACCGGGTGACCTAGCAGGAGGTGAGTAGTAGGTAAACGAGCATTACCACCTGAGTTCCACCTCCTGTCATATCAGCAGTGGAATTAGATTCTCATCGAAGCACAAACCCTATTGTGAACTGCACATATGAGAGACCTAGGTTGCATGTCCCTTTTAAGAATCTAATGCCTGATGATCTGAGGTAGAACAGTTTCGTCTGGAAACCATCCCTTCCACTGCCATACCTCACTGCCCCCCCAACCCTCTGAGCTTAGAAAACTTGTCTTCCACAAAGTGGTCCCTGTTGCCTAAACGTTTGGGGACCACTAGATTACACTCTAATCCCATTTGACATATCATTCAATCTAATAAATAAAACAATCCTTTATTAGGTATCACTTATCTTTAGGGTAAAAGATAAATGGTGCTTGGTCTATTTTCATTCTGCCCTTTCCCTTGATTACACATGCCAAGTTGACATCTGGGTTCATAGTAGCTGTTAAGTGAATGAGTAAATGAATGACCTCACCCTCTTGTTGACCCCCAGGTCCTTGCAGGTTCCAGGCTGGCCTGACATACATATTGGATGTGTTGTCTGGTCCATCCGTGAGCATTCTACTGGTATCCACTGCTGGTATTTGCAGCTGTAAATCTGTGGACTGTTCTTCCTTGAGTTGGCCAGGGCCTGGTGGAACATTACTGCTGACTCAGTGTATTAAACACCTGTCTAGCTTCTGTAGACTTGATGCATTGACTTCTGCCCTGTATGCATATTCCAGACACACCTTGTTCTGGACAGCCTGATAATATGACTGAATCTCCCTGCCTTGGCCTCCCTCTTCCTTCACTGCCCCTCCCCACCTAGGGAGGAGGAATCTTCCTCCCAGGGTGGGCAGAGTGGGAGGGAGGTGAGAATTCAAATAAAAAATGATCAAGCCAGAGTCACACCCACAACCACCTCCTTTATCAGGTTCTTATACTCTGAGACACCACAAACCTTACCTAATCATCACAGGGCCAGATACCAGACATCCAGGGACAGCTTCCATGCTCCAGAGCTTGCCTAAATTATTCAAACTAGCCAATCCTAAGCCTGCTTACCCTGCCTTGCTTATTCCTTCCCACAGAAACCACAATTCCTCCAGTTCCTCTCTCCCTTGCCTCCTGGCCAAGCCCATTGCTCACCCATGTGCCCCTACCACAGTATAGCATGCATCCTTCTCTTGGGAACTTCACAAACTATCTTTTCAATGACATCTGTCTCCTGATCTGTTAGTCTTACTATACCTTAAATGTTCTATTAACACACTGCATTTTAAAACACTCAACTTCCTTCCTCTCAGCTTTCAGTGGCTACAACCCCATTCTAAATCTCTCATGCATCCTTCATGTTGTCCCCTAGGTTTGGGTGCTCTACCCTCAGCTTCTGTCATGGGGTCACCTTGACCCTACAAGGCTGTGGAGTTGCCCAAGGCAGGTTTTCTGACTCTCAATCAATCTCTATGCCATACCAGAATCCAGAGAGGCTAGGGAGCCAGACTCAGATACTCTGACTCCCTCACTCTGTGAGACTGCCAGTAATTCTTGCCAGGCACCCTTCATGAGATCCAAATAAGGTGAGTATATCCCCTCTAACTTAAGTACTCCACAGTTTTTTTAAAACATCATTTGTGCTTTGGGTCAAAGCCTGGAGCAAGGAGCTACCTTCATTGTCTTATCTTCTTTCTATGTCTCCTTCTCACCGTCCCTGAGGGCCAGGAGGGGACGCCCTTCTCGTCCTACTTTCTCTTCTACTACTGTCCTAAATAACTCTGTGTTCAAGTTCACCAAGCCTGGCTGTGGATATGTTAAAGAGGGAGACAGAAACTTAAATATATTTTATTTTTCCTCTCTCTTTTTTTCTTTCTTTCTCTCTCCATCTAGCTTTCTCGTGTATTGTACTATTCTCTCTTGCCAAGGCAGCATTAGCTTAGTTGGCTTAGACTAAAACTGGAAAGGAGCAAGACAAAGATACTTTATGTAGAAGATTTATATTAATGATTTTAATATTTGCAAATTATTATCCCTTTATATCAGCTTGTGATTACAACTTTCTATCTTAACTCAAACATATATGTTCTGAAATCATTAACCCCTTTTATTTTTTCCTCAAGAGCTCAAAGCAGCAAATATAACTCTTCAGAAATGAAATTCCAATCCCCTGTTAAGTACAAAAAGCTAACAAAATAAATGCCCCAAGTTATGAAGAACTTATATAAGCTAAATGGAAAGTGGGAAATATTCTGTAAAAAGGGAGCATAGGTCATTAGTGGGTGTTTCTGTTGATTAGAAAGAAAAGCCAGACACATTACTAACATTACATGATCCTAGAGCAACTCCGATTTAGACCCCCAAGTTACAGGAGGAGCCTAGGAAAACTCCACTAATTCTGACTTATGCTATCCTCAAAAATAACATTAGTATTTTGTCCCATTTTACAGTTGAGCCATTGTAATAGGGAAGACAGTCTCAAAGACCAGTATAGGAAAGTTATTATTTAAATGACATCTTTAATTTTCTGAAAATCTAGTATATTCTTACTCCTCCCAAATATATTCAGATCTGTACTGAGAGCTTTTTCACACATTACAATCTAGTTATCACTTTCACATTTTTTTCCTGCTAAGAATTGCCTAGAAAATAGATTAGCCAGACTGTAGGTGTGAAAACATAGAAAATGTGAGAAAAGTGAGATTTAATATTAAAGTCAAGCAGTGAAGTTTTTCCTCTGTTCTGTGAGAAAGGGAGGGAGAGAGAGAGTGTGTGTGTGTGTGTGTATGTGTGTGCAAGTGTGCCCCCTGCATACATGGGAGGCTACATATAGGCTAAAACCCTATATGTAGGTTCTTAGTCTTCCTTGACATGTGAGGAAAAACAATAAGGGTTTTCAGTTAAAAAAAAAAAAAAAAACAAGAAGAAGAAGAAGATTTGCAATAAGAAGTTAGTTTGGATGCATAGCAAAAATGCTGCAGTGAAATATCATGACAGGGTACATGATGGGAGTTAGTTGCAGATTGTGTTTCTATTGACTTTACTTTCCAAATTTTCTGCCATATTCTACTAAAGTATGCATTTTTTGGCCAGGTGTGGTGGTTCATAGCTGTAATCCCAGCACTTTGGGAGGCCCAGGCAGGTGGATAACTTGAAGTCAGGAGTTCAAGACCTGCCTGGCCAACATGGTGAAATCCAGTCTCTATTAAAAATACAAAAAAATTATCCTGGCATGGTGGCACACAGCTGTAATCCCAGTAACTCAGGAGGTTGAGGCAGGAGAACAGCTTGAACCCAGGAGGCAGAGGTTGCAGTGAGTCGAGATCATGCCACTGCACTCCAGCCTGGGCGACGGGGTGAGAGACTCCATCTAAAAAAAAAAAAAAAAAAAAAAAAAGATTTTTTTTAAAAAACCTCTTGGAGAAGTTTCAGAATGAAAGCTCCCACTGAAGTTTTCAAATACTGATTTAGGTTTTTTGAAGCCAGTATGGGTAGAGCATCTTAAGGTTAAGGCTGTATTAGCTTTTTAGGATTAATTTCTAAAAGCAAGATATGTAATATTACTCACACCAAATAATAAACTTCAGGTTTGAAGCTCATGAGGAGTCATGAAATCAAGTTAAAGGGTCAGAACTAGTATTTTTTTAAATAAATGAAATAGAATATCAAACATAGTCCTTTTAATAAAGGTATCATTTTGTATAAAATGTATGCATGTTTGCATATATGTGAATGTAAATGTACAGGCATATATATTCATTTATATATTTCATGGGTTGAGAAGTCAAATATATTTCTTACTCTGGTTTTCATATGTCTTTCAAAAAAATTTGGAAAATGTTACCCTAAAATATGTCATAAGACTTTATCTATAGCAAATGCAGCAGACACATACACACACATGCCTACAACTAACTAAAACTGTCTACCTCCTTAGATTTTTTCTCAGGAGACGATGGCATTTTAGTTAACAAAGCACTTCCTCACACCATTTGCTTAGAGAAATATGAGCTTCTGAAAAGTTGGAAACAAGAATGAAATTGCTCTGCATAATGAAGAAGAAGTATAGAATTCCCAGGTCCCAACACTAAAATGGAAGGAGGGGTTTTGAAGAAAGCGGTAGAGAGATGGGGGAAGAGTGATGTGGTAGTAGGGTGGAATCTACAGAGAAAGGCTACTAATAACAGAAAATGAGTAAGCAAAGGACGGTGTATTTCATGCTGACATTCAAAATTAACATCTTCTGTGGTCGTATGCTCTGACATGTTGTTCTATGGTGTAACTGCCTCCGTGACTCCAAAACCGTCAGTAAAGTCAGCTCCAGACACAGCCTTGAGTAGACAGTATTTTCAAGTTTAAAGAACTAACTTAGGAATAGGCATGAGGCATCCTTTTCTCAATATCTAGAGGGTCTGATTCTTGGGTTTCATAGTCATGCAAATATTTATCGAGTGGAAAAGAAAATAAGAAAGTAATTGTTCCAGCATTCTGTGATCTGGCACTTCAGCTGGAGGGGCCAGTGTCTATGATTCCACCAGTAGTGAAATCCAGAGGTATCTTTCCTGGCCTCTGACTGCTACTTGGGGGAAACCTTTTCAAGATAACTTGCAGCACAGATTCAAAACCCAAAAGCCATAACCTAATAACACACAAATTACTTCTAGCCAACTGCCTCCTTTTCCATCCAGCCTCCTGGCCCATTCTGAACAGTGCAGAGCCCCCTGCACATCCCATAAGATGCTAGGTGTTCCATGAGGCTAATTCTCATTCTGAGATATGGCTCAGAGGTTGGCCCCTTCTTTCAGTGAAGAATGGCAATGAAAGCACAACACCTTTTGCATTTACACACAGATACAACCTGATGTATAATGAGAAATAATAGAACCATAAATGCCAACTGCATTTTTAAAATCCTAACTTATTCAACCAGCACATAAAAGAACATGAATAGCAAACTTCCCATTATTTGGAAACTTCATTTTCAGCAGCTGCCACCTCTTTCTCCAACCTTCCCCTCGGCTTCAACCCTACAAACTCTACCAGTTACAAGTAGCAACATAAAAATGAATCGGTTTCATCTTTCACTTCCAGTTCCATCATGTGAAGAAGTTGAGGGAAAGATGCAAAATAGTTGGAAAGCAAAAGAGTAAAAATTAGACAGAAAAGTGCCAAGGACTTAAATATTCAAACTGTGAGATCAATCCTAGAGCAATCAGGAATTTAATGTGACTTTCACAGGCTGGAAAGCAAGCTAAAATAATGTAGGCGCAAGTAAATCCAAGTTAAGTTTGTTTTTATGCTTGAAAGTGAAGTGCACTATTGTGTTCAAAGACTGCTAAATGATGCAGTAGATATAAACAAGGCAGTTCCCATCCCCAAGGAGTACTAGAGCACACGGTGGCATGAAACATGAACATGAAAATATAATAATCAATGCTAAAAAACAATTATCAATGAGGTTTTTCAGATAAGCATTTTTAAACTTCAGAGGGCGTAGGAGGCTTTACAGAGAAAGTAGAATCTGATCTGGTAAGTGAAACATGAATAGACAAGTTTTCAAATCTTTTGAGATGCCACCTACCTTTCTGCTGGATGCCTGATACTTAATGGTCACGCGGCTCTCATGACACTGTACTGACATCCCGCACGATCCTTTCACTTTGCTCTAAACCTCCCATCCCTTAACTGGTGCGTATCAGTTTGATCTGTTATGGTATTCCTTTCTAACAATTGTATAAATGAGAGAAGACGAAAGAGAGGAGCAAAATTCAACAGTAGTGGAGAGTTAAACATGAGCTAGTCTGTAAATGGAGGTAAATGAGAGGGACATAGATGTTGGATGAGGGGTTGATAGAAGACAGAACCAGAGGAGGAAGTGACACTCAGCGGCTAGGGCTGCAGATGAACACAGAGCTGTTAGCAGCTAGAAGCAAGAGCAGTGTCACACTGCTGCCTGCACTGCATTCGCTCTTACAATCCACCTTCCATGGAGGTGAAGGACTTTGTGCCCGAAGCTAAGGCCAGGGTTCATAGAGACAAAAGTGGTCCTGAATCCCTCCTCTGCCATTTGCTAAATAAAGCTGTATTAGGCTATTCTTGCGTTGCTATAAAGAAATACCTAAAACTAGGTAATTTATAAAGAAACGAGGTTTAATTGGCTCATGGTTCTGTGGGCTGTACAGGAAGCATGGTGCTTGCATCTGCTTCTAGTGAGGGCCTAAGGGAACTTACAATCATGGTAGAAGGCAAACGGGAACCAGTGCATAACGTAGCAAGAGCAGGAGCATGAGAGCGAGGGGGCAGGTGCCACACACTTTTCAACAACCAGATCCTGCATGAACTCAGAACAAGAGCTCACTTATCACCAAGGGGATGGTGCTAAACCATTCCTGAGGGATCCACCCCATGATCCAATCACCTCCCACCAGGCCCTGACTCCAACATTGGTAATCAAATTTCAACATGAGATTTGGAAGAAACGAATTCCAAACCATGTCAAAAGCCATAGCTAGCTCTGCATTTGCTTCAGGTTCAGAGTCTAACCTCCAAGGCTTGCTGACCTTCTCCTTCTAACTCTTGCTTTCCCTTCCTCTCTGTTAATTGTTCCCTTCCTCTGTTATCCAGTCATTTGGTCCACCAGTGCAACAGTTGGAATATCCCCTCCAAAACGCATGTTGAAACGTAAGCCCCAATGTGGCAGTATTGAGAGGTAGGGATCCTTAAGTAGTGACCGGATCATGACGGTTCTACCCTTATTAATGGGTTAGTGGATTAATGGGTTGTTGTGGGAGTGGAACTGGTGGTTTTATAAGATGAAGAAGACAGATGTGAGCTAGCATGTTAGCATGCTCCGCCCCCTCACCATGAGATACCCTGTGCCACCTCAGGACACCGCAAGTTCCCACCAGCCGGAAGGCTCTCACCAGATGTGCCTCCTCAACCTTGGACTTCCCAGCCTCTGTAACTGTAAGAAATAAATTCATTTTCTTCATAAATTACACAGTTTCAGGTATTCTGTCATAAGCAACAGAAAACCGACTGAGACAACTATCCTCTCTCTAACTTGACTTTATTGAAGACACTACTGTGGTGCCTTTATGTCCCCTCCCCAGAGAACTGTAGGCTGAAAGCTGGAAGCAGAAGCATAGAATTTGAGTGAAGAAATGAACCTTAGTGATCATCTCGTACACAACCTTAGTCTGCAAACAAAGAATTTGAGGCCATAATAGGTCAAACATCTGCCCAAAGTCACCCAAGTACAGAACTCCCAGCTCCCAGCCCAGTGTTCTTTCACGGTATCACTCATCCCCCACGTCATGTGAAGCACGTTGCAGAATTCAAGCCCAAACTGAGCCAGGACTAAGGAAGACAAAATCCAAATCCAAGAGGACAGTAGGGGCTGATCTCATCTCGCAGAGAGGTCTGTCTGCCCTCCCCATCCAAGAGTGTAATACTGTGCTTAATAAACTTTTGCAGCTTTGCTTTGTTAAGAAAAAAAAAAAGGACAGTAGGGTCATTTCTAAAAGCAGAATGCTAATTATGAAAACATGAAGTGTTGATTTTGACACGGTAGAATGCTCAGGATTTGCATCACCACGGGAAGAAGCGGAATGACGGGCGCAGGCCTCCCCACCACATAAAACAGGCGCAGAGCGCCATCTGCTGGCTATCTGGCCTTCAGGCCACCTGCCGCAATTGAGAATGACGGATATGCTTTAAGCTTATTTCTTGTTGGTCATATCCCAAACACACACGAAAATTTACAACATCGCTTATCTTGCTTTTTTCCTTTTTAATATATCATAATATTTCTTTATTAATAATACGTATTTGATCATTCCTTTTTAAATCTAAGCCTCTAAAATAATTGTACTATGAAAATGTCCAAGTATACACAAAAGCAGCGAGAATGGTACAATAGAACCCTCACTTACCCTTCTGTCATATTTTTAAATTGTCAGAATTTTGCCACATTTGCTTCTCTATCTCCTATTTTTCTTCCTTGAATAATTAAGACAAATCCAAAGTATCATATATGCCTTCAATCTTTAGTATGAATCTCTCTTAAAAATAGACACTTATTTTATAAACACAATATCATTATTACAGCTAACAATTCAATAACAATTATGTGTTATTATCTAATGCCTAGTCAATAATTATATTTCGCTGGATGTCTCCAAATATTTTGTATCATCAATTTGTTCAAATCAATATCAAAACAAATTGATTCAATTAAATGTAATTTAAAATCCATGAATTCAATTTAAAATCTAATTCAATTTCAAATACGTGAATTTATTTGCATCTAATGGAAAAAGAGAAAGCCTACCATCAGAAACAATAAAGGGAGGGAAAGAAGGAAGCAACATTTTTATCATGTATTAAAGTAGCCCACAAACGCCTTAATCTGAAATTTGGTAACTAAAAGAAAAGAGTTAAATATATATTCTCCCTTTGATGAATAAACCGTACTTCAGTGTAAAAATAGCCGTATTTCATGAAAGGCGTTGTTTTTTTTTACAGAAGAACTCCACCTAACTTAAGTGAAAGGAATGATAATGTTAGAACAACTTCATTTTGCAACTCCTACTAAACCCAAAGAGGTGATGATCTTCAATAAATGAAACTCTTTTAGATAAAAGCTGATGAGGAACTTGACAGAAGAGGACCCATCCTGTCATCATGTGCTCCCACTTGAACATGTGATGCAAAACCAACATCACTAAAAGTTTGTCTGTGTGATTTCTGTATTGAGATTATGTGCTATAATCTATTTTAGCTCTTTTAGGAGTTTATTTTTCAATTTTATGCCTAGACCTCTATTTCTTATTTTAAAACATTATAAAGTTTCTGTTGACTCCCTACTATAAATTATTCCTCTTAATGGGGTATTTCCTTCCCATGTCTATCTCCTGCTTTGGCTAATTGTCATTTTCGTTCTTCCAGTGAATACCTTGATGACATTAAGTAAAATGCTAAACATTTTTTTGTAGGGAATACCTACTGAATTCATCCAAGAGCAAGAAATTAGCATACTCACACTTCGTCTTCCTCTCATTGGGTATATGTTGTCCTTTTTAAGGTTTTTACTTTTGCTTATTAATTTTCACAATATTTGCCTTTTGCAGCTGTATCTCTCACCATTGTTTAGCCTACATTTAAATGAATTCGACATATGTGAGCAATCCTGTTAACATTCGTCATTTATTGGGTATGCTATTCCTGAGAAAAACTCCAACAACTGACTTTCACCTTCATAAGTTACTTACTTTATCTAAACTCCTGAAAAATGCTTTATTTATCCTTGAAATTCAATACCTTAATAAGGATATGTCTCCTTATTTATTTTCTTCAATCCATTTTTCCTAGAATAGATTTGCATTTCCAGATTCAATTATTCCATTGTTCAAATTATCTTCTATGTCATCTTTGAACATATTGTCAGTTAGATTTGTTGGGGTTTTTAATTCAGTGTTGGTTTAGTTTTGTCTACCACTCATATCTATTATTTTCTCAATTAATGTCTTAATCTCTTTGTCTTTTTCCCTGTACAGTCACTGCAATTGTCTTAAACCTTTCTTCTGGATCATTCGTCCAAGTTTTAGCTATGTCTGTTCAGTTTCTTGCTCTTTTACTTCATTTTATTTATTCAGCAATGGTATTAAATTTTTAGTACTTGATCTGTTTCCTTAGCTCAGCAAATCCTTTTTTCTCACAACTGCTGTTTTAGTATCTCATCTTTAAATTATTGTTTAATAACATGTTTGTATTTAGTAAACTCTCAGGAACTCTCTAGTAAACATCCTTAGGAACATTTCTTACTGGGTGTTCACTTCTGGATAGACTTTTCATCTGTGTTTTGTATTTGATACTTCAGTACTTACTTGGTGAGGGGGATAAAGGGACTGTTCTGCAGTATATTTGCATAGGAGCCAGGCATGATATTTTATCATCTTGCTTTTGAATAGGGAAGACAGCTTGAATTTAGTGTGGGTAATTCCTTGTGATTTCTTTCCACTTTTCTCATATCTGTGTGTTTTGTCCTGTAACTATTGTAGAGTTGGAGTTCCTAAAGCTGAGAACTTGGATAAGGGAGAAGAATCACGGCTGTTGGCAGCTCTATTGCCGCGCTGGCCTTTACCCTCTCCTTTGTTTCCTGGCCTAACATCTGTGTCCACAATTCCACCATCCTATCTTACTGCATCTTCAGATGTACTTGGACTTCAGATGCACTATGAGGCCTGAACCGCGGAGTCAGCCCTTCCTGCTTCGTCTCCAGGAGCTGCTGTGACTCCAGGAGCTGCTGTGACTCCCCAAAGCAGAAAGTGCATAATATAGAACATGAAATGTGTTTCCAAGGTAAAAACATTTTACTTGACTCTCAGGGAGTCTTTTCCCCATCTCCTACATCCTCAGAAACGTAGTTATATCTTGTCTTTATTGGGCCTCTATTTGGCTAAATTTTAAATTTTTTATAATGAAAAACTAAAAACACATTCAAAGACAGAGAAACTAGTATAAATAACCCCATGGACGTATCACCTGACTTTAATAATTACTAATAAACACACGGCCATTCTTGCTTCATCTATGTCCCCATCTACCCACTCACTCCCACCCTCACCCCTGCCCCATCTCTCACACCAAGAAATGAAGTTACTCCCAGACCTCAGATCACTTCATTTTCCAACCTATTGTTTATGATCCTGACATTCTTCTCTTGTCCAGCCAGTATGGTCTCCAATATGGTGAACTCAAGTGGCTATTCTCTCTCTAGTGGGTCATGGAAATGATTGAAAGGAATTCTGCCTTTGTGGAACGTTTTGCTTCCTTTGTGGAATAAGGGCCTCCTACACCCTCCCTTCTGCCTGTTTTCAAGCTGGGGGTTATTAGTGAGGCTCTAGAATTTTGTTCATTTTTTTCCTTATAATGGTTTGGAGAAAGGTGAGTTGGAAACTTCGTGGAAGATTGCTAATTCTCAGAAACTCTGATCTTACTCTTTCACAGCCACCAGCCAGTTCCTCCTTTTTCCTGCCATTGGTAGGTAGGTAGGGTTGCCAGATAAAATACAGGACACTTATGCAATATTTGGGACATAATTATACTCCCAAAATTGTCATTTATCTGAAATTCGAACTTTATTCTGTATTTTTATTTGCTAAATCTGGAAACCTTAGTTATTGGGGTACTTTTTCTGGCTTGATTTTTGTGTGTTTGCTTGGTTGATGGGTTGATGTGCTTTTGTATTGTTTCAGTGTCTGAGTTTGCTGAAAGGAAGATTTTTGTGGTCAAGTTTTACTCTGCCATCTTAAACTAGTAAGTCTAACATTTCCTTAAACATTAAAATTACTCATTTGATATTTATATATGTTTAATTTCATTCCTTTCTTAATATGTCAGATATGCTTAGGAGAAGCATTTGCATAATTTGGGGATATTTTTCTCTTTGCTAGAAATTTAATCAACGTTTAGGTATATTAAGCAAATCTAAATAAATAATGTCTCATCTTGTAGCCAATGCATCAGCAACATAGTAGATAATTTTAAATTTGTTTCTATTTTTATTACTTTTAGTCAAATATATTCTTAAAGTTCCTCACCACCTAAAGTTTCATTTAGTCTAGGAGTCCCTTCCCATAGAATTCTCCAATTTGAGCTCAGAAATTTCTTCCTGTTACAGCGTGAGATCTTGACTAATAAATAATTATGGAAAGGGTAGTGGCAACCCTTCTTTGGGGCTGTTTATCTCGGTGTACATGGACTGCTAATGGACGAAGAGCTCCCTATATGGTGTTGTACACTCTTTATTGTGTGTTGTGGAAGCTGTTAGTAGTCTTAGGTGGGCATTTAAACTAAATTGGCCCAAGTAGACTGACAAGAAGAATTTTTATTCAGTGGTGGTCACTGATTTCCTCTCTTTCCTGCTATGTGACTTGGAGAGCCTTACTACCAACAGGCATCTTACAATCCGGAGGAAAGTCATTCTAAGGACAAAACGAGAGGAGAAAGAGCAGAAAGAACCACCACGAGACACAGCCAGAGGCCAGGTCAGCCAGTATATGGAGCTTGTCTCTGAACTTCATGTTACATAGATGAACAATTTCCTGAGTGTTTAAGCTTCCTTTGCCTTATGGTTTCTGTTACCTTTAGGCAGAGCATTCTATCTGATATAACTCCTCTTACATTTCTCCACAAAATGTGACTTTGTGTGACTTCCACTTGTGCAGTGGGCCACCACTGAGAACTCCCCTGGGGTGGGTGTGGACCGGGAAAGCCCATCTGTGGCCACTCACAATCCTAAAAAGCTGGCGTACCACCCACTGCACACCTCACCACCTCTCCCCTCTGGCAGGAGACTTAGCTATGTCCACGAAGTCCTATAAGCTACCTCAGACTCATTGTTCGCTGTCTGGGCACAACTGTCCTGGCTGTCTGGAAGAATGACAACCCCACCTTGGAAAATTCCTCACCCTGGAAAATTCACCTGCAATTTCTGGACTAAAGAGACCTGCTGAGAGTCACTCTCCAGTTGATCAGGGAGGTCTCACAGCTAGAATGTCCCCACTTATTTTAAAATGTAGCTGTCGTTTATGTAAGTACATTTTAATTTCTTGCAACCTTACTATGGTTGCTACTACTGTTACTACTGATAATAATAACCTCTGTAATACAAAGAGCCGAGGCTTATCTTTACAGATGATAAATAAGAAGTGAAGATGCGGAGTCACATAAATGGTGTTGAGAGGGTCTGTCTCAATCATATCAAAACCAAAGGCAAATCGTTTCATAAATATTGGAAAACATGGGGAAGGTTGTCTTTCCATCCCTGCAGTGGTGATCTGTCTACCTGACTTGTCAAGTCTTAGATCCCATTTCTTGCCCCTGCAGACAACCTGGCAGAATGTCTTCTTGTCTACAGGAAGGGTAAAATTCCCAGGAAAATGCTTTCATTTATCCAAAGTGTTAGGGCTGTCCAAAGCCTTACTTTGATCTTTATATTCTGCCTAATTCATTAGCTACCTCCAGCCTTCTTATCATGCCACTTTGTTCACCGACAGGTAGGCCATGCCCGATCTACTTTAACAGTCACATTCATCAGCCTTTTATATCTTCCCTGACTGCAGAACTCTCATCAGGTCACCCATTAAGAAGGTCTTGCTATTAATAATAATTCATTCACTCAGCAAAACTGTTGAACAAGTACTCTGTGCCTGGCAGGCTACCAGATACTGGAGTTACAAAATTAAACAAGGCATAGAATCTGCCCAGGTGGAGCATACATTCTTGAGAAAGCAAAAGGATAATTTAAAAGGCAATTACAAGACAAGGTCAAAAGCATGCAGCCTTGCCTGAGAGAAAGAATAACTTTCTGTTACTTTTAAAACAAAGACAACCTCAATTTCTCCATTTCAGTCTTGAATGGGTCCTACATTAGTGTCACCATCCCTCAACCACAAACACTTTGTACATAGGCCTGAAACCCTCTCTGCCCAGTCAACTTCTGTGCTTCCTTCAGAACTCAACAAAGGGATGCTTCCTTAAAAAAGGCTTTCTTGGCTTCTACTTCGTAATCTTAGTTGAGTAAAATTTTTTTGAGTGTTAATTTTCTGTCTCCTCTACTAAACTGTAAGCTCCAGGGATTAAATTTGTTTTTGCCTTTTATTTTGTTTTGTTTTGTTTATTCCCTGCATTTAACACAATTTCCTTGTAGACAAAGTAGACAACTGATAAATACATATTGAATAAGAAAGATAATGAATTAATAGAAGATAGCTGATATCAAGTTGAAATCTGAAGGACACTAGGATATAGAACAGCAAAAAGAGGGGACGGGCATTCCTTCATTGTTGCATTGACCTCTTCTTTCTTTGCTGACTTTCTTACTTTAGCTGAGCAGAATTTGAAGAGGTAGCTTTCTTCAACCCAAACTCATAGAAGCCATCTGGGAAAAAAGTGTTGAACTTATACCGTCAGACCTGACCGAGACATGCTGAGCAATAACTGCAAAGTTTAGGGGGAAGAGGAGATGAATCCTTGCTAATGGTTGCAGCATCTCCCCTTTGTGCTGGTGGAAAGTCAGAACATGTCAACTCTGATCATTCTGATCATGCTCGATTTGCATTTTATAAAGTAAAACACCGTCAGCTGCTTCTTAAAGTTTTTATCTCCAGTCTCTTTGGGATCATAATTTTGTTCACAGACTGCATCAGTGGTGAATTTTGTGTGGCACATCCTGGAATTGTGGTTTATGGACAAAGAAAGTATGTTACTAAAGGCTCAAAGAAAAACCTGCACAGAATATCTGATCCTTCAGTGAGCTCATCTTTCTCCCAGTTATAGAAAAGTGACTGTTCCCTCCCTGTAAAAAAGCATACTACAAGCACTAAAACATCTCACTTTTGACATATAAATTTTGATACTGAGCCACCTCTCCACAACCACATTTTGTCCCCAAGACCCACGGAAGAACTAACAATCCAACTGTCACAATTGTGAGAAAGGATGAATTGATGTTATAGGCCACTAGGTTTCGACGTGGTTTGTTATACAGTGATAGATGACTGACAAAAATGTTTGTTTGCTTGCTTTTCAAATCTCATTACATTTGTTAGAACCTCCAGAGCAATGTGAATGGTGACAGCAGCAATTGGTAGTGTCCATCAGATTCTGAAATGTGTAAATTCTTAGACCCAGAGACCTGGAATCTATTTTACAAAAGTACTTGCACATATGTATAAAGATATGAGCATAAATATTCCTTCTTCATGATTTATGTAAATAAATAACTGGAAACAATTTAAATGACTAGTATGAGGAGATTGGCTAAATTTTATATATATGTATATTATAATCACTTTTATTATTGATGAAATATTAGAAATATTATCATTGAAGTCAAGAGGGAAAAGGTGCCTGCTATCACCATTCAATATTATTTTGAAGATTCTAGCCAATGTAATAACACTAAATAAATAAATTATATTTATAAACAACAAAAGGATGAGGCAAAACTGTCATTATTGCAAATGATATATATTAAGAAAATCCAGTGCAATCAACTGAAAAGCTGTTATAAATGATAAGCATTACAAAAGAATGGAAATCATAACAAACAGTCTCTCAGACCGCAGTGCAAGTAAATTGGAACTCAGGAATAAAAAACTTATTCAAAACCTCACAACTACATGGAAACTGAACAACTTGTTCGACTATTGGGTATATTAGGAAATTAAGGCAGAAATAAATAAGTTCTTTGAAACCAATGAGAGCAAAGACACAACGTATCACAATCTCTGGAACACAGCTAAAGCAGTGTGTAGAGGGAAATTTATAGCACTAAATGCCCACAGGAGAAAGCGGGAAAGATCTAAAATCAACACCCTAACATCACAATTAAAAGAACTAGAGAAGCAGGAGCAAGCAAATTCAAAAGCTAGCAGAAGACAAGAAATAACAAAGATCAGAGCAGAACGGAAGGACATAGAGACATGAAAAACCCTTCAAAAAATTGATGAATCCAGGAGCTGGTTTTTTGAAAAGGTTAACAAAATAGATTAAATGCTAGTCCTGAGTGGTATTACCTAGGTTTTCTTCTAGGGTTTTTATGGTTTTAGGTCATATGTTTAAGTCTTTAATCCATCTTGAGTTAATTTTTGTATAAGGTGTAAGGAAGGGGTCAAGTTTCAGTTTTCTGCATATGGCCAGCCAGTTTTCCCAACACCATTTATTAAATAGGGAATCCTTTCCCCATCGCTTGTTTTTGCCAGGTTTGTCATAGATCAGATGGTTGCAGATGTGTAGATGTGTGGCGTTATTTCTGAGGCCTCTGTTCTGTTCCATTGATCTATATATTTGTTTTGGTACCAGTACCCTGGTGTTTTGGTTACTGTAGCCTTGTAGTATAATTTGAAGTCAGGTAGCATGATGCCTCCAGAGGTGTTTATAGTATTCTCTGATGGTAGTCTGTATTTCTGTGGTATCAGTGGTGAGCTCCCCTGTATCATTTTTTATTGTGTCTATTTTATTCTTCTCTCTTTTCTTTTTTATTACTCGGGCTAGTGGTCTATTTTGTTACTCTTGTCAAAAAAAAAAAAAAAAAACACAACTCCTGGATTCATGGATTTTTTCAAGGGTTTTTCATGTCTCTATCTCCTTCTGGTCTGCTCTGATCTTAGTTATTTCTTGTCTTCTGCTAGCTTTTGAATTTGTTTGATCCTGCTTCTCTAGTTCTTTTAATTGTGATGTTAGTGTGTTGATTTTAGATCATTCCCACTTTCTCCTGTGGGCATTTAGTGCTGTAAATTTCCCTCTACACACTGCTTTAGCTGTGTCCCAGAGATTCTGCTACGTTGTGTCTTTGTTCTCATTGGTTTCAAAGAACATCTTTGTTTCTGCCTTAATTTTTTTATTTACCTAGTAGTCATTCAGGAGCAGGTTGTTCAGTTTCCATGTAGTTGGGTGGTTTTGAGTGAGTTTCTTAATGCTGAGTTCTAATTTGTTTGCACTGTGGTCTGAGAAACTGTTATGATTTCCATTCTTTTGCATTTGCTGAGGAGTGGTTTACTTCCAATTATGTGGTCAATTTTAGAATAAGTGGTATGTGGTGCTGAGAAGAACATATATTCCGTTGATTTGGGGTGGAGAGTTCTGTAGATGTCTATTAGGTCTGCTTGGTCCAGAGCTGAGCTCAAGTCTGGAATATCCTTTTTAATTTTCTGTCTCGTTGATCAGTCCAATATTAACAATGTGGTGTTAAAGTCTCCCACTATTATTGTGTAGGAGTCTAAGTCTCTTTGTAGATCTCTAAGAACTTCCTTTATGAATCTGGGTGCTTTTTTATTGGGTGCATACATATTTAGGATAATTAGCTCTGCTTGTTGCATTGATTCCTTTACTATTATGTAACGCACTTCTTTGTCTTTTTTGATTTTTGTTGCTTTAAAGTCTGTTTTATCGGAGACTAGGATTGCAACCCTTGCTTTTTTGTTTTTGTTTGGTTTGGTTTTTTGTTTTTGTTTTTGTTTTTGTTTTGGCTTTCCATTTGCTTAGCAAATACTTCTCCATCCCTTTATTTTGAGCCTATTTGTGTCTCTGCACGTGAGATGGGTTTCTTGAGCACAGCACACCAATGGGTCTTGACTCTTTATCCAATTTGCCAGTCTGTGTCTTTTAATTAGGGCATTTAACCCATTTACATTTAAGGTTAATATTGTTATGTGTGAATTTGATCCTGTCATCATGATGCTAGCTGGTTATTTTTCACATTAATTGATGCGGTTTCTTCATAGTGTGGTTGGTCTTTATATTTTGGTGTGTTTTTGCAGTGGCTGGAACCAGTTTTTCCTTTCCCTATTTAGTGCTTCCTTCAGGAGTTCTTGTAAGGCAGTCCTGGTGGTGACAAAAATCCCTCAGCATTTGCTTGTCTGTAAAGGATTTTATTTCTCCTTCACTTATGAAACTTAGTTTGGATGGATATGAAGTTCTGGGTTGAAAATTCTTTTCTTCAAGAATGTTGAATATTGGCCCCCACTCTCTTCTGGCTTATAGGGTTTCTGCAGAGAGATCCACTGTTAGTCTGATGGGCTTCCCTTTGTGGGTAACCCGTCCTTTCTCTCTGGCTGTCCTTAATATTTTTTCCTTCATTTTAACTGTGGTGAATCTGATGATTATGTGTGTTGGGGCTGCTCTTCTTGAGGAGTATCTTAATGGTGTTCTCTGTATTTCCTGAATTTGAATGTTGGCCTGTCTTGCTAGATTGGGGAAGTTCTCCTGGATAATATCCTAAAATGTGTTTTCCAACTTCATTCATTCTCCCCATCACTTTCAGGTACACCAATCAGTTATAGGTTTGGTCTTTTCACATAGTCCCGTATTTCTTGGAGCCTTGTTTGTTCCTTTTCATTCTTTTTTCTCTGATCTTGTCTTGACAGTTTATTTCAATTTGATCTTAAGTTGATATCCTTTCTTTCACTTGATCATTTTGGCTATTGATACTTGTGTATGCCTCACGAAGTCTTGTGCTATGTTTATCAGCTCCATCAGGTCATTTATGTTCATCTCTAAACTGGTTATTCTAGTTAGCAGTTCCTGTAACCTTTTATCAAGCTTCTTAGCTTCCTTGCATTGGGTTAGAACGTGTTCCTTTAGCTCAGAGAAGTTTGTTATTACCCACCTTCTGAAGCCTACTTCTGTCAATTCATCAAACTCATTCTCCCTCTGGTTTTGTTCCCTTGCAGGCAAGGAGTTGTGATCCTTTGGAGGAGAAGAGGCAATCTGGTTTTGGGAAATTTCAGCATTTTTGTGCTGATTATTCCTCATCTTAGTGGATTTATCTACCTTTGATCTTTGATGCTGATGACCTTTGGATGGGGTTTTTGCGTGGGTGTCCGTAATGTTGATGTTGATGTTATTGCTTTCTGTTTGTTAGTTTTCCTTCTAACAGTTAGGCTCCTCTTTTTCAGGTCCGCTGGAGTTTGCTGGAGGTCCACTCCAGACCCTGCTTGCCTGGGTGTCACTAGCAGATGCTGCAGAACAGCAAGGATTGCTGCCTGCTCCTTCCTCTGGAAGCTTCATCCCAGAGGGGCTGTGGACTGGAACTGTTCTTATTCAGCCATCTTGCTGAATGCCAACAGAGGTCTTTTATTACTTCCAGATGCCATAAGAAGAGTGCTACATGCTTCACAGGACCAACATGAAGTGGGGATCTCTCTGGGACATGAGCACACTATCAATGGTAGTGGGAGGCAGTGGGGTGGGAGAGGGAGTAGATTGATGATTACCAGAGGCTGGGAGGGGTAGTGGGGAGTCTCATTTAAGAATTTCTAGTTAAATCCCCCTTGCAGAGCTTGGTGTCCCTCTGCAGAACCTCCACTAAGTGACTGTGCAACCTCTAAACTCCCATTAGGGTAGAACATCTACTGCCTTCCAGAGCAGTTGAGTGAAGGTGCATCTTCACACAGCTCAATATTAGATCAACCTTTACATTAAGTTGAAACCCCTTTTGTTATAAGCTTCTTCCTGGAAGAATAAGTGTCATGCATCTTCAATATGTGAGCCCATGATATTAATGAAGATACCCAATATGTCCACTAAATGTTTTTGTGCCCCAAGCGATTATTTCAGCTTAACTTTTCATGACATGCTTGAGTCCCTTCAGCTGCTGGTTGCTTCTCTCAGTATCCCTTTTAAAATGTGACAACCATAATGGAATACAATAAGCTAGAAATAGCCAAGCAGAAATGACTAACACTTACAAATGTAACTCCAGATTGCAACAACGTTTTTAGGTATCCAGATTATACCATCGGTTCACACTGGAAGGCTAACTAATCTTCCTTTTTTGTTTGTAACATATGCTGCTGTTTAAGCTATTCTATCCTTGTGTAGTTAACTATTACTTCTAAGTCTAGGACTTCGCAAATGTCATGTTAAATATCTTGTTATTTCGATCAAGTCATTCTCCAAACTTGTTGACATCTCTTTAGAATGCTATCCTCCAATATTTCATCCATTCTCTCTATATATCATCTGCAAACTTAATCATTGTGAGACATCATCAACAAAGTCCTTTTAAAATGCTGAATTAGACCAGGATATGGTGGCTCACACTTGTAATCACAGCACTATAGGAGGCCAAGACAGGAGGATCACTTGAGGCCATCAGTTCAAGTCTAGCATGAGCAACATAGCCAGACCCTGTCTCCGCCAAAAAGAAAAAAAAAAGGAAAAAAGAAAAAAAAAATACAAAAATTAGCTGGGCTTGGTGAAATATGTGTCTGTAGACTCAGCTACTTGGAAGGCTGAGGCTGAAGAATTGCTTGAGCCCAGGACTTAGATGCTGCAGTGAGCACCACTGCACTCCAGCCTGGGTGACAGAGCAAAGCACCACCTCTTTTTTAAAAAATGCTGAATTACCAAGAGATAATAAGGGGGCAAATTAAAAATGGGAGGTTTCACTGCCATTTTTATCATTTCTTAAAAGTGTATTTTCCACCTCAAACAATGTCAATGTGCCTTTTTTTTTCAGGTTCTTAGTACTCCTACAAGTCCATATCATGAAATTTTCAATTAGTCGAGGCTGGGCACAGTGGCTCATGTCTGTAATCCTAACACTTTGGAGACTAAAGTGGGAGGATTGCTTGAGCTAGGTAGTGTGAGACCAGCCTGGGCAACATAGTGAGACCTATTCTCAAGAAACAAAAAGAGAGAGAGAAAGAGAGAGAGGGAGAAAGAAAGAGAGAGAGAGAGAGAAAGAAGAAAGAAAAAAGAAAGAAAGAAAGAAAGAAAGAAAGAAAGAAAGAAAGAAAGAAAGAAAGAAAGAAAGAAAGAAAGAAAGAAAGAGAAAGAAAGGGAGAAAGAAAACAATTTTCAATTAGTTATGTGAGTATCCTTTCATCTCTTGTATAGTCAGGATTTCTAACCTTCTCTCTCTCTCTCTCTCTCTCTCTCTCTCTCTCTATCCATGTTTATATTCTTTTTATCTCCAAATTAATTTTCTTATTTTACTGCCTGGTTTTCATTTTTTGAGCATATTTTCCTCCTAAGCTGCCTTTCTAATTTAGTCATTTATTCATTTATGAAACACACATTGAGCAATTGCTATAAGCTCAGCAATATGGTAAGCAATAAGATCTCAAAAATTAAAAGATACATTCTTCAAAAAATATTGTCTAATGGGAAAACAGAGACATAAACAACTGAAGCACAATGAGCTCTGTTCAATAAAGAAGAATATGCAATGTTTCACGGAATTGAGGTATGCAAGGACATGATTATGTTGATGACCCACTAAATTTAACCTAGGTAAGGAAGGCAATGAGGGCCAAGCTGGGAGTGGAGGAGTGTGAGGGTGAGGGGTGTGGGTAAGAGAGGTGAGACACTGAAAAGGTAATGGGTTCATTTGCAGAAATGTTCTGGAACTGACTCACACCTACTCAGGAGAACCATATCTCTACCCAACACTGTCTTCAATGACTTCAGGTCAATAGTCGAAATTGGCCGTGGCAGGAGTGTTTACATGACAGAAATCAGCAAATGTTCCAAATTTGGGTGCTTTTATTTTTATCAGGATGCAGGTTGTTAACCATTTACCAGCACACCATAGAATCAATGGATTAGAGGAGCTGTTATAATTTTTTAAAAGAACTGTTGGAGTTGGGGTCCTAGAGGGAATGAGCTGAAAAGACAGAAAAAAATGTAGTAAGGGAATGAGATGCCAATGCTGAGATTTTAACAAGTCCAAAGGAAGTTCCTGCTCTTTCCTGTGTATGCCCTTCCCACAGTCACCTTCACTTTGCCACATTTCTCTGAGCCTGGTTTGCTCCTCTCCATCTGCTCCAAGCTCTTTATGTCTCAGTTTCCTCCTAGGAGCGTTTATTCCAATCTGTCCAAGAAATCAACTTAAGTCTGAAATAACAATCGTCATCATGCTTAACACATTGAAGTTATGTTTTGCATTTGGGCAGAAATTGGCTAGCCACTTCTGCATGGAAGTCTGAGAAAACTGATTTCTATATAGGACTTTCTTCAGAGCCCTTTATTTGGCAACTAATGGCATAAGTGATCTGAATAGTACAGAGGAAGATGAGAGAGAAGATGCACAGGGTGGCCTCTGAGTGGTTATACCACCATCCAGTGTCTTAGTCCATTTGTATTGCTAAAAGAAATGCCCGAGGCTGGATAGTTTATAAAGAAAATAGGTTTATTTTGCTGTGGTTCTACAGACTGTATAAGAAGTGCAAACATCTGTTTCTAATGAGAACCTCAGAAATCTTCCACTCATGGCAGAAGGCAAGTGGAACCAGTGTGTGCAGATCACATGGTTAGAGAGACAGTGAGAGAGAAAGAGAGAGAGAACAAGAGAGATAGAGAGAAGGGAGGTACCAGGCTCCTTAAAACAACCAGCTCTGGGAGGCAGAGAGAGGAAGGATTCTCAGGAGAACTAATGGAGTAAGAATTCACTCATTACTGCGAGGATGGCACCAAGCCCCCGTGATCCAAACACTTCCAATTAAGCCCCACCTCCAACACTGGGGATCAGATTTCAACATGAAGTTTGAAGGGTCACATATCTAAACTATAGCCATCAGTAAGATCAGTCCAGAGAGTGTATACACAGTCAAAAATCGGCATCTCACCTCTGCTGATAATGTAAGTAAACTCATTACCTTTGGAGTATATCATTGGTTAAAAATTACTGTAAGTTACAAGACATGCTGTGCGTATAAGAATAAAAATGTCCAATATAATGCCTTGCACTCACTCTTGTCCTGGTATCTGATATCATACTAATTTTCAGATGCTCACTTGCCCCTGGGTATTCAGAAATATTTTCTGTTTATAAATATGTCAAGTATTCCCTTCTGTTGCTTTGATCATGTACAGCTGTTGAGTTAGGGCTAGTTGCAGAAAATGGCACTACAGGGTGAAAAGGACTGCATTCAGACTTTATCAGCCATCTGGAGTGGTGAGCTGCTTTGATGTCCTAATATCTCTCTGATTTGATTTCTACAAAGTAGGAAAGTGCCTGGTAAAAGTACATTGACATAGATGTGCTGACAGGTGCTCATATCTACAGAAACTTTTGTGCTGAGAAAGCTCAGTCTTTGTGGCAGCAGCCATATTTATAGAAGTATCAAGTGCACCTCCTTTAGTCTATTCAACAAGGATTTACAGAACTGCTTTGCTCACTTAATTTTAGGTCGCAGCTGCTGTTAACAGAATCTTCTTCACTGCACTTTATTCTTCATTTCATATCACCTGGGAAACTTCTTTAGGAAGGTCCTGGGTGCACAATCTAGAGTATTCCTCAAGAAAAAATGATGCTATCTGTTCATCCAAGAGATTCTGATTTCACCTAACAGGAATGAAGTGCCTGTAGGGTAGTACATTTGACTCAAGCGATGATACCCACTCCCGATTCTTGAGAGTACCTCATCAGAGGAACGAAATAAGAATTATGATGATACATCGGTGAATGGTTTCATTCCTTTTCCTTAATAATGAAAATCTATCCACAGAAATCACCTCTTCTATTAAGAATTGCAATTGGCCGGGCGCGGTGGCTCAAGCCTGTAATCCCAGCACTTTGGGAGGCCGAGACGGGCGGATCACGAGGTCAGGAGATCGAGACCATCCTGGCTAACACGGTGAAACCCCATCTCTACTAAAAAATACAAAAAACTAGCCGGGCGAAGTGGCGGGCGCCTGTGGTCCCAGCTACTCGGGAGGCTGAGGCAGGAGAATGGCGTAAACCTGGGAGGCAGAGCTTGCAGTGAGCTGAGATCCGGCCACTGCACTCCAGCCAGGGCGACAGAGCCAGACTCAGTCTCAAAAAAAAAAAAAAAAAAAGAATTGCAATTAATTTCATACATATAGATGGTGTCATTAAAGTTAAAATGCAATTATAAAATAACTTTCTATATGTAATTTTAGTAAGGATGTCAATAATATGCCTTAATTTATCCCTGGCCCTGATGTTTCACAATATAATCTTACTTACAAGACATTTCCATATGTTTTGAGCACTGTGCATTAGTGATATAAATTTTTACAGACATGATACATATGTAATTACCTAGAATGATTTATCATTTTGGATGTTTTCTACCTCATATAATATAAATGCCAACTGAATTGGCTTAAACAAAAAGGAAAATCAACTTTCAACTTCATATAATATAAATTCCAACTCAACTGGCTTAAATAAAAAGAAAAATCAATTGTCTCACATAACAGGTCCTAGGTTGGACAGCTCCAGAATTGGTTGATGCAAGTGACGTCATAAAATGCACAGGTTCTCCTCATCTTTCTGCTTGACATCCTATGCTTGTCAGCTGTGTCTCTGCTCTTCCCTCATGATCACAAGATAACTGCTACTGTTCTAGTCTTCAAGTCCACACAGAACAGTATCTAGTAGACAAAGATCTGTTCCTTCCTATTACCTTTCATGTGTCATTGGCCAGAACTGGGCCAAATGCCCTACCTTATACAGTCACTGACAAGGGGAATGAAACTATCAAGATGAGCTTAGACTGTTCCATATTTATCCTTGATAATATGGGGGAGGCTGTCTTGGAACACAAAATCAGGACCTCTCAGCAAGTAATAGGTTGCACTAAATCAGTAAGGCTCTTCAGTGATGAAGTTGCCCAAGATTCTATCCTCTGTTGCCTTCTATTTTCACTCTACTCAGATTGCATGATTCTATATATTTTTCTGCTAATAACCAGCAACTCTCAAATTTATCTGTAGCCCACAATTGTAGTCCTAGCTTTAGACCCAAAATTCAAAGTGCCAACCACTGCAGACTCTGCAAACTCAACGTATAAATAGAACTAGTTATCTTTTTTCCTACATGTGGTCTGCATCCAATATTTTTGACACAACTAATAAATTAACTATGCAACCAGTCTGCCAAACTAGATAATTCAATATCATTCCTAATTTATCTCTCTTCCTATCCTTATACATTGATTTTATTTCCAAATTGCTGATTCCATTTCCTAAATGTTCCTCAAATATTGCATCTTCTGCATAGACTCCAACTTGTTCTGTATGATTCAAGTTTCTCCCTATTCGTTTCTACCTTTGTTGTCACTAGAATGATATTCAAACCAAGGAAAAAAGTCAATGACCTCCTTAAAGGTTCTGTGAAATCCCAACTGCCTACAGGGGAAAAGGGGGCATCATCTTAAAGCCCTTTCCAATCTATTCCCATTGGTGTAATCTCCTCTTCCATTCCTCCCAAGAAACATCCTCTAAACTCCTGGAGGCTGAACTTTGTACCATTCCCTGGATTTGTCAAGCCTTTTATGAGGCTTGCTTTTAGATGATATAGTTTTGACAATATTTAATTCTCTTCCCCAACTTTACTTGGGAAATTCTTGATCCTTCTTTAATACTAAATATTACCTCCTCCAAACAACTGATTGAAAAGTATGTGAAGAAGTATTTAACTAAAAAAAAATTTTTTAAACACAATAAAACAATATTGGCTCGAAAACAGTATGCTAAGTGAAAGAAGCAGGCACATTAGACTATAAATAATATGATTCCATTTATATGAAATTTTAGAAGTGGCAAAATTACAGTGACAGAAAAGAGACCAGTAGTTTCCTGGAACCAGAAACAAAGGGCAAGGTGACTACAAAAGGACACAAGAAACTTTTGGGAGTAACAGAAGTGTTTTAAGTCTGTGTTGGTTGTTATATAACTGTATACATTTTCCAATGAACATTTTCTAGTCTGCACAAATAAATTGGATGAGCTTTTTACATGAAAATCTGACTTTAATAAAGATATTAAAAATACTTTTGAACCCAAACTTTAAAGAAGCACTTTAAAAATAATATTGAGGCTGGGCCCAGTGGCTCACACTTGTAATCCCAGCACTTTGGGAGGCCAAGGTGGGAGGATCACCTGAGGTCAGGAGTTCAAGACCTGCCTGACCTACATAGAGAAACCCCATCTCTATTAAAAATACAAAATTAGCCGGGTGTGGTAGCACATGCCTATAATCCCAGCTACTCAGGAGGCTGAGTCCAGAGAATCACTTGAACCTGGGAGGCAGAGGTCATGGTGAGCCAAGATCGTGCAATTGCACTCCAGCCTGGGCAACAAGAGAGAAACTCAGTCTCAAAAATAAAAATAATAATAATAATAACATGGAACTAAAAGTTTTGCCTATTAAGTTGGCAAAGCTTGAAATTTATACTACCCAATGTTGGTAAGAATTTATTAAAATGTGTATTCTCCTACATAACTGGGTGGGAGTGAACATTGATAGAGCCCTTTTGAAAAACAATTTGAAAATGTGTACAAGGTACTTAATTTTTTTCATAACCTTTTAACCTGGTCCTTTTACTTCTGCAGATTATTCAAAGGAAATAATCTAAAGTACTCATAAAAGGTATATGCATAAATATGTTCCTTGAAATATGTGTATCAGACCTCAGAAACAACCCAAATGTGAAAACAAAAGAAAAATAAGCAAATTATTAGAACTTCATGTTTTTAAAATCATTTCCTCACCAACTTCCCAAGTCTCCAAGCAGTTTTCCCAGTTTCCATTGTCCCATATCTTTGCATCCATGTCCCTGTGATGGCCATGCTTACCTTGCATTGACTTATTTTCATTAGTGATTGTCCCCCAAAGACTTTAACCTTTCAGCAGCAGGAATGCATCATATTCATCCTAAAAACCCACTACCTAGCATTGTCTGACACATAATGGATGCTCAACTCAAATAAATAAATAACTTACTAGAAAACACTTGCTTGAGGTCCCCTAAAGATCCTCCAGAGTGATCCACAGAGCATGTGATTTTTTTATAAGGATAATAGTGGCCATTGTATCATGTTGTTGTGTGATTTTGGAGGCTTTGCATTGATCACCTGGACAGAGAGCAAATTTAATATGGTCTTTGGGCTTTTATTCTTAGCAATAAATATTTAATCATTCTAATACCTGTATCTAGTGTCTCTGAGTGAAATTTGTCTGCAAATTGGTTTTAAAGATCAGTGTCTATATTGCAACTTCAGTTGGATTACCATTATCATCCTTGGGGTCTAACAGAATTTTAATTCCAATTCTGCCAAACTGCCCCATAGGTATCCAACTTCAGTGTGCCTCCAGCTGTTGTTTTGCAACTGTGTATTTCTCTCTGAATGTTAAAAGGAGAAAGGGTGCTCCCCAAACTCTATTGAGTTCCATGTAAATGACTTACCTAGTGACCATAACTCAGGGCTTAAAAAATCTCAGGCCTCGCTGGACGAAAAATAATTTATTTTGATTACAAGTTTGTGTATCCAATAGCAAAGACTTGGAAACAACCCAAATGTCCATTAGTGACAGACTGGATTAAGAAAATGTGGCAAATATACACCATGGAATATTATGCAGCCATAAAAAAGGATGACTTTGTGTTCTTTGTAGGGACATGGATGCAGCTGGAAACCATCGTTCTCAGCAAACTATCACAAGAACAGAAAACCAAACATCGCATGTTCTCACTCATAGGTGGGAATTGAACAATGAGATCACCTGGACACAGGAAGGGGAACATCACACACTGGGGCCTATTGTCGGGAGGGCGGAGCGGGGAGGGATAGCATTAGGAGATATACCTAATGTAAATGACAAGTTAATGGGTGCAGCACACCAACATGGCACATGTATACATATGTAACAAACCTGCACGTTGTGCACATGTACCCCAGAACTTAAAGTATAATAATAATAATAAATAAATAAAATAAAGTATAATAAAAATTAAAAAATTAAATAAAGGGGATTTTTTTGAAGTCTTGAGCTATGTCTTTTCCTCTATATGTAACCCCAAGTACCTAATAAAATGTTTTGAACTTTGAAAGAATTCAGTAAATGCTTGTTATTATCTGATTGGCTGGTAGTTGTTAAATGTGAGTAACATCTGAGGTAATTATAGGCCACATTTGTATAGTACTTTACCTTACCTAGCACATTCACATAAATACGTTAAATACAAACAGAAAGAAATGAGAATATACACCAACATTTCAGAGAAAATCAAGGAGATAACAATGCAATGTTATATGCATTTGGGTTACTCCTTATTAAGATTTATGTATCTTTATGTGAGAAAAAAAGAGAAAATAAAAATGATAAATTCCAAGAGTTCCAAAAAAGAGAAAACTATAATTTCCTTCCCATCTATATGAAAGGAATGCTATATCAAATTACAAACGATTGTGAAAATTACATCTGTGTGTTTCCGCAACACAAAATAAAATGAAAAGGCCCTATACAGCAATAAGACAACACAAATGTCATCATTCTGCCCAAACCCAAATTCATCACCCCATGAATGAAACTCCTGAATCTCCCCCACCAACCTTCTCTGCTCAGCTTCCCTGCACCAGTGATGTCACCACCGCCTGGGCACCCATGCCAGGAGCTGTGGAGGCCTATGAAATAGCAGCTATGTGCAGTATTGCCGTGTCAGAAAAGTGAGCAATTTTAAGATGCTGAAACATATACAAAGTATTAATTTGATTAAGGTAGCTGACAATATGTGAATTAAGAGATGAAGAATAGACCGATTTAAAACAAATTCTTAAAAATAACACCCTCTTTTATACCATCTTTGACATGCTTTCCTTGCCAATTAACCATTTGGTGAAATGTCTTTTGGCAAACCAATTTCTGAGTAATTAATTTCAATGAACTCACTTTCAGCTAATTAACCTAGAGATATACACCCACTCTGAGCACCTGAACCTGAATCCACCCAATTCAGATTCCTTACACACCTAAAAAGGTTTCATTAACTTGACACTTTATGGAGACAGCAAAGGGGTACTTTGAAAATGTCTAAGTACACACTATGGAAGAATGCAATACAGTAGTGTACTAAAGAGTTCACTTTAGCACATTTACACATATAACAAACCACACAGCAGGAATTTGTACAACTCTTAACCAGATAGCTAAGGAAAGTGTTCCTGCTTCATTCTTGTCCCGAGTTTCACTTCCTTTACGATTCAAATTCTGCATTTCCCACTGACACTCTTTTGTTCCTTTGGGCTATAATTTGATTTGCAATGCTATGGGCACTTCTTCACATATAGATATCTCAGCAATTATTATGAATAAGAATTCATACAAGAATTCTTGTCTTTACAAGAATTCAGATATAAACATTGTCTCTGCACCTGCATCTGTTCAAATTTGATATTTTAAGTTCAGAGCGGTTCTGTAGTCCTGTATTTTCTGCTGCAAGGATCTATAAAACATCTGCTGCACCTCCTGATACTTCAGGATGCTGCGTCTGGGTGTGCTGAACTGGACCCAGTACTCCTATTTTGTGTGTTCTCTTGTCTCTGTTTTGCTTCAGTGCAAAAGTCGTAGAATTCTGGGTTATTGAAAGGAAAGGGTAGCTTCTTGGCTGGGTTCTCTCTAGACTCTACAAAGTGTCTGTATTACTCTAGTAAACACCGTGCCTGCCTAGAGCACCCCCAGGTGTCACAGAGACCCTATGCTTAGGCTGCTGCGCAGCTGAGGCCTTTGCATGATAATATGAAGCTTTGTAGGCTTACTTCAAATGGAATTTAACTCTTCTTCCCTGGAGCTATAAAGCAGGTGGTATCAGGTAGTAAAAAGAGTGTGACTGCATTTGAAGAAGAAAAAAAAAGAAAAGGCATAATTAATTTGTCTTGTATAAGTCTTACTCAAAAAACAGGATAATCGCAAATGTTATCTTCATTGGCAGCATCTGGAATGTTATAAGTCCAAACAGCATTGTATTGATAACGTACTTTGGATTATTTATCTGGAAAAGCATTGCATGAAAACCGAGCCCATCTTAAAGTAAAGTCTCATCATAAGTCAGGTACTTTGTTACAAGAACACTTGAAATAAGAATGCTTGAAAAAAATGTTACAGATAACAGTAGATACTTCTCAAAGCTACCTATTGACAGCACCAACACCTCAGAAAAAAAAAATCCTGGAAGATCTGTAACATCCCTGCAGGCATTGTTGGGTGAGATGATTCTTCATGCTCTCAATATTTGAATGTAAGGATTGTATCATGCAACCCCCATGCTGTGTATCATTCCTGGCTGCCGGACACATTGTGAAGCATCCCACCTTTCAACAAGAACCCCTGTTTACAAGGAGCCCTGTGGAAGCCCCTACTCATCCTAAGGCACTGTTCTAGTGAGGACCACCTAGAAATCCCAGTTTTTTAGAAAGAAAGAAAGAAAGAATAAGATTTTTTAAAGGTGAGTGTGTAACACTGTGAAGCATGCAGACCTTCAATAGAAACTAATCTCAAATACCCTAGAATATTAATCCATTTTTAATGAAGCTGAAAGCAATGATGCTGATACAGTTGTATAAGCTCCACATGTGCACATTAATCCTAAATACACTTTTGGCTTTGTTTGGGAAGCAATTTCCACTTTCAAACTTTGGGAAATGTATCTGGACCCAAGGAGATATTTGCATTTAAATTACAGTACATGCTTTTCATATCAATTACACTACAGGGGAAAAAGACAATTCTGATCAGATGACCAAAATAAAATTGACACAATATTATTTATACAGTTTGCTCTCAAGACACGTGGAGCAAAAGAAAAACAAAAGTTGCAAAGGCAGAATGTTGACTTTAATCACTGTTAAGGATAAAAATATTCAATGATACTTCTTGAAGCATGGTGAGGGAGACTTTATTCAGGACCAGCATGATACCGACAGGGACCACTGCAATGCGGTCTTGTAGCTTAGGGAGAGAGATTTGGCTCAACTCAGAATACAGTATGTACAAGTGAGAATTTATAGCTAAGCAACAGCATGACGGGCAGTGGATGGAAAATTACTAAGATGAAGCACCAGGGGTTAGGGGAATTCTGGCCAAACCAACCTAGCAGGATTCTTGCTGAAGTCAGTCCAGGGTGATTAGAACTGGGGGATGATTACCTGGGCAATGGTGGAGGATGAGGAACCCAATCTGATGTCCAGAGGGGAGGGGACTTAGCAGGGTTCTTGGCTAAAAGTAGATTTTACCAGAAGCACACAGATAGGCCTAGGAGAAGGTTCAGAAGCCTAACTAAGTTTGGCCCAGCAAAGCGTCTTTGTCACCATGTAGAGAGAATGTGCTGTGGAAATATGATGTACTTTTAACCCATTTCCAGAACTTGATCACCTGTTAACAAAAGACTCCCATGGAATGAGTAGGCAGTACTGACTACACTCTGTTAAAAAGCAAAGTTTTCCCTCCTCACTTCACTCCATCCCAGGGGAAAGAGCTCCATAGCACAACCTAGCACTCCCCCACTCCAAAAGTGGCCCCGGCCTACCTCTGCGACATTCCCTGCATCATCATTCCATGACAAGCTTGTTCTCAGGCCTTGCACTTGCTGAACCCTCTGCTGGGAACCCTCCATCAAATTTGCAGATTTTACAAAATCATGTCATTCAGTCCCTGCTGAAATGTTAGCTCCTCAGAAAGGCCTTTCTCAGCCAGCCTGAGACTTTCTCAAGTCTCCCCACATGACCTCCGCTATCATCATCTGCTCCTCATCCTGCTTCATTGGCACTTCACAACCCTAGGCACTACCTGCAATTATGTTACTTTTGGTAACTTGTTCATTTCCTGTCTCCCCGTGAAATGCAACTCCACAAAAGCAAAGACTTCATGTTTGGTTTTTTTCTGTATACCCTACACCTTTCACCCTTATTAACTGCCATGGGAGGAAGGGAGGAAGGAAGGAAGAGTGTAAAGAGGGATGGGATGAAAGATGGGTGAAAAGATGAGGATAGAACAGATGGAAAAGTGGGTTTATCTTCTAGAGGCTACTCCCCACAAATACATTCTCTCTCCCATCTTTAAAAAACTAAAATCACCAACTTCCCTCAACTCTGTATTTCCCTCAGTACACACCCACCCATTCCCTTCCTTTCATGGCCAAGCTCTCTAAGTAACAGCTTCCACTCACGCAAAACCTATTAACCCTTTTCTCCTATACTTTTCTATTTTAATAATTTGACTAGAAAAGTAACAAATGCTATCTATAACAATTTACCCCACATCTTCCTGAAGTTCTTGTTTTGTGTATCGAAATAGAAATGGAAATATACAGAGTCCTTAAAAGGAACAGGCCATGTTTACTATACTTTAACTTTTCTTTTTCATTTCAGGATGTGTTGAGGATATCTTCTGAGACCAAATATACGGATTTCCCTCTTTTTTTTTTTTTTTTTTTTTTTTTTTTTTTTTTTTTTTTTGAGACGGAGTCTCGCTCTGTCACCCAGGCTGGAGTGCAGTGGCCAGATCTCAGCTCACTGCAAGCTCCGCCTCCCGGGTTCACGCCATTCTCCTGCCTCAGCCTCCCGAGTAGCTGGGACTACAGGCGCCTGCCACCTCGCCCAGCTAAGTTTTTGTATTTTTAGTAGAGACGGGGTTTCACTGTGTTAGCCAGGATGGTCTCGATCTCCTGACCTCGTGATCCGTCCGTCTCGGCCTCCCAAAGTGCTGGGATTACAGGCGTGAGCCACTATGCGCAGCCGAAATTATGTCTTTTAAAATTAATAAACTTATGATTTAAAATGTTGATGTCCATTGAAAGTATGTAGAAGAATAATTTTTTATTTTTTTTATTTTTTTTTTTATTTTTTGAGACGGAGTCTCGCTCTGTCACCCAGGCTGGAGTGCAGTGGCCCGATCTCAGCTCACTGCAAGCTCCGCCTCCCGGGTTCACGCCATTCTCCTGCCTCAGCCTCCCGAGTAGCTGGGACTACAGGCGCCTGCCACCTCGCCCAGCTAAGTTTTTGTATTTTTAGTAGAGACGGGGTTTCACTGTGTTAGCCAGGATGGTCTCGATCTCCTGACCTCGTGATCCGTCCGTCTCGGCCTCCCAAAGTGCTGGGATTACAGGCTTGAGCCACCGCGCCCAGCCTTCCCTCTTTTTTTTTAATAGCTGCATAATATTCCATAGCATGAGTGTACTGTATTTTATTCAACCCTCTTGATCGACATTCATCCCGACTCCAGATTTTCACTATTATAACCATATTGCAATAAACCCACTGGTACATATGTCTTCACTTACTCACACTTTTATTTATGTTGCACAGATTCCCTATTCAGCCTTAAACTTGCTACAGTAAAATTTTTGCCCACTCTCCCATATGGCAGATGTCCTATCCAAAACCCTGCCACTAACCCCTTCTTCCCTGGAGTTCTGATAGAAAAAGCCCACACATAGCAATGATAGTCAAATGAGAATCAGAACTGACTATTTTAATCATTGAACAAGCACTCAAAACCTGGCTCCTCTGATAAAAACCAAGTTAGTGAACTCAGCTTGCGGTAGGAGGCCTAAAAGAGACTGTTAAAAACGTAATGATCTGTAGCTACAAACTAAGAAGTTCGTCTGCTACAGTTCCATGGATTCTGGCAGAAGATACAAGATTTTTGTATACTGAATTTACTGTTTCACTGCATAGCAAACAGCATGAGCTTCACGGTTCCCCTTGTCCCCAAGTCCTGTGGGGCAACATAAATCAGCCAGGTGGATGCTACTCACACAGTGGGTTGTGTCACAGCTGAGGAAACTCAAGCTTAGAGGACCCCACTCTTTCACAACAACTGCAAGCAAACCTGCCCAAACGTTGCCCCAGCGGAAGACATCTTTATTACACCAAACAACAAATCAACATTTCCTCTGCTCCAGAGGGAGACACTATCTTTATGTTCCAAGGCTTTCCAGCTTACGAAATCCATGAAATATAGTCAGTGCTCCTCTCACAAAATGTTCCAACAAATGAGAGACCCATGTAGAATGGTATCCCAGCAGAGGCTTCCTCTTCTCTTCCTCCAAGTCCAAGATGACCACTTTAGAGGGACAAAAGCTGACCTGATTTATAAAGGGTCAAGGACAAAGAAATCAAAACAAAAAGATTGGAGAAGAGCCGAATCTACTTCTAGAATACAGATTCTGATCAGATGTACTTTTTGCACTAGAGAAAGCAATGACAAGAAGAAAAGCCTACCACCTAGATTCAGGAAACAGAATCCTAATCATGCCTGTAGTGAATTGAATGGCAGCTCCCCAAAAGTTATATCTACTTCCTAATGCAGGAACTGCTTAATGTTACCTTATTTGGAGAACAGGTTTTTGCAGATGTTATTAAGCTAAGTTGCAGCCTCCAGAATCAGGAAGAATACATTTCTGTTATTTTAAGTTACACGTTTTGTGGTCATTTGTTACGTCAGCCACAGGTAACTATCACAACATCCAACATATTTCTGAACCAACAATGTGTCTTCCTTTGCTCCTATAGCCTGGGCTTCTAGGGTCCAGTAAAGACAGCAAGATCATCCTGCCAGTTTCAAATCTTCCAACCCCTGAATACCACACACACTCTCAATGGCTGCATTGCCTTTAATCGCCTTCTACCAACTCTCTTACTTCACTGTTGTGTCCCTTTCTCTTCAGTTGTTCTCAAAGTCAGTTCAGGCACACCTAGTTGACTTTTAAATTTTGAGAAAAAAAAAAAACCCATATGCTTTGAGATTTTGTAAACCAGCTGTTGGCATTTTATTTTTCTTAGTTTGTGTAGAACAATTATTGTTTGCTGGGTTACAATGCCTTCCTTTCATTCTTCTCTGTAATCTTCGCTTTCTGGCCCAGGAGTAGTTGTTTTTTTCCTAATGTCTACCTCCAGATTCTGCCTGTTTCAATTACTTATAGAAAGTGAGATGAGATGAAAGGGTTCCATATCTGCCGCAACAAATCCTGCCAATCTTCCCCCTCCCTGAAAAGGCTAATTTCCACATAGAAGTAAACTATCCATCAGTCTTATTCCTAATCCATGTCTGAACTCAATGTTTTGGAATGCTGTCTGACTCCCATTAAATACTTATCGTTGCATCTTTCTCCAAGAGTCATATCACCATAAATTTCCCAATCATTTTTCCCTATGGCATGAGAGAACCCTGCCTCTCCACCTGTACTAACCACAACACTTTAACACTCCATTACTAATGACTGAAGTCGTTTACGCTTACCTTCCCAGGCTTCCAATATCAAATATTCCAAATCTTGTATAACCTCTAGAGGCTGTCCCAATTACCAAGGGCGAGCTCTCCCACTTTTTCTTATTATTGACTCCCTCTCTATAGCTTCAAGAGTGCCTTTCAATACTTTCTTATATCTGGGCCCCCTCAGCAGGGAGTCCTCCTAGTTTATTCTCTAGAATCTTGCATCCTTTCTAGTTAAATCTCATTGAGTTCTAGTCCAGACTCAGTGATATAAAGACAACAAGAACTCCTTGCTTAGTTCTAACATTAAGAACATTTTTATATGCACATATGTTCTTTTCCCTTTCATCTGTGATTACCTTGCCCTCTAAGGGTGCAATCTGTCTCATGAGATGGTCCCTCTCTTCTTCATTGTTTTGCAATCAATGTACCTTTCTTCTGTCATCTTCCACTTTTTCTTGATGCAAGACCTAAAGCCATTTCTTTATAAGTATACCATTGTCTCCACTGCCTCTGAATAAACTTGACTCTTGTAGACAATATTTTCAGCATAGATCTTTCCAATTTCCATCTCAACTCTATGGTTTGTAAAATTCTTTGAGATTTTTTTCTGTCACAACAATATGATATCTTTTCTGTATAATAAGGCTCCCCATTTCTCTCTCTCTCTCTCTCTCTCTCCCCCTATTTCTCTCTTCATTAATAAAATTCCAGTAACTCTCAATGATCAAATCCACTGTCTGAGTCCCTGAAATCCACAACCCAGATAGTATTCCATTTCACAGCCAGTATGAAAGCATATGAGGTGAAAGGGTGAGGTGACTCCAGAGGCTTTGGACAGATCAAAATCCAAGTTCCTCTTTGGCCTGGGATTCATTTAAACTACAATAAAATGGAACAATTTAGGATAGGCAATCAGTGCTGCCTACCCATGCCTTGCTATATATGCCTATGCCTAAAGCTGAACTATATCATATAATGGTGTTTGCTCAGACACAAGGAATTCAGCTGTTTCGCAGTTAAAAGCCTGATGTTGCCATCCTGAGAAAAATGATAAAGTAGCATATTAACTTTGACATCAAATTTATTCTATTTCCAAATGCCTTCAAAAAAGAGAGAAAAACAAGAGAAAAGAACAGGCTTGTGTATTAGTTGTACAGTCCTTCTTCCAAGTAATCAGCAGTACCTACAATGTCAAGTACCTCGGCTGTGTCAAGAGCCCTGATCTCATCCACCGTTTGATCCCAAAGGCTCTTTCTTATGCATATGTCTAATTTGGCCCCATCCACTCTGGATGCTAGTTAATTAGATTAATTGGTAAACCTTGCCTATTTCACTTCCCAAACCCATGGTGAGATTTTATCTAATAAAGAAAGCAACAAATTAATAAATATGTAATTGCAAATTGAAAAAATGCTGTGAAAGTAATGAGTAGAGAGTTGTGCAGAATAAAGGAAGAGGCTCAGACAAAGCCTCAGGAGTAAAGAGTTAAACTGAGAATAGAGGGACAGGATAGATCTATAGACGGAATCCATGTTTATCTCCTCTCTCCGTTTATATTTACACAATATTAAAAATCACATTTGAAAAATATTTTGAAAGACTGTTTTGCCAGTTTGCTTGACTTTTTTCTTCTTGGCAATTCGAATTTTGTAGAATCGCATATGAAATTTAGAATTAAATTCATTTTGCATGTAAATCTTGTAGGTTTTATAATTATTAATTTAATTACACAGTACTTGGATTCAAAAGCTATCTTAAAAGCCCCAAATGCAATTGTTATTAGCTGAAAACCATATGCTCAACTATTTTGCCAGACATTCTTTAAGTAGGCATAATTATTAAGCACTATTCCCCTGTGAAATATGAGCAAAGGTTGAGGTTTAACATCACTTAAGAGATTGAAGATATTTATTAAATATGCATTAGCAAAATCAATGTTAGAAATTCTGTACTGTTTCCTATCCAAAAAAAAACAGATTCACAAATATGTAAAAATAATATGTCTAATAGTTGGCTAGAAGGATTATGAAATTAAAAAACCCAAACAATATATTGCTTTTCTTTTTAAGACAGGTTCTGGCCCTCTGGCACTTAGGCTGGAGTACGGTGCTGTGAAATTGGCTTACAGCAGCCTCTGCCTCCTGAGCTCAAGTGATTCCCCCACCTCAGTCCCACATAGCTTGGACTACAGGTATGTGCCACGTGTGGCTAATTTGGGGGGTTTCTTGTTTTTGTTTTTGGTAATGACAATGACAGAATTTCGCCATGTTGCCCAGGCTGGTCTTGAGTTCCTGGACTCAAGCGATCCTCCCACCTTGGCCTCCCAAAGTGTTGGGATTACAGGCATAAGCCACCATGCCTGGCCAACATATTTCTTTAAGTTAAAAAAAAAAAAATACTTTGCATATAAAAGCTTTTCATGATGAAAGGTTGTATTAGTCACCGTTTTCCAGAGAAATTGGACCAATAGAATATCTAGAGATACATAGAAAGAGATTTGTTATGAGGGATTGCCTCATACAATTGTAGAGACTGAGAAGTCCCATGATGTGCTGTCTGCAAGCTGGAGGCCCAGGAAAGCAGATAGTGTAGTTCCAGTTCAAGCCCGAAGGCCTGACAAGCAGGGGAGCTAATAGTGGAAGTCCCAGTTAGAGCCCAAAGGTCCTAGAATCACGAGTGCCAACGTCTCAAGGAAGAAGATGGACATTCCAGCTCAAACAAAGAGCAAATTCATTTTTCCTCCACCGTTTTGTTCTATTCAGGCCCTCAAGGGATCGGATGATGCCCTCTGCATTGATAGGGATGATCTTCTTTTTTTAGTCTACCAACTCAAATGCTAATCTCTTCCAGACACCTCCTTACAGACACACCCAAGAATAATGTTTTATCAGCTATCCCTTAGCCCAGTCTAGTCGTTACATAAAATAAACCGTCACAGAGGTCATTTGGATACTAATTAAGTAAAAGATTTTTTTAAAAAAAGAAAGAAAGAAAGAAAGATATGGGTAGGTTCTGTGAAAAAGGGAAGAAAATAAATTTTCTGTGTTTGCAAATAAGAACTTCGCTCAAGAATTTCACAAAGTTGGCTGTTGGAGCTCAGCAGCTTAGTCATTTTGTCCCTAAAAGTCTACTCGATACCAATTAAACAGTCCATTTCTATCAGTTAGTTAATTCCAACAATAGAATAAATTACTGGTCAAAGAGTTTCTTTAACTGTTTCCACTTTGTTTAGAGGTGGAATGGAAACAAAATAAAATAGAGGAAAGGAAAAAAATGTATGTTCATGAATGTTGATAACAGCTTTATTTATAATAGCCAAAAATTGGAAACAACCCAAATCTTCATCAACAGGTGACTGAATAAACAAATGGTGGCATAGCCATGCAATGGAATACTATTCAACCATAAAAATGAATGACCTGTTGATACAGGCAATGACATAAATTAATTTCAAACTAATTACGCTGAGTGAAAGAATATGGACCCCAAAAAAGCACATACTATATGATTCCATTTTTATAAGATCTAGAGAATATAAACTAATCCATAGCGACAGAAGACAGAAAGTAGATCAGTGGTTGCCTGGAAGGTAAGAGTGACATGGGGGGTGCAAGGATTGGAGAGGGTAGAAAAGAGAGACGACAAAAGGGCATGAGGAGTCTTTGGAGGGTAATGGATAGGTTGATATCTTTCCTGTGATGACGGTTTAGTTGGTGTGCACGTATGTTATAACTCATCAAATTGCACATTTTAAATATGTATAGCTAATTGTACTTCAATCATTTTTCAATAAAGCTGTAAAACAAGACAAATTTTTAAGAAATAATCTAAGAAAACTTTGTGAGCAATAAATTACATTGGGATGGAGAGTGGAGTCAGAGAGTAGCTAGGAGGCTGTTCTAAGAATTTAGACAGTTTTTCTAGGATAGAGCTAAAGTACTGGTAAGAGGAATTTTAGTTAACTAAAAAAATACCGACAAGAAAAAGTAAAAATTCTGAATTGCTTTTTTCTTTTTTTTTTTTTTTTGAGACGGAGTCTCTCTCTGTCGCCCAGCCTGGAGTGCAGTGACCGGATCTCAGCTCACTGCAAGCTCCGCCTCCTGGGTTCACGCCGTTCTCCTGCCTCAGCCTCCCGAGTAGCTGGGACTACAGGTGCCCGCCACCTCGCCCGGCTAGTTTTTTGTATTTTTTAGTAGAGACGGGGTTTCCCCGTGTTAGCCAGGATGGTCTCGATCTCCTGACCTCGTGATCCGCCAGTCTCGCCTCCCAAAGTGCTGGGATTACAGGCTTGAGCCACCGCGCCTGGCCCTGAATTGCATATTTTTAAGAAACATCAATTTTGTACTTCAAAGTATTGACATTCATTAGTTTAAGAAAATACCTCCATCCAAGACGTTGCTTGCTAGGGGTCTACTGAGAACCTGTTTAATGAAAAGATAAGGCAAATGTGTAATTTTTTTTTTTAAGACAGAGTCTCACTCTGTCACCCAGGCTGGAGTGCAGTGGCATAATCTCGGCTCACTGCAACCTCTGCCTCCCAGATTCAAGCAATTCTCCTGCCTCAGCCTCCCTAAGTAGCTGGGACTACAGGTGCATGCCACCACGCTCAGCTAATTTTTTGTATTTTTAGTAGAGATGGGGTTTCACCATGTTAGCCAGGATGGTCTCAATCTCCTGACCTTGTGATCCGCCCATCTCAGCCTCCCAAAGTGCTGGGATTACAGGCGTGAGCCACCACACCCAGACCTGTGTAGTTTTCATATTAGCCATTTACTTTTGATTTGTATATGGTTCACTTTCAAGGAGGAGGTAAGAGGAAGGCATGTCAATTATTGGTATGAAATGTAAGTATATAAACTTTTGAGGTAATTGACATTTATCTTCTTAATATTTAAAGTATTAATCACTTTTAATATTGTTAGGTCATACTATTTTAGATAACAGTTTGCCCTATCTTTTTAAAAATTATCCCAAATTCCAAATTAGTAGCTTCTTAAATATTTCTATGCCACACACAAGTTTGGTAATGTGATTCATGCAAGTCAAATAAATGTACTACAAGCCTGGGCATGGTGACTCACGCCTCAGCACTTTGGAAGGCCGAGGCAGGCAGATAGTTTGAGTGCAGGAGTTTAAGACTGGCCTGGGCAACACGCAAAACCCCTTCTCTACAAAAATGCAAAACTTAGCCCGGCATGGTGGCATGTACCTGTAGTCCCAGCTACTCAGGAAACAGGCGGGAGGGTTGCTCGAGCCTCAAAAGTTTATATACCTCATATGGTATATAAACTTTCTTTCTTTCTTTCCTGTCTTTCTTTCTTTCTTCCTTCCTTCCTACCTTCCTTTTCTTTCCTTTCTTTCTTTCCTTTCCTTCCTTCCTTTCTCTCTCTCTTTTTCTTTCTTTCTTTTTTTCATTCTTTCTTTCTTTCTTTGTTTTGTTTCCTTTCCTTTGTTTTTTTTTTGTTGTTGTTTTGTTTTTGAGACAGGGTCTCACTGTCACCCCAACTTGAGTGTAGTGATGCAATCACGGCTCAGAACAGCCTTGACCTCTCAGGTTCAAGTGGTCCTCCCTCTTCAACTTCCAGCCAGAGTAGCTGGAACCACAGACCCACATCACCAAGTTGGCCAGGCTAACTTATTATTTTGTTTGTAGAGACATTGTCTTGCCATGTTGCCCAGGTTGATCTCAAACTCCTTGCCTCAAGTGATCCTCCAGCCTCAGCCTCCCAAAGTGCTGAGATTATAGAAATAAGCCACTATGCCAAGACTATTTACTTCTTTGAATTCAAGCTTTTGCTCAGTTTCCCCTTAAATGTTTGCTATCTCAGCCATGAATTCAAATTATATTTTTTATGTTTGATCCAGCATTTTGCAGCATTTCATGGTTGAAGAATTTTTTGACTATTCCATTATATAGCCAGAATTGGAAGTTACTATTCACCTTTTTACAACACCCACTAATACAAATAATAAAATCATAGGAAACTATACTGCAGACAGCATCCATGAAAATCCATCTCTGTGGCACAGTATCCCAGACATCTGCAACATCAATATTTAAAAAATAATAATTGTTCAAAATCAAGGGATTAATCAGAATACATCTGCTCTAGTACTTAAGTCCATAAAGGTTTAGTATTTAGTGCTACTTAGTATCTATCTGAGATATTTAAATTAAGCTGTGGTGATAATCTAGAAGCAAAGAAACATATTTTCACAAAAAAGTCTTAGAATTTTATTTTAACAAAATCACAATATTAATTTGCTCATCTGAAAGCACAAGTGAGGCCTCAACGGTATTATATTCCAAGGATGGAAATCAATCCTGCCTTGGCCAACACAATCCTTCTCACCCCAGGTTCATGGAAAATTGAATTGTCACTCTCTTGTTAGTTAGCTGAGTGGGGAGGGCTCCCAGCATAGGGATCTATAATAATTCCGGGCTGAAGTGCCAGGTTTAGGTATTGAGCCAAAGCAGGGCTTCCCTCTCCCTATTAAATCTCGATATTATCATCAACCACAGCCTGAAGCAGCAAGAATTCCCAAGCACCTAAGTGTTTTTGCAGGCAAGGAGTGGTGGCTCATGTCTATGATCCCAGTACTTTGGAAGGCCAAGGCAGGAGGATAGCTTGAATCCAGGAGTTCAAGACTGTCCTGGGTAACAGCAAGGACTCGTCTCTGTAAAAAATACAAAAATTAGTCAGGTGACTAGGCACAGTGGCTCACGCCTGTAATCCCAGCACTTTGGGAGGCCAAGGCAGGCAGATCATGAGGTCAGGAGATTGAGACCATCCTGGCTAACACGGTGAAACCCCATCTCTACTAAAAATACAAAAAGTAGCCAGGCATGGTGGCACACACCTGTAGTACCAGCTACTCAGGAGGCTGAGGCAGGAGAATCACTTGAACTCAGGAGGTGGAGGTTGCAGTGAACAGAGATTGGGGCCACTGCACTCCAGCCTGGGTGACAGAGTGAGACTCCTTCTGAAAAAAAAAAAAAAACAATTAGTCACATGTGGTGGCACATGCCAGTAGTCCCAGCTACTCAGAAGGCTGAGGTGGGAGGATAACTTGAGCCTGGGAGTTTGAGGCTATATGAGCCATGACTGAGCCACTGCACTCGACCTGGACAACAGATGGAGACCCTGTCTCAAAAAATAAATAAATAATTAAATGTTTTTGCAAGAGGAAAAAGAGCAGGAATAGTTAGGGCCAAAGGGGTCCTTGGTCTGAAAGCAATAGGAAGAGAAGGGAAGGCTGAACAGGGACACATTCTCTTTCAACACGGCATGCCTCTGGTAAATATGACCCAGTCCAAGTCCTGAAATCTGGTCAGATTAGCACCTCCTTTGGGGAGTATGGAGGAATAGAAAAGAAGTTGTAGAAGGAAAGACCACTTACCATTCATATATACATATTTCTTTTTCAAATCTCATTGAAACAGAAAACTACTCTTCTGGCATTTCAGATAAAACATGTCATATTGTTAAATATATGCATATATAATTGTATATATGCATGTATGCGTATATAATTTTATATGTGCATGTATGCATATATATTAAACTAATATATGTACATTATGTTCATATATGTATGTATGTGTATATGTGTGTGTGTGTATATAAAGATTTATATCAAAGGCAACATTTTTCTAAATTGATTTCCAAATTGATAAGGATCTATATGTTCATCTCTTATATGAATTTTGCTGAGGAAACATTTTAGTCCTATACCCATATAAACAAACTATCATTGTAGCTAAACATACAGAAATGGTCTCACTGTAGGCCTTGCCTTCAGGTTTTTCAATCAAAACTGAAACTGTCAGACACGGAGATCGTCACAGCTCCATGTTAGTTCTTAGCATGCCGCCAGCGGGCATCATTCAAAGGTTAACATTTTGGTAATATTCATGAGTAACTGAAATCAAAATTAAAGGTTTTTTTGTCCTCACTAGGACATGGCAGAAAAGTGCTAAAATACAACTATTTGTATTGAATGAATAGTTTATTTACTTTTGAAACTAGATAGCATCTGGACTGTGATAAATCCACTAATTATACATTAAAATAAGACTCATTCACTTCTTCAAAATGGTTCTAAACTGCTTAGCACAATTTCCAATTGAACTTTGACCTTTGATCTTACATTGAATAGCATTGATGGATCAATGTCACATGAATTATTTTACATTAATGAAACACTGAACCAAGAAGGAGCAAGTAGAAACTATTTTTTCCAATGTCTATTGAGTCAGAAATCAAAAGGCTTATTAGCAGGTATTTTCAAATTTCACGCATGAATGATATCATTCAATACCTTTTTCTAAGAAGAAAAATAACCCGCTTAGTGTTTTTTCTTGCCTTAAAGAATATCAAAATCAATTGCTTCCTAAATTGCCTCTCTCATGGAATGTTCACTTCCTAACAACAGCCCTTCAAGCATAGACCACTTCTTCAAATTACAATTGTATAGCTTTCCAACTTTTAAGTACATTTGGGTTTAATCAAAATAAAGGGTCTCTCACAGGTGCACTGGAATCGTGCCTAGGAGGAAACAAACTTGAACAGAAATCATTAGACTGCATATATCATCAACAAAATTCTAGAGGGTTAGTCATTAGCAATTGGAGAAAACTGAAATTGAGGCAGCTACCTAGAAATTTAAGAAATTAGGATCAAGTTATTTCTTGCATCTATAGGTCTTAGCTGATGTTTTGGGAAAATAATTATTCAATGCCATTTATATTCCTTAATAAAGAAATATAAAACACCATGGTTATGGTGTTTGGAACTTTAATGACATAGCAACAAATTAAATAAAAATTCCCTTGGTAGCACATATTTTAGTATATAGTATTTCAATTATATAAATTGTAAAAAATGCTTCATTAGGTTCTAAAAGAGGCAAACCCACTAGGTCTAATATAAATAATACATTAGTTCTCAATAACATTGCACAGGCTAGGTAAACCTTGATTTTTTAAAAATTTGTCTTGTTTTGCTTTTTGTTTGTTTGTTTTGCTTTGCTTTGCTCATATCAATTCAATTTGGTTATCTCAAGCTTATCTAACTTTTCTAACTGAAAACCATTTGAGAAAATTTGAAAAATTGGACAAGGGGCTAATTATACCATAAATAATCTTTAGTATGATAGATGAACTCTCCTAAACTGGGATGAAAAAGTGAAGAACCACTGAACACGTATAATAGTATCTGAAGGACAAGATTTGTTCTTTCAGCAAATTAGACTCACCCAGAGGAAGAGCCTCCCACTGCAAGGGCAAATGATGTGTCTCATTTTCCTCACAATAAGCCTCTTGATAAGAGGCTTTGCAAACCGGAATTCTCAGCACCTGCCCCTACCTCGATAGTGATAGTGAGTGCCCAAAGCTTTTTTATAGGAAACTTTTCAAAGAGTAAGAAAGAAACACTGCTCCTAATAACTTACAGACCACCACCTCTTCTTCATTTCAGTGAGCTACTTGAGTTGTACCAGTCTTCCCTGAGGACGGGACAAGAAATGCCATAACCATTATTTCAGGAATGTTGCCTAAAACAAATACTAACATGAACTCCTTTCCAGCGCTTATGTGCATAAACCATCAGCAGATGGAGCCCTTTGCTAATTCAGCAATCGTTCCGGGTCCTGCTTTGTTGGCCTGTATAAGAGTTGCATTCCGTTTTTGTGAATCACACTGAATTGCTGTCATTGTTAGGATTAGCACATCCTGTGTTTTGCATGGAAGCATCCAGGAACTGTGTTTCTACAACTAAATCGCAGGAAAATTAAAATGAGTTTTCTTGGAATTAGAGGTAATATTTGATATATTGCCTTTGTGTTGTCCTCAGGTGTGTGAATATGGCGCTTTGATTCATTCCGCCTATAAACAATAAGATCTACATTTGTTGCAAGAGATATCATATCTGTTTGTTCTCTACAAATCCACCTACCATTGATTTTGGCCACCACCTCATCAGACTGGAGTGGAATTTACTAATAAGTAGAGATT
>NW_012107475.1:3944-45258 GCF_000951045.1 Mandrillus leucophaeus | reverse complement strand
TTTTTTCTTGAGACGGAGTCTCACTCTGTCGCCCAGGCTGGAGTGCAGTGCAGTGGCGCGATCTCAGCTCACCGCAAGCTCCGCCTCCCGGGTTCACGCCATCCTCCTGCCTCAGCGTCCCGAGTAACTGGGACTACAGGCGCCTGCCACCACACCCGGCTACTTTCTTACATTTTTTAGTAGAGACGGGGTTTCACCGTGTTAGCCAGGATGGTTTCCATCTCCGGACCTCGTGATCCACCGGCCTCGGCCTCCCAAAGTGCTGGGATTACAGGCGTGAGCCGCTGCGCCTAACCTAAGTAGGGATTCTTTAACCCCCCAATTCAGGGTCCTGTGAAGGTTCTGGGGCGCCTGCAGTTTTGAAGGAAGAGAAAACATGGAAGGGATGATATGCATCTTGTCATTGGTTACCTGTTTGACTGAGTTATCAAGATGTATGTCGTCCCTACTGCTTCCAAACCAAGTGTGAGATACAGGAATTGTTCATGAAGCTGAAACCTCCCCAAGCCCGTTGAGTCTTACTTCCCTAGAAAGGGTAACATGCAGCCATCGTCTCTGGGATGTTGCCAGAAGCACGGCCGAATTCCGTTTCTCTGGAAATGCGTAGCCCTCTCTCTCTTCTCAGCCCTGCAGAATCTTACTGTTAAGTCAGGTAAAAATGCTTCTCCCTTCTTATTTTTCTTAGAATAATAGTCATCAACCTTAGCCATGCATCGGAGTCTGTCAGGTTCATGTTGAGGTCTGGAGGGAGTGGGAGGATGAGCAGAAAAAACACTCAGGCGGCCGTAGACAGGTGAAAGGTTTTATTCAGCAGCCGCTCTCATCAACAGCTTTCTCAGGCTGTCTGCCCTGTCTGGGCTGCTTAGTCCGGCGGCCCCCACACACAGCTGCCTGGCCCACCCTCCCTTGCCTTCAGAGTCAGACGCTTAACTCTTTCTCTCTGGCCACTAGCAAGCGGAGCTGTGTCCTGGCTCCCCTCTGTCCATCTGCAAAGATGGACAGCTCTGGCTCTCTCACTTTCTCTGGGCACCAGTGCCTGCACAGTGTCAACAGGGCAATTACACCTTTTACAGACAATAGCAGCTAAGGGCCAAGTAGTGACATTTCCATTTTATGGCTACATAGCTGTAATAACAAGTGGAGTTATATGCCTGCCCTCTAAACTTGCTGAGTCACGCAGGATGTAAACATCCTACCTCGGCCTATCCTTGACCAAAGCACAGTCACGTTCCTTACAGAGTCACCTGGAGAGCTGTCGAAAAAAGAAAAAAAAATACATATTCCCAATTACCGTCTGCAAACATACCGACCTAACTGGTGTGCAGTGTGGCTGGGACAATTATTTTATAACTCTCCAAAGGCTTCTAATGTGTAGCCAAGATGAAAACTTATCCCTTCTCTTAGATATTCCCATCAAGACCTCCCTCTGCCCTCAGTGGGCTTGGTAATTGCAAACAACAGCCAGACAGGAAAATGTTTTTCTTCTTTTTACCCTGAGAATGTGCTACTCCCTACTTGAATAGACAGAAGGGAAATACTGGGAGTAAAAAAAAATTATCGTCTGTGCATTAGGTAATATAATCAGATTAAATTTTCTTTTTAAAAAATTGTATAGGTTTTCCATCACAAAATAAATTCAAGTTAATAAAACTTTTAAACAAAGAAGTGGTATAAAAGTGGTGGTGAATCTTGCCTAATTCTTTTGTATAATAGCAGTCTCTCAAAATGATGTTATAGTTTTCTTTCACCTATTTATAGAGTAATAACAGAATATAGATATATTCCCTAAATTGAACTATAGTTCTTGAAATAAATCCTGAATAATGATGTTAGTTTTTGTAATACAATGCTGGACCCAAGTTGCTAATGATTTACTCGGGATTCTTACATCTTTATTTATAAGTGACATTGATTTGGCAGCTGTCTTGTGCTTCGCTACTGGCATCAGGGTATGGGGATCTCAGAGGATGTACTAAGAATCTTTCCATCTTTTTCTCTGTGCTCTGGTGCAGTTGACAAGGCATAGGAATTTCCTGTTCCTTCAAGGATGGGTGGATCTTCAGCACTATAAAAATAAAGGATTAAATCTGAGATTGGACTACCTTTTTCATTTTTTTCCAATGATTTGTAGAACAAATAGAATTCTATTTTCTACTTTAGTTAACATCCATAAAATTATAATTTTCTTAAAAATTTTACTCAATATAGATATTCAACTTGTTTTCATTTGAAACTGTATAAATAGTGTTTTTTTAAATCTCTTTTCTGTCACGGTTACAGTTCTTTCTTATTCCTAACATACTCATTGGTGCAGTGGGAGAGCATCTGGCTCTGGAAAGTGTGCAGGGTCCAGAGTTTTGGGGAGAACCTGATGTTGTGTCTGACTCTCAGCTAGAGAACAGCTCTGGTGGCGGACAGAGTGGAATGGGTGCAGCGGGCCAGGCTGTGCTTCCACCCACAGCCGGGAGCAGGACACTGCACTTTGTCCACAGAATAAGTGGATCACAGAACAAGTAATCAGCCAGAGTGAGACTGGAAAAGACCCTGTTCAAGAAGGCAAACTGGCTTTAGTAGAAGCAAAAGAGTGTTCATTTGGAGGGTACATCATCCTCTCAGGAATGGGGCAGCAGGAGGTTCCAGTGCCTCACAAGCAAAAGAGCATGTGCCAGAGCCGAAGGAGTCCCTGCCATAGCTGAAGAACTGGACTCCAATTACACTGAGCAAGTGAGACTTCCCCCTTCCACTCACTTTGTCCAGCCCTAGAGGAGGCAGAGGGTCGCCTGCTAATTGAAGAGTGAGGTAGAGAAAGAGTTAAGAAACCAGCTGTATTATAGTTCTTCAGAGAGACAGAACCAATCAAAGGCACATAAATGTAGACAATATAGACAGACAGATGATAGATATAGATACAGGTCAGGTGCAGTGGCTCATGCCTGTAAACCCAGCACTTTGGGAGGCGGAGGTGGGCAGATCACTTGAGGTCAGGAGTTTGAGACCAGCCTGGGCAACATGGCAAAACCCCGGCTCTGCTAAAATACAAAAATTAGCCGAGCATGGTGGCAGGCGCCTGTAGTCCCAGCTGCTTGGGAGGCTGAGGCAGGAGAATCCCTTGAACCCAGGAGGCAGAGATTGCAGTGAGCCAAGATTGTGCCACTGAACTTCAGCCTGGGTGACAGAGCAAGACTCTGTCTCAAAAAAAAAAAAAAAAAAAAAAAAAATAAGTTTATTTTTAAAAAATAAGGTTTTTTCATAAAAAGCACTCTACACTAGTTTAGAAAATTTGCAGTACTAGTGTATAAGAACATGCCACACATACTATACAAAAATACTAGCATATAAGAACAAAGTCTCTTGTACTTTCAATTAAAAAGATGAGGAGGAAAAATCACCCATATTCGTAAGAATGAACTTTTAACATAACAACAATTTTTGCTTTTAGTTTATTATCTTCTTTAAAAAATATTTTTTTTCATGATTAAAGTAGTACCTGTTGTTTTAGAAAAAAATGTGAACGCAGGAATACAGAAGGAAAAAAATCACTTAAATTTCCAGAAAAGATTGATTCTTTTATCTTAAAAGTTACTTTGCAGTGTTTGATTCCTGACTAGAAAAGACATTTAGAAAATACAGAAAAGTACATAGTATGGAAAATAAAATCACTGATATTATCATGACCTTCTACATGGCTCTGTCCCCTAACCCATATTTGGGTGTGTGTATGGGCAAGAATGGTGTCATGTGTGTCAAACTACAAATACAAAGTGATCTGGGGAAATGCATATGATCAAAGATTAAGTAAATAAAGCACAGTGCAATAATGCATTTACAGTTATAATCTCAACTATATGGGTGAAATCATATGTCTTAAAATTATACTGACTATTCCCTTTGTACTATCTTGATTCACTTAATTTTAACTCCAACTTTTGTCATCAAATATTTTTCACTATTAAAAAAAAAAGTTGAAGAGAGCTTTTCATAAAGTATGGAAGATGAAAACTAAAGTGGCATATCTTAACCCTCCCTTCTGGTCACCCAGGGCAGGACACCTCCAGAGCCAGATATCTGTCTGCTCAGCTAAAGGCTAAAGGGTTGGGTTGAACCCCAAGGCATCAACTGCCACTGTAGTTTCACCCTACATGAGAACTCAGTCTGCCTCCAGGGTTCCTTTGCCCTTCCCACAGTTCACCAGAGCAGGGCCACCCCTGGCAGGTGCCTCCCTCCAATCTCTGCATCAGAATGGAAGCTGACTTCTTATTAATGCATTTACTTCTAAGATCCACTCAGAAAAATAGGGGCCTGATTATTATAATCAGCTGCTGTGTTTGCTTAGAAAGACAAAGTTTAGATACTACTAGGAATCAAAATATTTTATGTGGTCAGGCTATGATGACCAGTACAAAATTATCTGATTCACTTTCTTTTTTCGAAAACAGCACCTTCTAAATCAAGCATATTCAATGTGACTTTTACTTTTTATCAAAAAAAAAATACATTTTAAGATAATTTATCATCTATTACAATTGAACTGAACAGTTTTTCAGAAGTTTCTTTCTTTGCTTTGTTGTGTCATAAATATCTCAGTCCTGAATGGATTGCCTTGTACATTCCAGAAATTTATCAATATTTCTTCTCTTCTTGTGACACTCTTTCTGTTATCATTAGTGTCAGCCTGTTCTGGTGGCTATAACAAAATACATTACATTGAGTAATTTATAAACAAAAGAAATGCATTGCTCAAAGGTTCTGAAAGCTAGGAAGTCTAAGATCAAGGCACCAGTAGATCTGGTGTCTGGTGAGAGTTGCCCTCTCACCTTATTGCAGCATCCTCACATGGTGGCAGTCAAGGTAAGCTCACCTGGGTCTCTTCTATAAGGGCACTCATCCCATTCATGACTGTATTCATCCATTTTCACACTGCTATATAGAACTTCCAGAGACTGGTAATTTATGGAAGAAAAAGGTTTAATTGATTCTCAGTTTCACATGGCTGGGGAGGCCTCAGGAAACTTACAATCATGGTGGAAGGTGAAGGGAATGTAAGGCATGTCTTACATGGCAGCAGGAGAGAAAGAGAGTGAAGGCAGAACTGCCAAACACTTTTAAAGCACCAGATCTCATGAGAACTCCCTATCACAAGAAGAGCATGGGTGAAACCACCCCCATGATCCAATCACCCCGCACCAGGTTCCTCTGTCGACACATGGAGATTACAATTTAAGATAAGATTTGGGTGCGGACACACAACCAAATCATTTCAATGACCTAGTCACTTCCCAAAGGTCATACCTCTTAATATAAACACATTGTGGGGTGGATTTCAACACATGAACTTTGGAGGGACATGGATATTCAGACCACAGTATCATTGCTGCGATGGGTTTATGTTTTAGTTGTATATTTCTTCCATCACTTCAAAAGTAATTTGGGGGAAAGAAAAAGTAAATGTAGCCTCTGTCTGCTGACTTGAACTGGGAGTAGCTGATTTTCATTTAGAAAGAAACCTCTGGCAGTACTGAGGAGAATGAATTAGTGGAATGTAGGAACAGAGGCTGGAAAACAGCAGCTCCTGTGATCATCCAGATGAGAAATGATGGAAGTCAAAATTAGAGCCACATCAACGGGAAAGAAAGGAGGGATTAGATGGTGTGTTGCTTTTGAGGAAGCTTACTGTCTTGGTGGAATAACAAAACACAACACAAAACGCAACCTGAGTTTCTCAGGCTTTATCATGTAAAGGTCATGCAAAGTATAATATCTCAAATTTCACAGGTTTCTCATCCTGTTCAGACAGGACCAGTGCCCACAGTAAAGTGCCCCTTCATTATTCCAAGAGTTGCCAAGGAGTGGTTTGCATGTGCTCACAATGTGTCTATTCCTACAGAACTCCACTGCTTCCATGAATACCTCCAAAGACGAAGAGAAGTCCTCACACACCACATAGTGATTTGAAATAATACCCAAGCTGTAATCAAGTTCACACCCTTGACAACTAAAGCTTTCTTCCTGGGTCAAGCTCAGCGTGACTTTTTTCTTAGAATAGGTTATCACCCAAGATAAACAGCAGTTCTTATGATAATAGACCTCTGGTATAATCATATCCACCCCTAATTCCCACTGGATTTAAATGAACATAGCTGAATTGCATTTGAATTCAAACTGTGACCTCCCTCCTTACCCCCTGCCCATCATACCCAAAATAAACATTTTAAATAATACAAAGGAGCAATTTGTTAAGTTCTAAGAGAATAATACAGACAGCAATGAATATACATATTCACAGATAATATTACTAGTTAAGAAGAAATTGTCTGAAACAAAGAATTATAATTGATCCTTTAAAGTCTTTAAGTATTTAGAGACCTAGAGAGGTTAAAAGCAAGAGTTCCAGGAAGATGGATCAGCAAGAGGAAGGCTGTCGAGGCAGGAGCATGTTCACATATCCAGTGATTACATGCAAGGAACTATGCCAGGACCTGGGAATGTTCAGATGGTTAAGGTAGGTCTCTGCCCTGTGGTAGTTTTTTAAGTCTAGCTCAGATAACGTCTATATATAATGCTTACAACTATTGAATATGGAAAATGCTATGTGTGCCACAGTTAAGAGAGTGTTAATATCCAAACAGTTCAATATTCAAACAGAGGAAGAAGTGATAGAAAGTATTAGGGAGCAGGTGATATTTGAGCTGGGCCCCAAAAGAGTAGCATTATGTCAGGCACAGAAGGGAAAAAGAGAGATCCAGAGGAAGTAGCACAAGCAAACATATAGGGCATGTTCAAGAAATTATGCCCATTTTTCAGTTAGGTCAGGAATGTCATGGGAGATAGGACAGGAATGTTAGGGCAGACTTCTTAGAGCAGGTAATTAGGCAGACATGAGCAACGCAGGAGAGGCCCCACCCCCAGGAATGTCAGGCAACCACCAGGTGATGGTCAGGTGGCTGTTAAGCAGCCACTGTAAAATAATAATTGGTTAGGGCCAGCACAAGGGAAAGACAGTCTCCCAGTAGGTAGTAAACACCTGAAGCTGGTGATCAGCAGCTTCCTGATAAGATCTTCAGAGCTGGGCTAGTGGCTCAAGCATGTACACATGTACGCTAAGAGGCAAAATGGCAGCGTTTAACCAGTACATGACCCACCTTTAGGAACACTAGACTGGTAAGGAAAAAACACCTCTAAAGTGCACAGCTTCAGTAAACACACTGTGCATGTGGCCCCTCCCAAGTGCTGGCAGGCCACTGCACATGCAGATGACTCGCTCCAAGAGAAGAATCAAGGGAGAAGAAACATAAACCCTGGAACCATGCCAATGTACAAAACCCCAAGTCAAGGGCCAGACAGGACACTTGCATCTCTTAAGTCACCTTCTTGACCCTCTTCCAAGTGTACTTTATTTCCTTTTGTTCCCGCTCTAAAACTTATTTATAAACTCGCTCCTGCTCTAAAATTTGCCTAGGTCTCTCCCTCTACCTGAAGCCTACTTCTGCTCCTCAGCCAAATTCTTTCCTCTAAGGAGGCAAGGATCGAGTTTGCAGCAGACCTGTCAGATTCACCACTGGTAACAGGCTCGGGCTGTGGGAGAACTGTAATCCCAGCAGTTTGGATTCTATTCTTCAGGCAGTGAGAATTCCCTGAAAAGCAAGCAATGGTGTCTGAGTAGAAGTTTTATGAAAATAAATCTGAAAACAGGGTATGGTACAGAAAGCAAGAGTGGGGAACAAATTTATCTATAGATACAGGATGAGCTAGAAATCTAGCTGAAAAAGATTAAAGTACAAAAATGGAAGGTTTTGAAAGACAGCACAAATGAACAGACAGGAGGCAACGTATGTGAGAGATGTTGCGTAGTAGAATAAACCAGGATGCAACAAGTGGTTGAGGTAACAGGTAAGAGACACAGACAAGTTAAAGAGGATGGCTTGGTTTCTAGCTGGATGGTGAGGAGGTTGGTGATACAATTAACAGAAATAATCTCAGAGGGGAGGGGAGAAGATAATAAGGACTCATTAAGGCATGTAGCTGAACAAGTCATGTTCAGGGACTCAAATGTAAAACATCCTAGAATGGGCTTCTCAATACAAGCTTCAGTAGATCTAGGAACACCCAAAGGGAATGAATACACACACACACACACACACACACACACACACACACGATCTTTTATCAAACTTCAATCACATCTTTTTGTGTGTGTGTGTGACCTCCATTGTTGAAGGTGGGAAGTGTTTGGGTCATGGGGGCAGATTCCTCATGAATGGCTTCATGCCCTCCTTGCAGTAATGAGTGAGTTATTACTCTATTAGTTCATGCACAGGCTGGTTCTTTTTTTTTTTTTTTTTTTTACAAAGGAGGACCCATATTTTCTGACTTTAAAAGTTACAATAAATCTACAATAATTAAGATAGTATGGTATTGGCACGAACCCTTGCACTTATGTCTGATTGATTCTTTAGGAGAACAGCAAGATAATTTTGTAGGGAAAGAACAGTGTTTTTTGTTTTTGTTTTTGTTTTTTAATTAATTAATTTATTATTATTATACTTTAAGTTCTAGGGTACATGTGCATAACGTGCAGGTTTGTTACATATGTATACTTGTGCCATGTTGGTGTGCAGTTAGAATGGCAATCATTAAAAAGTCAGGAAACAACAGGTGCTGGAGAGGATGTGGAGAAACAGGAACACTTTTACACTGTTGGTGGGATTGTAAACTAGTTCAACCATTATGGAAAACAGTATGGCGATTCCTCAAGGATCTAGAACTAGATGTACCATATGACCCAGCCATCCCATTACTGGGTATATACCCAAAGGATTATAAATCATGCTGCTATAAAGACACATGCACACGTATGTTTATTGCGGCACTATTCACAATAGCAAAGACTTGGAATCAACCCAAATGTCCATCAGTGACAGACTGGATTAAGAAAATGTGGCACATATACACCGTGGAATACTATGCAGCCATAAAAAAGGATGAGTTTGTGTCCTTTGTAGGGACATGGATGCAGCTGGAAACCATCATTCTTAGCAAACTATCACAAGAACAAAAAACCAAACACCGCATGTTCTCACTCATAGGTGGGAACTGAACAATGAGATCACTTGGACTCGGGAAGGGGAACATCACACACCGGGGCCTATCATGGGGAGGGGGGGGAGGGGGGAGGGATTGCATTGGGAGTTATACCTGATGTAAATGACGAGTTGAGGGGTGCTGACGAGTTGATGGGTGCAGCACTTCAATCACATCTTAACTTCCCTCCAGCTTTTCAGCTTGGTTCTATTCTTCTAAATGAATAGAGCCTTTATATTGAGGAGTGAGTGGTTAGACGTAAATCTGAAAAACGTGATGGCCTATGAAAGAATTTAAAATCTAGACGAGGGGTCTTGCGGGAAAAAGGGGGAACTGGCATTTTTAAAATTGAGGCAAGAAACAATGAAAGTGATGTTTTAGAAGATTAATTTGAAATAAAAAGCAGAACTATTTGAAGTAAGAGACCAGAAATAGAAAGACCAGGTAAGAAGGCATTAGGACAATCTAGGTAATGAGCGAATCCTGGGGAGAACAGAGAAAAAGAACGTGGAAACAATCAAGGCAGATGTACAAGGATTGAGTGACCAGTTGAACATGGGAGTGAAGAGAAAGGTAAGCCTGGCCTTGGTGATTGTGGTGCTGTTTGCAGAGACATGGACATTAGGGAGAGACCGGTCTTAGTGAAGAGCTATGCTACATGTGCTCAATTGAAAGCAGTGCTGGGATGTGCAAGCAAACATGTTCAGGTCATCAAAGGAATCAAAGAGTTGTGCCCAGGAAAGAGTTCAGAACCAGAGACAAATTCAGGCATCATTAGCACCAATAAAACGCTAAAAGAGCAGTTGTGAGAATATGATCGTTGAAAAACAAAACAAAACAAAACAAAAAACGCCTAAACCTTGAATTAGAATAAAAAGAAAACTATCAAAACATATAAATTGAAACAAAATGGTAGAAACAATCCAGGTGTTGGTCCATGACCTTTCACTAAATAAAGATCGCAATCTTGGGATCCATTCAGTGCTAACAACCTCATTTTAGAGAGGAAAATAACATGCCTGAGCTACTATGAAAACAGCACAAAGGCACGTTTTTTAAAAATTGATGTCTTGGAACCTTGGGAAAAGGACAGCTCATCCGAAAGCCTTGACTCTCTGTAAACAGCAGTGTGTCCCTTTGGAGTTCGGATGTGCCTCTGAATTCACACATTTCCCTCAAGCTGGGCACACACTGTTAATATCCATAGTTCTACCGGGAAGAAAGAATGGTTTGAAATGACCAAAAGACAAGGGGCAAGCCTGCTTTTGCCCCTTGCCTCTCTGCCGTCCCTTCCTAACCCCATGCCTCCCCTCCTCTCTCTGCAGTGTCCATCCCAGCACCGTTGTCCATCCATGTTCTCTGACAATCCGTAACAGTCCCACTCCAACCCAGCTGTCAGGAAACAACAAACCCAGTTTACCAAGCACCTGAAAGAGAGCACACTTCAGAAATTCCTAGAGAATATGGGAAGAGAGGCACAGGAGTATTTCAGGCTGCTGCAGCCATAATCCGCATTTACCAACAGAACTGGTAGAAATGAAAGTCAAATTTGCTTTGTTCTTAGTCCATGCATTCTTTCTAAATACAGAACCTGCTGTAGAATCAAGGGATTGGGGAAGAGAGGGAGGGAAGGACTCAGAGATGAGAGTGCTTGGGAAAAAGAGAAAAAAAAGCTACTTTCATTTTTCCTGTGAAAAACAGAAGACATGTGGCAGATAGAATTCTCATCCAATTCACTGATCTTAGCTCTTCAGAGATTCTTTCAGGAGTAATTAGAAGCTTTTTTCATGTCCAACAATTCAGTACTCAAGGAGAGCCATTTCCTAAGTGAAATAAGCTTATGTTTTGAAGAAGCTTATTTAGCATTTTTAGATAACTTTAGGTTAAAGAAGCCTATTGGACAGGATGTTCTATTTTAAATCCCATGAGGAAACCTAACGGTCTGTTTGAAGATGGTTTGTTTGTTGTTTTCCATACAAAACTGGGCAAGAGGCTCTTTAAATTTTTTATAAATACATAAATAAAACATGGATTTCATGTCCTTTGGAAAGCAATTTTTTGTATATTTATATGGAGTTTCACTAAAAACGAAACAAAATTCTGCTATTTCTAAGGCATTTACATTCACAGATATTGTATTATTATATATTCATACACAATACAATTCACAGAAATACAAATTGCTGAAATCTTGTTGGGAGTAAATTCCATTTTAAATTCTAAGTACATGTTATGCTAACCTAGCATCTCACCAGTAGTCACCGACCACTAGTTGGGAACCACCAGAGAAGCAGAACAGCCACATATTCTAAAAGTATGAAAGAAATGGCAAAGCCAGTCTAGTATTTGTCCTCGCATTAGCCAGGGCCATCAGGAGACAGAAACACACCAGGGAGTTTACTGGGGAGAATTTAACATAAAGAACAGTTAACTAGGTATTGGAGAATTGGAAACGAAAAGGGGGCCATACTGAGGTATCACAGAAATAGTAACTACAGTGAGCAGCTACTACCCCAAGGACTGCGGGAACAAAGGGAATGGACTGGAATTACAAAAATGTGGAAGCTTGAAGGAGGGACCCTCACGGAGCTGGCATGCAGATCTCTGAGGAGGGAAAGCTGGCATCTCAGGGCAGGGGAGGTGGGGACATATGTTTAGGCTGGTTCTAAAAGCACTGCTGTAATGGAACAACAGTCAAAGCCAGCATGAAGAACCATCACTGTGGTGACAATGAAAGGAACAGGAAGAAGCAGGTCCCTACTTCCAGACTCTTTGAGTGGCCCCCCGTGCCAGTATGTAACAGAGGCTAGCAAAGGAGAAAAGTTTTCAGGGACTCAGCCCAGCATCATAAAGCAGAATATAGAAGAGTGGGGTTAAAGTACAGTAGCAATAAACCAGTGTGGTCCACATTTTTAAAGGGTCTCATATGATTAACAATGTTTCCCCTGCTTATAGAGAGTCTTCTAATGCCATTGTCTTATTTCACCAAAACAGGTGCACCCTCCTTTGCAAAAGCAGCTCAAGAAAGGGAATAAAGGAAAATGAGATAATTGGCCTTATTGGAAATAGACGAGGAGTCCTGGGATTAGATCAGGTATACAGGGCAACATTGTGCTCATCTTTAACATCCTCCTTAGGCTTTTCAGTATAATTTTGTGTCTCAGGTTAGGAAAAATCCAGTATTTTAGATTTTCATTGGCATTTGGCTATTTATAAAAACTAGTTTTCAAAGTACAGAAAAGCAAATTTCCTTGTTCTCAAGAATGACCACCATCACCCCATATTTTTTGTAACTGCTTGTTGATGAAAAGAAGTAGATGTTGTTGACTGGGCTGCAGCCATCAGTGACAGCTCCTACCTAGTTATTCCTACAGCTAGAATTTTTTGTTACCCAAGAGAATGAAAGTTCTAAAACCCTGACATGTTATCCCAAACTTACTCACAAAAAGTTATAATGAATAAAATTCCTTTAAAAAACTTTGTCTATTATATATAATGGCATCAAAAGGTACTACTAGTATTTAAGTGAGAAAAAAGCAACATGTACAATACAATCTCATTTTTGTGCAAATACGTATAGAAAAAAGGGTCAGAAGGAAATATACCAAAATCTCTGTAGGCCTTATACCAACGTGTGGGATTACATTTACTTTTACTTTTATCATGTCTTATTTATATTTTGTATGTAACAACATAATAGTAATATTAATACCTATTATTTGTGAAGTGTATCCAGTATGCCAGGTTCAGTGCTACTGCTGAGACCACTGGGGTCTTAGGAGCACCATTTTACATGGAAGGAAATGAAAACATGAACAGTAATTTGCCCTGACTCCTTTAGCAGGTGGGAACAGAAGGGGATCCCAATCCCAGTCTGTCAGCCTCACAAGTCTGGAGGGGGAAATAATTATTTTTAAAAACTTATTGTAGTCAAACATTTAGTTAAATGCAATAGACTGTTTTCTTTATTTACTACTTTTTTAGTGAATGTACACTGATCAAAAATTATTAGGTTTCCTACTAATTTATCCAGTCTGGCTCCTGTAAATTTCCACGTTAGACTATATTAGATATATTTACTTTACGTTAAACCCTGAAAGTAGGCTTTCCTTATGCTTGGAAGCTAATTTCAAAGCCAGCTTGTGCTGCGAATAAAGCTGATAGCTGGAGAGACATTTGTTTTGTTCCACCAAGAATTCCCTGGCCAGGCGCGGTGGCTCAACCCTGTAATCCCAGCACATTGGGAGGCCGAGGCGGGCGGATCACAAGGTCAGGAGATCGAGACCATCCTGGCTAACACAGTGAAACCCCGTCTCTACTAAAAATACAAAAAGAAAAAAAAATGGCCAGGCGTGGTGGCGGGCGTCTGTAGTCCCAGCTACTCAGGAAGCTGAGGCAGGAGAATGGCGTGAACCTGGGAGGCAGAGCTTGCAGTGAACCGAGATTGCACTACTGCACTCGAGACTCCATCTCAAAAAAAAAAAAAAAAGGAATTCCCTGATTCCCAGTGAGATATTGAACACAGTCTAAGGCAGAAGATAGCTGAGGATCAAAGGATAAATCTTTATAATCTAATCTATAATAGTTGACTTGTTAAGAAATTATCTCACAACTCAGAATATTAAATTGATTATTATAAACATCTGCAACTTTCCCACCATCTCTCCTCTCAATTCATCCCTCTGTCCAGGTTGTATGCATTCATGAATTTTTATTTTAATGATACATGTACTAAGGGCTTTTAACCTGGTCAGAAGCACATAAATTAACATGAATTTGTTCAAAACAAAAACATTGGCTTTTTTATAGCTTTCTTCATTAACTCCTGACTAGTTCAAGTTAATAACATAATGCAAAATACATTTATAGTTCTTTGCAAACATCAAATAGATTGGGGAAAAAACAGTGAATTAGCATGCCTAAAGTATCTCATATCTAGCCATTCAGAAATGAATAGAAGCAGTTTGAAAATAAGAAGAAAGCACTAACTAGGAAATGCAACTCTGAACATTCTCTGTGCTCATTCTCAATGAGAATTGATGGGAATGAATACTGAACCGTACTTTAGCCCCGTTTAATAGATGAACCTGCTTTCATCTCACTGTTCGAGGGACAGTGACTTCTTTTTTCTGATTCACTAGTAGCATGAAAATGTCTAACTGCATTTTACCTCTTTATCTTTTCAAGAGCTTAAATAAAATGCTCCATTGGCTGAGGCCTCTTTGCAACATTAAAGTATATGCCTTAAGAAATTGTTTAAGAAACTCTTTGAAAATCTTGATTTACATTTGAAGGAAGAAACTAAGCCATAGCAAAGTCTGTCAATGGTAATCACTAGCCAGCTATTCGTGAAAGAGATGTGATCTAGCTATCATTCGTTGCTGATTTACACCAGATCTGAGACTCGACTGCAGCTGTCCTCCAGCTCAAAGGATGAACCTTTACCCTTTCTGTAGATGAGAATATGTTTCCTTGTTACGCTGATTCAGAGGGTTTATTAAGTCTAACTTAAGGCTTTACTCACATCATGGACTGTACAACAAATGTATAATCTTGTTGTGCTATTGAGAATAGGTGGAAATTTTGATTCAATAAATATTCTTGGATGCCCATGTTGTTCAGGGATTGATGAGGATATCATAGGATATTGTAAAGAGAAATAAGACTTGCTCCCTGATCTCAAAAGTTTATAATCTAATTAGGAAGACACATGTGTGCAGCTACAATTCCAGCAAAATATGACCTATGAATTACCAACAGAGAAGGAAGCACAAAGCTAGCTGAGAAATTCATGTGGAAGAGATGTTTAAGTTTAGTCTTAAAGCATGGGTAGAAAGTAGAGAATAAATAATGAAGTAGGGAAATCTGTACAGAGGAAGGGATTCAAAGAAGGGGGTTCCATAGCAAGAGCAGTGTAGCAAGAACGTACTGACAAGTTCAAGGGAACATGGGTAGTTTAGCTGAGCATAGGAGGCATGAAGAGATAGAAATGGAGGTAAAGATAGAACTGCAGCATATGGCTCTGAGGACGTCCTAAGAATACAAGTTTCTGAACCTTAGTTCTCCTATCTTTTAAATGAAGATAGTAAGATTTACCAAATTAAGCTTCCTTACAGGTTAAAGAAACAATGTGTGTGAAAGCACTTTATTATACCTTTATAATGTGTAATGTATGATTATAATTAATCTACAGAGGGCTCAAGTTATTCAATAAGAGATTGTAAACTGATGGCCCACTGACTGTTTTGTCTGGCATGTAAACAGGAGCATTTCAAATAAAAATCTGCATTTTTAGCTTTTCTTGAATAATGCCAAAATCTGCTCCACTGGTCCTACAAACTCACATGACAACAACAGGCTCAAGTAAGTAGCAGCTGGTCCCTAGCGAGATCATGCACTCTCCCATTTGCAATGCAACACTCCCTATTGACCAGGCCAAGAAGCCCTATGCACTCAGCCAACAGGAGAGAAAGAGTTTGGAGACGTCACACCAACTTAACCAGCCTTATCTGAGAAGTTAACACCCATCAGTTCCACTCTATGCCATTAGCAAGAATCAGTCGCATGAAAATATTCTGATGCAAGAGAGACTGGGTACATTAGTCCCTGAATGGACCACCAGGGTCAATTCTATAATGCCAATGAGGAGGCTAACTTTTGGTCAACAGCTGACCTCACAGGCCACAGCTGACTGTTGGACGTTAGGGAGGTTTTTCCAGATTCATCTATATAACTGATATATAGAGATAAAAATGATTTTATAGATAAAAATAGAGTTCTGTAAATATAACACTCTTTTACTATTTTTATTCAAGGCAGCTATTCAAGCCAAAATGATTTGAGAAATAAGGCCATAGTTGTTTTATTTTATGCATTTATGATCTCACTAAAGCGAAATTTTAAAATGTGTATGATCCCCTTTAATAACTCTATTTCATGACTAAGTAACTTCACTCACAATTTTTTCCATAGGTTTTAATCCAGACTTTGCCGTTAAATGTACCACTTTTGTCACCAGCTAGTAAGTGGGAATTCCTATTCTGTGGGCCAGGCCTATATAAGACAAAAAGCAATTTCAAAGACCATTTGACACTCTCATCCCAGTCAGATTTATCAACTTGATATTTGTTAAAGACCTACCAAAAACCTGTCACATGGTCAATTTATTTTTTAACTTATTTTTATTATGCATAATAACTATAGCACTGTCTCAATACTGCGGTTAGAAAAGCTAAATAAAATCAATTACTTTTATTTGTCATTGCTCCTTTTGTCACTTATGCCCACATGCTGGTTGTAATGACAACAAAAGAATGTTACCAGATCAATCACATTTTAATAAATAATTTTAAGATTTAATAATAGTGAGCTTTTACTGAGATTAATATTTATGTCCTTAAAGGCAATTTTCTGAATCACAAGGAGATCATGTATCTAACTGTGGTAACTCGGATTTTAAAGCCATGTTAAGTTTTCAGACTAAAGATTATTTTAAATTTCAGGTTGTGGAAGGGATAATACCAGCTCTTAAAAATCTTTTTGTCTTTAATTATTTATTTATTTTGTATTTTGTATTTTATAGATTGGGGGGTCTCACTCTGTTGGTCAGGCCGGTCTCAAACACCTGGCCTCAAGTGATTCTCCCACCCGAGTCTTCAAAGTATCATTGCATTTAATTATGCCTAGCAGTCAAAGGAGCCCAGTTAAAGCACTTAATCTTTAAACTTTAACATTGCATTTAAATCCAAGCAATACTAGCCCAGGAAACATTGCAAGAGTTTTCTTTAGGGAACAGATTGTTCTACCTCTTTATCCCTGAGAAATGAAAATTATTTCTGGCTGACTCAACAAAGGCATGATCAGTATTTCATGCTGAACTACCTGATTCAGATACAGCAGGTCTTTGAATAAGATTGTTTGGTTTAACAACATTTCATTCTAACGCTGATGGAAGAAAAAAAAATCAATTCCTGGCCAGGCCAATGTCTGTGTGGAGTTTACACATTTTCTCCATGTCTTCATGGGCTGATCTCCAGGTACTCCGGTTCCCTCCCACATTCCAAAGATCTATACGTGCGGCTCATTGGTGTGTCTCCACCAGTCTGAACGAGTGTGGCATGTGTATGAGTGCACCCCGCCATGGGAGGGCGCCCTCTCCAGGGCAGGTTTCCCCCTTGCATTTGTGCTGCTGAAATAGGCTTGGACCACCCACAACAATGACTGGAATAAGCGAGTAAATAATTGTCTTGTTTTTGTGAGTCTTTCTTAAATGTATTTATAACTCACATTTATTTCAATGTTTAATATTAGAAGTATTTTGGTCATTATTTAGAAGTTTGGTGATATTTCTGTGACCATAAATAGGCCATAGGAATGTAACTCTTGTTTTTATCAATTTGGCCTACTGCAAAATTGGTTTCATTATAAGTTGTTTCGCTGAAAGTCCCAGTTTTCAACAACCTATGAATGACATTAAGTAAAGATTTACTGTAGATGATTTGTAATCTGTGAAGATGCATTGATCATCCTTGATAGTTGGCCAAAAATCTAATTCTTGGCTTCAGACTTGGCTTCAGATTTTGGAAGTTTAAAGAGCCAAATGCCCACTTGAGCATCATTTCAGTTATCCCTGAATTTGTGCCTGGTGAATAATCACAAGATGACATAGGTCAATATGTCTAGTCAGCATGACAACATCAGTAATTGCTGCAAGTCATGCCATTCTGATTTATAATTATTGTCTGTATATTTACTTTCAAGTATAGATAAGCCTTTTAGATAGAGATTGAAGTAAAAATCTTTTTATGTGCTTTATATGTCAAAATTATATCAGGGAGTTGACTTCCAAGTGTATATTTATTACTGGAAAACTCCTGAAATAATTAATGATAAGTGAGTAGGCTGTTAATTTTAGAACTATTAAGAGCTTTCAAATATTAAAACTGATAAGGAAATTGATTATAGTTAAAACATTAACAGAGTTTGTTAAATAAATAATTTAGCAAGATATAAAGATAATTTAGGCTGGGCATGGTGGTTCACACCTGTGATCCCAACTCTTTTGGAAGTCTGAGGAGGGAGAATCACTTGAGATCAGGAGTTCAAGACCAGCCTATACAACACAGGGAGACCCCCTCTCTACAAATAATAATAATAATAATTTTTTTAATTAGCCAGGTGTGGTGGTGTGTGCATGTAATCCTAGCTACTCAGGAGGCTGAGCTGGGAATCTCTCTTGAGCCCAGAAGTTCAAGGCTGCAGTGAGTTACGATTGTGTCATTGCACTCCAGCCTGGGTGACAGAGCGAGACCCCAACTCAAAAAAAAAAAATTCCTGAAGAGTCTCTATGAGGTATAATCTAATTGTTTGGTATATAAGCATGAATAGCCTGCTTCTTAGGATTGTTAGGAAAGGGAGAAATATGCTTAAAGGGGATGTAGAAGGATACCAAAGACAAATTAAGTCCATCCTATAATTTTACCTACAGCCAGTCCTGGTGAAGTTTTGCATGAGTTGATGAAGTTACCCTATTCTTGGAATTAAAAATATTTGTTTTTAATGACCAGTAATGAATCTGTAGACATTGGCTCATTTTATCAATTCTCCCAAAAGAAATTCAAAGACTACCATGGCAATGATCCCTAAAATCTATTGGAGAGTATGAAACTAAAGACCTTGCTAAACATATGGTGATTCTTCAAGGCAATCCAGATTCTAAATATTCTGTCATTCCCATGGACAAGTTCTCTTTCTGATTCTGAAAGTATAATTACTATGACCAAAAGGTAGGGAAAGGCTAAAGCTGGATTGAGATTTTTTCAGATTTATGGTCATTACGTGGGAGAAATATGGTGCAGCCATTTCTACACTCTGTGAAGTTTCAAGAGATGCAGAAATGACACTTTCTCCCTGAAGTTAGTTGGTTTGAGGGTTTCCTTGATAAGGCAAAATGCAATAAATTTCTTAAATATAATGCATGCTGAGTATAAAAAATAAAAAGATAATTAAGACCCTGTCCCTATCCATAGCCTTAAGGATTTATGAACCTTTCTGATTCAACTCACGACCTCATGATCTTTAAGTTGTATAGACTAAGCCCTGTAATAAACAATACCCAAATCTCAGTGGCTTAGACAATTGATTTCTTTCTTATGTCACAATTCACACAGTTGTCCAACAGGAAACCTGCCATGTGGTGATTCAGGGACTTGGGCTGCTTCCCTCTGGTGGCTTCAGCACTTTCTTCTAGCATCTTAAAGTCATCCCCTAAATCCTCAGCGTCTAACTAGAAGACAAGGGAAGAGGGAAATGCAGATGATCTCATGAAATGTATAGGGGCCAAGCAGGCCTGCAAGGAGTGTACATCACTCCTGTTCACATTCCATTTGCCAGAACTCAGTTCCACAGTCCCACTTACCTACAGGGAAGGCTGAAAAATGCAGTTTATCTAAATGCCCAAAAGGAAAAAGAAATAGGTTTGATGAACAACATAGCATTGTTTCAGCCACATTCGACACTTGAAAATCCACACTAAGTACTTTCCAGATTAAATTAGACACTAAACGGCCGGGCACGGTGGCTCACCCCTGTAATCCCAGCATTTTGGGAGGCCGAGGCGGGCGGATCACGAGATTAGGAGATCGAGACCATCCTGGCTAACAAGGTGAAACCCTGTGTCTACTAAAAGTACAAAAAATTAGCCGGGCGTCGTGGCGGGCGCCTGGAGTCCCTGCTACTCGGGAGGCTGAGGCAGGAGAATGGCGTGAATCCGGGAGGCGGAGCTTGCAGTGAGCCGAGATCGCGCCACTGCACCCCAGCCTGGGCAACAAGCCAGACTCCACCTCAAAAAAATAAAATAAAATAAAATAAATTAGACACTAAACTAGTCAAGCATATCATCTTGAAATAAATATTTTTCTAGCCTGTGTAAAAATTCCTGTTACAATGAATTACTATTCTCCAATTTTTACTACCTCCAGGAGACTATACCTTTACTTTCTTTGCCATGTGCCTCCTATTGTGGGCAACCTATTCTTCCACAATCCATCAATAATGGGTTTAACCGTGTGACTTTTTTAAACCAATGAATTAAGGCAGACAAGGCAAGAGCAGAGGCTTTAAATCTGTTTACCTGGTTTGGTTTGATCTCTTGCCATCCTGGGATCCATCATGATGAGGGCAAACCCCAAGTTGCTGCTGCCCCTTCCACCTGGACCTCAGAAAGAAAACACATCTAACACACCTGAACTTGAAGTCCAGCTTGGCCCAGCCAAGCTGGATCAACCAATCCTCATCCAAGCAGCAGATCCATGATCATGGATACAAAGATTTATTATTGAGATTGTGAGGCTATTACACAGCAAATATGAAATATTATCATTCCCATGTTTATATACATTATAACCCAATGCAGCAGGTTCCATAATAGTTGTTTGTCTCATTGAAAGTTTTTGAAAGCAAAGAATTATTTATCCTTATCCAGTTACTAAAATTCAGAATGATGGGTTTTGTGACCCTCGGTGAGAAAATGAACTGTTCTTTAAAGTCAATTTTTGTTTTCTCAACAAGTATACAAGATTTGACATCGGAAATACAGGTTGAGCATCCATAATCTGAAAATCCAATATCCAAAATTCTGCAAAATCCAAAAATTGTGAGCACTAACATGACGCTCAAACGAAATGCTCATTGGAGCATCTCAGATTTTGAGTTTTTGGATTAGGGATGCTCAACGGATAATTAATGCAAATATTATAAAATCCAAAATCAAAACAACTTCTGATCCCAATCATTTTGGATAAGGAATACTCAACTTGTAATATAAATGATTTCTTAACAAATTTTTCAAAATTTAAATAGTTAAATAATTATTATCTTTCAAAGATCTGGGAAGTTTACATGCTTGTTCCAACTGCACTACTATTACTAAAAACATTTTCCATTTCTTGTTGTCATTGCCATTACTTTTAGGGATGTGATACATTTACTATATCATTTTCAGATAAAATCAATCTCATTTTCAGATGAAAAAAATGAGATAATAAATGTGTCACATCCCTAAAAGTAATGTCAATGACAACAAGAATTAGAAAATGTTTTTAGCAATGGTAATGTTTTTAGTAATGGTAGTAAGGCAGAGAGAGGTTATATAATTTGGCCAAGCCACTGGGAAAGAATCAAGATTTGAATATAGGTAGCTTGATAAACGGTCTGATATTCTTGACCATGACACTATACTTTTTCAATAAGAACTCCTAATGCAAAATTTTCCACTTGGATATATTTCATTTCAGGTCATAATAGAGTAATTGGGACATTTCCCCTCACACCCTAAACAATTTTGAAAATAGACAAAATGTATGAAACAATGGACACGGGACACTGGACAAAAGGCCACACACAACAGTGATCCCAGAAAGAAAGAAAACATATGAGGTTAACCGAACTATTGCCACAGCTCACTGCCTACAGGGTTTCCAGACTGCAGCTCAGGGCAAGGCTCCCAAACAGAGCCCAGCCGTCTCTCTGAACTGAGGAGATGGAGTGCAAACTTCGGAGAGGCCGAGGTGTCTAGAATTCATGGGGCCGTGTACCAGAGAGAAGAGAACTCTGGGATTATCAGAGGGTCTCCCTGGAATCTCCTCAGAGGGTTCCCCTAGAATCTTCAACTAAGTAGTGATCAGTGCATGTGTGTGTGAGGTAACTCCCAGAAACCAAGACACTCAAAAGGAAGAGACAGAACAATTTCCCCAAGATCTCACAGGGCTGGAAATAGTTGCATCTCCCCTACCCCAGCCAGAGTGGAAAGATGTCCTAAGACACGAGCATTAAGTATTCCTCCAACAGGTATTACCACAGGGGGCCAAAATATGCCCTGATGAAAGGCTATTCTAAAAACCTTACGTGCAGGCTTCTAAAGGATCCAATTGTTTCCAAGTAACTTAACTGCATCTCAGAACAAAGGTCAAAAATATTTTAAGTATTGCAAAAAACTTCAGCATGCAAAAACATAAGATTCACAATGTCTGGTATCCACTTAAAATTACCCATATATATGCAAAATCACTCAAATCCAATAAAATGACCATGAAAATCAGTAGTTCCTAAAGAAAAATTAAGCAGGAGATACTCTGAAGATTTTCCAAAGAAGAAATGAAATTAGAGATCACATCTGAGGCAAAGGTGAGTTAGCAGGAGCAAAGTGTTCTTTCTTGGATCTCGAGGCCTGAGCATGTCACAGGAGAGGAGAGAAGAGGAGAGGAACATAAATCCTTTTATATGTGGGCAAAAATTATCTAGAGCTTATAGCATCTCTATCACTAAGAATATAAAAATTTAGCTTCCCTCCCTGCCTTTTTCACTAAAAAAGTATCTAAAGGAAAGAGTTTAAACTCTGTAAGACATTGATTTCCTCTCACTTTTAACCTATCTTTGCTTTCATTTACTACCAGTGTGACATAGAAGGAAAAACTCATTATTAAATCCAAAAGGACTTTGCATCTGTGAAAAATGTTAAGAGAACACTGTGAAATTTCCAGAATATATATGCAATGGACTGAATGTTTGTGTCCACTCTAAAAATTTATATGTTGAAATTCTAACCCCCAATGTGATAGCATTAGGGTTGGGGTCCTTAGGAAGTGATTCAGTCCTGTGAATGAAGTCCTCATGGTGGGATCAGTGACTTTACACCCAGAGAGCTCTGTCCTTCTTTCCACCATGTGGGGAAACAAGAAGTTGGCAGTCTGCAAGCCAGAAGAGGGCTAACGAGAACCCAACTGTGCTGGTACCTTGATCTCAGACTTCCAACCTCCAGAATTATGAGACATAAATTTCTGTTGTTTATAAGCCACTCAGTCTATGGTGCTCTTGACTGAAACAGTACAGCTAGACATAACAAACAAAATGGATAGTGATACAGAATCAATCACAACTGAGACAGTAACATTTTATATCAAATTGTTCATACGGTGTTTAAGAAAACTCTCAGAGATAGGTTTACAAGCATAGATTAAAAGGTTGATAAACTTCAGCAGTATGTTCTACTGGTGAATTTGTCCAGTAGATATGCCAAAAGTCATTGGTTCTAACGAAATTAGAGATCACATCTAAGGCAAAAGGGTCCAAAATATTATATCATCCCCTGTTAGCTTTTGAAGACAGAAGATTGTTTGGCTGACTTTATTCTAATCCTGCTGCCTATTTATGTTATATTAGTATCTAAAACTTCAATTTATGTTGCTTTTATTTTACATCATCTGCAATCGTAGAATGAAAATAATTATTACTCCCTGAGGCTCAGTTATTTGCTAACATTTCACAGTAGTTTTGTATAGTTCAAATAATAAATCCTTCACAAAAATTATCAAGCCTTATCTCTCCAGCTATTTGAAGTGATTGCTCCTAAACTACATAATGTTTAGCTATTGACAACACCCGTAAATGAAACAAGAAGGGGCAGGTTGTCCTGTCAGCAAAACACAGAGATGTTGATTGGAGTGAATGAATGAGCCTATTCTGATATTTGTTCTTATACAAGCAGTGATAGGGCTACAGAGAAATCGATTTTGCTCTTATGGAAGCTTACTGAGGAACTGAGCAGAACCCTGACCTTATATAAAGAACATTCCATGAAGCCTATATCTTATAGTGCTGGCTGTTTAATTCAATTTCATATTTACTGAACTCTTATTATATTCCAGGCACAGTGCCAAGTCCTGGGAAATTGAAACGTTGGGTGGACAGTCTCTGCCTTCAAGAGGTTGTCAGTCTCATGAGGCAGACATTAGGTATGGAAATAATTACAACACAGTACGTGTGAAATTATAGAGCTATGTGCAGTATTGAAGCCAGCAGAAGTGAGAGGCATCAGGCTTCACCTGAGAGAGAGGAAGGGTCTCAGAGGAGATTAAGCTAAATCTCAAAAATTAAAAATGAAGTTGCAAAATGGGTAAGTATAGAGGGGGCGACTAGAATTCCAGACAAAGAGAACAGGACCTGTAAAAACCCAAATGTGTGAGAGAGCTCAGCCTGTTTAGGGGGCTACAAATACACACACAGTGATGAAACATCGGGAAGGAGGACTGACCAGGAGAAACAAGGATGGGAAGAGAATGAAAGGATTTTGTGGGCTTAAAGAGGTCAGGACAAGCTAAATCATAAAAAGCCATACCTACCAAGATGAATAACTTGCCTTCAGTGTAAAAGTTATGACACCACTAAGGATTTTCTGTAGTGGGGGTAACATGATGGGATTCACATTTTAGAGACAATTCTAGCAGTAGTGTGGAAGGAAAACTGGAAGCAGGGCTGAACTAGAATCAGAAAGACTATTTGGGGGCTGAATGCCATAATTCAGAAGAGAGGCTGAGGACTTGAACTAAGGCAATAACAGTAGAAAAGAAGGGAAAGGAGTGGATGAAGAGATATGCATGGGTTACAATCAAAATTAGTTGGTGATTGGTTAGACAGGGTTAGCAAAGAGGATCAATGCTAATTTCCAACTTTCCAGCTTGCATTACTTTGGAGGGGTGGTGGTATCCCCTGATAAGGTTGGGAAAAAACAGGATGTATTTCAATAGGCTACACACTGGGATTGCCAGGTAAGAATGCTCATTCAGCAGTGAATATAGGGCTTTACGCATAGAGAAGGTGTTAGGGCTAGAAATGTCTGTCTGTGCGTCTTCTATATTACAGGAGAGATTTAAAAGCATTGAGAGTAGAAAATCCTTAGTGATGTCCCCTGAGTTTCATAATGCAGGCAAATTCTTTATCTTAGTAGTCAAAGCCTTTTATGATTTTGATCCTCCTGACCTCTTTAAGCCTACGACATCTTCCCATTTTTGCCTCTCCTGGCCAGTCCTCCTTCTTAGTGTTTTATCACTGTGTGAGTATTTGTGAAGGCCTAGAATAAAAAGAGACAGTCAGTGACAACTCTCCGATAACCTCAATGTTAAAAGATGTGACCGCCGGGCGCGGTGGCTCAAGCCTGTAATCCCAGCACTTTGGGAGGCCGAGACGGGCGGATCACGAGGTCAGGAAATCGAGACCATCCTGGCTAACATGGTGAAACCCCGTCTCTACTAAAAACACAAAAAACTAGCCGGGCGTGGTGGCGGGCGCCTGTGGTCCCAGCTCCTCTGGAGGCTGAGGCGGGAGAATAGCGTGAACCCGGGAGGCGGAGCTTGCAGTGAGCCGAGATCGCGCCACCGCACTCCAGCCTGGGTGACACAGTGAGACTCCGTCTCAAAAAAAAAAAAAAAGATGTGACCAAAGAAAAAGAGAAACTACCTAAGACAGAGATTCATTTCCTATCTCCCAAGGATGTATTTAATTAGGCAGAATGCAATAAAAAATTGTATGCATAAATATATATAATTATATGCATGTATGTATTTTGTGAATTCGTGGATGTAATCAAAGTCTCAAAATAGGGTATTTGACAGTCAAAAAATTATTAAGAGCTGCCCATCTCAGATTAAGCCATAGAAGGAGAAAGAGGAGAGAGTAGTAATGATAGTCAAAAAAGTTCAATTATTTTCCTCTAAAAAAGTAATTCTAGGCAATAATTAAACTGTGATTTCTCCAAAGGAAAAAGTTTAGAGCAAGATGATAACAAGGGAAGAGAAAGTGGGCACAGAAGCATCCTGCCATTGGGACCACTTTCTCTCTATTCATCTTCAAGTTCAGATGTAATTAGAAAAGGAAAACGTGATTGCCCAGTACACACCTGGACTGAGCATAAATGAAATGGAAATCTCATGAGCACAAGTTTTTATTTTAAAAACTAGACAAATATGCAGATGCTATAAAACTGACTAAAAAATAGATGCTGTCACGTAATATACCCATGTAATAAACCTGCACATGTACCCCCGAATCTAAAAGTTAAAATTTAAAAAAAAAAAAAAGACAACCAAACAAAAACTAGATGCTAATCCCCCAACTTTATTTAATCACTATATTTCCTGAATAATTATTAATTTGTTTTCTTCTCTGGCCCACCTGGAAAGCCCTTTACTCTCCTTATGTAACATGAATCATTTTCCTCCTGGCTCTTTGTCCTGCCAGCTTGTTCTTTTTAACAAAGATGAGAAGACAAAGCACACTTTCTCTAAATTTCATTTCATTTTCATTTTATTTGTGTGGTTCAGTAAAAAAGGAAAAATGACTGGTGTTTGGGACTTCGTGAGAGAATGGACAGCTGGAACAGGACAGGATTCAGGGGCTTGAGAATCTGTGTCTCAGCCATCATCCATCTGTCATCTGCCTAACTAGCTACACTCTATCCAGGTTACTCCCAAACTGTTTCTTTTCTCATCTCTCTCCCAACAGAACATAAACTCCATGAAGAGAAGGACTTTTGTGTGCTTTGTTCACCGTTTGTTCCCAGTCACTAGAACAACTTGTACTTGGAACATATGGATGCTTTTTGAATAAGTAATATTTATTGAATAAGAAGTAGATGAATACTTTTAAGATTTCATCAGAAGGAAATCTATCCCCAAGAAAAATTGCTGCCATGGTAACCTCTGATGACCATGGATTTCTTTGTGTGCTCTGAAATTTTGCTTTGTGCTCTTATCTTGCATGAGGGTGTTTACCCCATGCAGGTGTTTCTCTTGGAGTGGTTTTGAGGTTGCCTAAGCCTGGCCCTCTGGGCTACCCAGATATTGACCAAGTTAGAGAGTTGGGGTTGTTGCCCCTTACAGGCAAAACAGTCTCAAAGTCTCCAGCCACAGGCAGCTTAAGCATCCTCCCCATTTTGACTCACATGCCTCTCTTTCCCACTGGAGCTACAAGCATGGGTCCATTTCTAGCTGCAACGCAAGTGATGTGGCTTATAGTCCTTGTCCAGTGCTAACATCAGTTTGTCCCTACTCACCACTATCCATTCCTGGTCCACTGTTGTTCTTCCCCTTCTTCTTAAGCTCATATTCATACTTTAAAATTTTTTTAATACTTTTTTTCAATTATTCCTGTGTCTCTGGAATAGAGTGGAGAAGATCATATGACATACCATCTTGAAGTCACCTTAAGTTTTTGAAACTCAAAAAATTGGGAAAGTAATTGATTCTCTTTTCTCTGTGAAATTATTTAATGAAGAACACCTACTTATATTGTCTATATTGGTCTCCTTTCTGAGAAGTAGATGTTTTTCTTTTCAGAAAATCATAATCAGTGGATTGTTCTAATGGTGAACTTCGTTTTCCTAAAATTAACTGTAGTGATTCCTTATTTATTTGGTAAATACTTATATGACACTATGTGCCAGTCATTGTTCTAAGTATTTACAAAAAATAACTTATTTAAGGATAGTAGTAGATTGTGTTCAAAAATGGTTGCAACAGTTCCTCTCATCCCTGTGTGGATATCCCTTTACAATTTGATATCATCATCCTTCCCATTAAGAACTAACCTCTTTCTCCATCACCTTAAATTGAGCCCCCCAGTAACTTGCTTTGACGAATTAAATGCAGCGGAAATTACAATATGTAACTTCCAAATCTATGCCTCCAGAGGCCTTACAGCGCCTGTTCTTGACCTTCTTACTGTCCTGAGATTGCCATATAAAAGAGCCTAGAGGCAAAACTTAAACTGGGCACGGTGGCTCACGCCTCTAATCCCAGCACTTTGAGAGGCCAAGGCAGGTGGATCACCTGAAGTCAGGAGGTCAAGACCAGCCCGGCCAATGTGACAAAACCCCGTCTCTATTAAAAATACAAAAATTAGCCAGGTGTGTTGGCGGGTGCCTGTAAGCCTACCTACTCAGGAGGCTGAGGCAGGAGAATCGCTCGAACCCAGGAGGCAGAGATTGCAGTGAGCCGAGATCACTCCATTGCACTCCAGCCTGGGCGACAAGAGTGAAACTCCGTCTCAAAAAAAAAAAAAAAAAAAAGAAAAGAAAAGAAAAGAAACCACATGGAGAAAGAGACCCAACCAACAGCCAGCACCAATTGTCAGATGTGTAAGGGAGACCATTGTGGGCCACGCAGCCCCAAATGTGGCCTGCAGCCACACAAATGCCCACAGTCAGACTAGCAGAATTGCCCAGCTGATCCTGCCACAAATTGCCAGCATGGGCTTATAAGTGATTATTGATGTAAGACTCCAAAATTTGGAGTGGTATGTTATGAAATATTAGATAATTGATATGATTGTTGTTATTCAAAGACTACATCAATTATTGCATTCCATATATCAATGTTTTATTTAAAATTTTAGAACTATGTCCTAAATTAGATTGACACAGAGTTTTCTTTCTTGAGATAGGTCTTTGTTTCGTTCGATATTACATTTTATTAGACTTATAAAATCAGAGCAATAATATCCAACTTCTTCTATTCTATAAAACGGTTTAAGTAGCATAAAATTACCTATTTCTTTTTTTTGTTTTGCTTTTTGTTTTTTGTTTTTTGTTTTTTGTTTTTTTGAGATGGAGTCTCACTCTGTCGCCCAGGCTGGAGTGCAGTGGCCTGATCTCAGCTCACTGCAACCTCTGCTTCCCGGGTTCCAGTGATTCTCCTGCCTCAGCCTCCCAGATAGCTGGGATTACAGGTGCCCACCACCACGCCCAGCTAATTATTGTGTTTTAGTAGAGACAGGGGTTCACCATGTTGGCCAGGCTGGTCTCGAACTCCTGGCCTAATCCACCTGCCTCGGCCTCCCAAAGTGCTGGGGTTACAGGCATGAGCCAACGTGCCCAGCCAAAATTGCCTGTTTCTTAAAGATTTGTTAGAACTTATTCATAAAATTGTCTGAGCTTGGTGGCTTCATTCACCATAAATATCTTACTAGCTTTTCAATATGTTTTTAATGTATTATTTCCTTGTTAGTCTATTTATTCTATTTTATTTATATATAGTTAACAATGAGGTTTTCCATTTCTTAACCTGCAGAAATACTATAAATACTGGAATTTTTATTGATTTAGGAAGTTAACAAAGAAAATCTAAAGCCATGACATTTTTCTTGTTATCTATTATCCTAATACTGACTAAAATAATTTAAGCAACAGGGATATTTTAAATAATTTCATTGATGCCAATCAAAAGGTCTGTGTTATGCCATTTTAAAATACACCAGTAGATGGAACTCTGATAACAACTAAATAATCTTTGTTAGTATTACCTGTGTCCCCTGCACTATTCTCATTTTGTATGTTGAAAGCAACAAACTACATGCATTCTGAAATCAAGGGGACATTATATAATAATTTATGGAAGTATATTATTCAGGTAGACATTAAAATGTAGTATTTAGAAAAATACCAAGTATTCAACTAGATGAATAAAAAGAAAACATATCAACAAAATCTCTATTAATATATTTATGTACTTTAAATGGATACAATTTAAGTGTCTAAAAATAGGAAAATGATCAAATAAATTACAGTATGTTTATACGGAATAATAAAATATGAAGCATTAAAAATGATATAAAGACTTTTTAATGCTCAGTATAAAATACAAAATTAATTTTGTCTAATTTTTATAAAAATTACACACACACACGTAACATGGAAAGACAGCAACATATTGATATTGATTATTTCCATATGGTGATTTTCATCATCTTTTTGCACATTTTTTAACATCCAAATTCTCTTGAAGGAGACTGATTTGCTTTCATAATCAAAAGAAAATTTTTATTTACAATGTGATTGGCATTCTTCTTACAGAGTTATATCTTATTAGTAATATATAAATATCAAATTAATGAATTATGTTGGGCAATGACCTTAAAATCCTGTCCTGGGATCTGCTTATTCATGGCAATACATAAGTTCAGACCCAAAGGGGGTGAAAAAGAGAGACCCAAAGAAGGGCAGATGGCTGTGGCAAGGGATAGAAAGATGCTTAATCACCCCTCCCTCTTTCCTCCTTTAATATGGTTCACTTGTCCCTCAAAACGCATGAATGGGTTTGTACTTGCCCACAGACTTAATGATGGGAGGGGATTCTCCCAGGTTCCTCCCTGCAGGTGGAAAGAGAGAAAGCTCTGTGGCCTGAGCACCGGGGCTATGGCTGGCCTCAGAGTAAGAGATAGAGGGGGTCCCCAGAAACTTTGATTACAGAATCTGTCTGGGAGCCACCACAGCCTTTCAGCAGCTGGTTGAGCTGCATTGAAAAGATCAAGATTATTGAGGATATTTACATCACTTTGATGGATACTTTTGTTAAAAAGACATATTATGTACAAGGGCTTGGTCAGAAATCATTGTATTTTTGTTTTGTGTAGGACTTTATCCTTAACACTTTGATCCACTTCAAGGATGCAGTGAGCTATGATCATGGCACTGCACTCCAGGGCAACAGAGCAAGCCCGTATCTCTAAAATAGAGTTTAAAAACTAGAATAATTGAGGTAAGAAGGAGGAGAAATGAAGGGGAAAATCAGTATTTCTTGGTTGTTCTCATTAAAATCCTGAGGTAATCTATTTCCCATGCACAACTAGTAAGGTGATGTTTTGAAATACACCGTTTTTGCTTTGGAGCCTCTTTCCCAGTGGTTCTCATTCTTTCTTGTGTGCTTGTGTGTCAAACTTTCAAATACCAGGATTTTAATCAGCACACAGAAAGGACGAATCTGTTCCCACTGTGCTCACCACAGGCTCAGGCCACCCACAGCATGCAGACACATGTTTTTGTGTGAAAGTCGGCTGCCTGCCCTCACTTGGACCCCAGGCTTCTACATCCTCCAGAGGAAAGGACTCCATGTGAACACACCTTCTTTCTTTGGCACCATGAATTACACCATGCCTCCTACCTCTCTCTCAGAGCAAACTGCAGCCTGCTCCACTCTCTCAGCTCTCCCTTCCTCTGACAGACATCATCTTAAACATGTCTGCTCGGTTACAGCAAAATTAACTCTACAAACTGACCAACACTGGTTTGCTTCCTTGTACGGGGCTTCCAGTACGAAAGTTCCCTTGGCATCCTGAATGACTCTTCCCTTCTTGTCATGCTATTCTCCCCACGTTTGCCATCTTGCTTCTCTTGCTTTGGCACCCTCATGGAATACTTTTTCTTTTCTTTTCTTTTCTTTTTTTTTTTTTTTTTTTTTGAGACAGCCTTGCTCTGTCACTCAGGCTAGAGTGCAGTGGCACGATCTCAGCTCACTGCAACCTCCATCTCCCAGGTTCAAGTGATTCTCCTGCTTCAGCCTCCCAAGTAGCTGGGATTACAGGTGCATACCACCACGCCTTGCTTATTTTGTATTTTTAGTAGAGATGAGGTATTGCCATGTGGGCCAGGCTGGTCTTGAACTCCTGGCCTCGGCCTCCCAAAGTGCTGGGATTACAGGTGTGAGCCACTGCGCCCAGCTGAATATCTAAGCTGCACAAAGTTCCATGATACAGTGTTCTACCACCAATACTTTTCTCATCCTGGACATTTCTCCAGGCCCTGGACTTTCCTAATTCCAGTCACCAGTTTGACTCATATCCCGTTCTTGGCCTTGCTCTTATGCTAGAAAAGTGGGCAGCAAATGGTAAGGTATTCCTGGAACCGTGTGTTTTCCTACATGGTAACAGTTTGCATTTTAACAGGAACTCTTCAGAATGCCTGAAAGTCTCGTAAAGCAGTACATCCTAACCAGGGGGATTTTGCTCCTAGGAGACATTTAACATCTGGAGACATTTCTGGTTGGCCACTAGAGGATGGGGAAATGCAACTGGCATCTAGTGGGTAGAAACCAAGGACGCTGCTAAATCCTACAATGCACAGAACAGTCTCCCACAACAAAGAATTATCTTATCTAGCCCAGATTGTCAGTAGTGGCAAGGCTGAGAAACTCTGCCTTAAAGAAATGGCTCAGACAGGGAAGATAAAAGACTCTGTGGAAGGCTGGTAAAAGGAAATATTTTGAGGCAGTTGAGGTTTATGGAATTCTTCAGTGCATACTTATTTAGCACTATTGTAACTCCCGGCAACAATGGCACAGTCTAAAATCTGCCACTGTTACTTTTCAGTATGAAAAAATCACCTTTGAATTACCGTATAACCCCAAACTCTCACTGAACACAAGAGTCATCCTAGCCATTGACAATACCACAGCACAGCTGCTTCTAAAATGTTTTTCCTCAGAAACAGAGTGACACAAGCCTTTTGCAGCACCTCATGGTAGGACACAGGACCAGCACCTGCATCCAGCTCCAGCCTATTATCTGGCTATTTTTCTGAGTTGCTCTTTTACTGAGCATGTGATTCAATTCATATTAAACCCACCTGTGTCACAAGGAATATCATGATGTGTTTCTATTATATAAACAGAAAAGGCTTAATATTCCAATATCCTTAATAGATTTGGCCCTAAAACTGGAAAATGATGTATTTTGCAAATATATTCACACTAAAACTGAGAACCGCAAGTCATTTCTTGACCCTGAGCTGATGATGCATATTTACACTTTCAACTTGTGGCAAAAAATCTCACAGCACCATTTGATGTTTACATGAAAATGAACTTCAAAGACTGCGCTCTGTTCCTGTTCATTCTATGGGCACCGATTTCCAGCAGAATGTGATTATACCTCTGATTACCTATGCCTATTGTCATGGCAGTCCCATCTAGAGCTTTTTTAGAATTTAATAATTGTCTTTTGTTGACCAGAATAATAGTGCAGAGCGCCTGCCGCACACGTGAAACAGCCGTGCACAATACCCACAAGTAAGTGGCTAGGGTAATTGAAAAACAGACTAAATCCACTGGACTTTTGTAATGAAATAAACTATGAATAGAAGAATAAAATATCATCAATGGCTGGATGTGTATTGTTACTTTGAAGCCTTTCCCAGCTACCACCATCATCAGATCAGAGTAGATGCTAACACCCACTACTTTAAATAATTATTGGATTATTTTTTCTCATTATTTATCACTCAGACTGTTCTGAACACCACCCCACTTGATGTTATAATTAGTTCTCTGGCAAACCTTTTGCAAAATAAATGCTTCCACTTTTGTAGTAATAGAAGTATGGAAATGGAATACAGAAAGTAGGGGAAACAATTTGGTCTCCACTGCATGTGCCAGGAAATGAAGTTGTGTTTGAATATTGATCATGGATTTAACAAATCATGTTTCTCAAATTTGCTTGGAAATTATGAAATTAGTAATATATAGACGCAAAACAATGTCACCAAATAGGCTTACTACCATTTCAGATCTAGGTCCCATTAAGGATTCAATTAATAAATATCACAAATGGTAATTGAGATGAGCACATGTATTAATAAGTAAATAAACTTACCTCTTTTTCATTGCAATGAGTAAATTTATTCAAGAGATAACTATTTCTGAAGCAGTGGTTGGAAAGGAAACCAAGTCACCAGTTAGTTAGTTACCAATGTTACTAAATAAAATATGACACCGAGAGAGAATTTAGAAATAACATTTTTTTCAGCTCATTTTACAGTCAAGAAACCTAAACCCCAGAGAAATTAAGCAATTTTTTAAGGCCACACAGTTAGGTAAGAGTAGAAATTTGTTTTCAGTAGTTAAGAAGGATGAGTTGAAATTCTAGTGAATTGGTGTTAAAGAACTTTGAACACTTCAATGAGAAAGATTTCAAAGACATACAAAATGAACTCAAATTTGTCAATTATTTGGTGTGCAAGTTAAATGTTCTTCTTACTACTTCAAGGTCTTATTTTCTGATCTTGAAACTCCACTCATCCCACTTGCTCCCATTTTGAACATGTCATTTTTGCATTAAAAAATATCTCGATTACTCTGCATTACCTACAGATAATAGATTAACTTCCTAACTTGGCTTTCAGGGGCTCTTTCCATCTGGCCCTGACCCACCCCTGCTCACTTATCATCAGCTACTCCACTCCGTGAAATCCTCTGGTGGATCCAGAAGGCACCGTTCATATTTTGGTCTGCACTCTCTTGTCACTCCAATATCACCTACATAGAAAGCTTGCCCCTCACCTCTCTGCCTATCTCAAGGACCAATGCCAACACATATCCTGTCCCTAGCCCTCTTCCCTCTCTTGCCCACAGAGGACATCGCTGATTCCCCATAGCACTCTCCCCACTGAAACCAGACATATCCCCAGAATGTGTCAACAGAGACTTCCAGGCAGCCATGCTTACTGAAGCCAGTTTGTCATTCCTTGTCAGATCTCTGGTCTTCCATGTCCAGCTCAAGCACCCTGTCCCTTATTCAGTTTCTCTGAATATCCAAACCCATGAAACTCTCTCCATCCTCTGAAGTCATACTGTGTGCAACTCTTATTTAGAAATTATTTACTGCCTAACTTCTTGGTCACAGATTTCCTGAAACCAAGGACCATTTATTTCACTTTTAGTAACTACATGGTAATATGCACATAATAACTGTTTGATTAAAACTATACCATAAGCAATGTGTGGTGTATGATGTATGTGTATTCATGTATTCTGAATATTAAAATTAATTGTCTGAACTGGTAAATATTTAGGTAGAATACTGATTAGAAGAAAATGTTTAATGTTTGTTATTGAAAAGAAGGAAGGCTACCTTCTATTAATTATCTATGTATGATACCCATAGTATTTTTTTAAGTTTATTGATTATGTAAGCAGTATGCTTTTAAGGAAAAAGTTGGGTAGACAGAAAGTTACATTCTTTATACCACTATCATTAAATTAACTCAGTTCCCAAGTGCCCATTACCACCTCATAGCAAAAACACTTATGCTGGCTAATTCAAAGTCAACCAGTCTCTTCCAGTGTAAACTTGAACTGTGAAGTTTCTTTCCACTCCCATTCAGCTCCCGGCTCCTGCTCCTTCTTTTTCCCCTCTTGGCATCTGGATTGTGGAGCAGTTTCCATGGCAATGACCACATGAGGGTTTGCAGGAGGGGCATGTGGTTCTGGTATGATCTGAATGTTTATGTACCCCCCAAATTCCTAGGTTGAAATAATAACCCACAAGGTGATGATGATAGAAGGTGAAGCTTTTGGAAGTGATTATGTCATGGTGGTAGAGCCCTCATGATGAGATTAATACTCTTACTAAAGAAGCCAAGAGATCCCTCATCACTTCAATCATGTAAGGACACAGCAAGAAGGTGCCAATTATAAATCAGAGAGCACACCCTCAACAGACACCTAATCTGCCTTGATCATAAACTTTCCACCCTCCTGAAATGTGAGAAACAACTTTCCGTTGTTTATAATCTACCCCAGTTGTGGTGGTTTTTTATAGCAGCCTAACCATACTAAGACAGGCTCCCGTGCAGCCTCTGCTTTATCTGGCCTCCACTGAGGTTCCTGATTAGATCTGGGCCACAGCATCTTTGTTCACTGCATCTTTGCTAAAGTCTTCAACCCTTGTGTATAACCTTCAGGCCTCAGGCCACCCAGTCTTCATCCAACTCTTCCAATCACATGACTTTTAACTAGGGACATCAACTCTCGGCCACTCCCATAGCACTTTCTGCGGTTGAGGGAAGGGCTGGAACACTCAGCTGCTTTCCACACACATTGGTGTTTGAGCGACTGGAATTTGGGGTCCTCTGGGGCCTATCTCTCTATACATATTCCCCGGTTTGTTTGGTTTTTTTTTACTGTTCTTTTCTCTCATATTTTCCTTCCTTCTGTCTTTTTGTTTTCCTTACCCCAAAATCTACTCAAATTTATCATCCAATCCATCTTGTGAAATTTTTACTTCTATATAATATTTTTCCCAAGAGGAACTCTTTCTTATTCCCTGAATCTTCCTTTTTTTCTTAAGAGCATCTTGTTCCTATTTCAGTGGTGAAATGAAAATATTAGTTTCATTATTTTATATTTAATGTCAGATTAAATATTAACCTGAATATATTAACTGTAGTTTAAGTTTACTCTGTTCCCTGCACTATCTCTTTTTCTCAGGATTTCTTTTTTCTTTTTACATGTTCTGGTCTCTGTCACACGTTCTTCAAATGACTCTGATTCTGGCATGCCCATATTTAAGAGAGAGACACTGAAAAACAAAATTAAAACATGTGGAGACAGCCCTCATTTAAATATCTGGGTCATTTCACTGGAGGTCTCTGTTGTCAACATCCAGCATTTTGTGGTTATCCTTTCTGTCTCTTTGCCCTTGTAGGTTTATGCCCTTTTCTTCTTTAATGTCATGCGGGATTTAGGAGAAGAATGTGGTCAGGAAGAAATGAAGATAGATTTGGATGTTCCATACACAGGTTTTTTCTCACTGGCAATGTCCTGGGTGGTCAGGTAACATTCTCTTCAGGTCTAAGGTACCATATCTGAGGGGTTCCTCTTGCTCTTTCATCTTTTAAACTGTGATGTCAAGGGTTTGGGGGGTTTGGGGTTTTTGTTGTTGTTGTTGTATCTAAGCTCTAGTCACAACCAACTCCCTCCATAAAAGAAAAAAAAAAAAAAACACCTTTTAACCTCGCTGTGTGCCCTCCAAAATTTGTCAGATACCTAAAGCCTGCCATGTACTTTAGGTGCTTTTTTTCTTCCTGGGATCTAGACAAGTTAACTTCAAAAGGCCCAGCAACCCACCCGAAACAGGCAACTCTGCCAAGAAACCATCTGGCTAAGTGTGGTATTGGTACCATACTAGCACTTGTCACTCAGAGAAAAACTTTAGACTTTGTATTAGTCCGTTCTCACGCTGCTAATAAAGACATACCTGACAGTGAGTAATTTGTAAAGGAAAGAAATTTAATTGACTCACAGTTCAGCATGGCTGAGGAGGCCTCAGGAAACTTACAATCATGGTAGAAGGGGAAACAAACATGTCCTTCACATGGGGACAGCAAGGAGAAGTGCAGAGTGAAGGGGGAGAAAAGTCCCTTATGAAACCATCAGAACAGGATAGGGGAAAATGCCCTCATGATTCAATTATCTCCACCTGGTCCTTCCCATGACATATGGGGATTATGGGAACTACAATTCAAGGTAAGATCTGAATTTGGGTAGGAAACAGCCAAATCATATCAGACTTTTTAACGAATATAAGTATTTAAAAAAAACAAAAAAACAAAAAACCTGTGATTTATTTTCATGATGCCCCATCTAGGAATGGTGAGCGATAGCTTACCTAATACCTAAGTTCTTTAAAAATACACTTTCTTTTGTTTTCTTTCTGTGAGAATTCCCTTTAAGAAAAAAAGCGTTGGGGAATGGAATTAACTTTCTTGTAAGACTAACATTGAAAAAAATATATACTGAGGTTATACTGAGGTTATTTTGGAGTCAGAAAGCTGAATTTAAACCCCAGCCTTTTCCTACAGGATATATAGCTTTGGGCAGTTCAGTTAACTTTGCTGAGGCTGTTTCCTTATCTGTAAAATGGGACTACTATGCCTCCCTCACAGACTCATGAGGATTAAATAAATGTCCATGAAAGGACCTTACACAGCCCCTGCCACATAAGCATTCAACAGCTGTCTGGTTCTGTTTTATCTTCTTTAACAGAAGAAGGTTTTTAATGAATAAAGCAATATAAAGCCAAAATTAGTATTCACATCACGTTCAGTTTTGTCCCTAGCATGTGTCCCCATTTGCTTTTCTGTGTGTTGGTTCCTCACAGCACTAATTAGGTCACATCAAATATGCTGTAATTGACCATGGCACTTGTGCAGGTTTACATTTTCACACACCAAAACTAAAAATAAATTAATAACCAGCAATTTTGACAATTATGGTCAATTAATTTGTCCGTCTAACATTTGACATATATACTTTCTGTTTGAAACTAAAACTGTCTATTAAAACACAGAAAAACTCAACTAAATGAACTAAATATAAAAATATTATTTTAATCCAAAAGAAGACAGTCAAAAAGGGAAATGGAAACAAAGAACACGTGGGACAAATAGAAAACAAACACAGAGAAATTAATTTAAACCTAACCATATCAATAACTACATTTAATTACATTAAAGGTAAAAAGTCTACATCCCAATTAAAAGCAGAGATTTCAAATTAGATTTTTAAAACAATAAGACCGAACTATATGCTGTCTGCAAGAAACAAACTTCAAATATAAAGACGCAAATAGGTTAAAAGTAAAACCAGAGAGACTTAGCAAGATGGACAATTAGATGCAGCCAGGTGGAACAGCTGCTACCGAGGGAACAGGACGGCTGGTGCACTCCTGACAGATCTTCAGAGGGAAGGCGGGGAGTGGATGGAGGGAAGACACAGGAGCTGAGCTGAAGTGGGAACCCTGCATGGGGCTACCATGCAATGGGACTCATTCTTGGTCCCCAATGACTCCAGAGGAATGGGTGTCTTGAACCGGCAAGGAGCAACCCACTCTCACCACAGGCCTCCGGAATTCTGGCAGGAGGAGACTCCTTGACTATTACAGACACTGAGCAGGGAGAACTGCTCAGAGAAGTGGTAGGGGCAGCATGCCAGCCAATGTAGAGCCCAGAGGGTTTGGTGTAGGAGCTTTGTAGCAAAGCATGACCAGGGACACCCATTCCCCAAGGCTCGGCTTGCTCCCACAGGAGACTTTAGCCCCAGGGGAACTGTCCGACCTGAGCTCTGCAGGGCGGTCTTGCCCATCAGACAGGGCCAGTCCAACCCGAGCACCCCTTGGTCTGCTGGCCTCTTCCAAGGGCCCAGCCTGACCACATCGGCTTGCAATGCAGCATCTGGTGCCCTGGGGATCCACATCACAGCTCCTGTGCTGGCATAGAGCTCCAACTCCAGCCACTGTGGTCACACATCAGCCTACCCACTCTCTCCCCACACTACAGCTTCCCTGGGTCCACAGCCACCTATCACATTGCATTGCTGGGCTGTGTGTGCATGGGTGGAGTTTGCCTTCCCTGCCCCACCAGTGCATATATGTATGTGCACCCTACCCTGCCTCTGCTTCCAGTGAGACCACCCCGCTCACCCTTGCCTGCTATACCACCATTGCAGTCATAGCCTTGGTGGACATAGAGCCAGCCAGCCCCACCCACACAAGCACCCCCCCAGAAGCAGCACTGCCACCAGAGTGAAACTAGGCATGAAGAACAGCAGACCCTCCCCTACATTTTTTTAAATGAAAGAAAAAATGCTAAAGACAGCTAGAGAGAAAGGCACACACAGACCTGCCCCTGCCAGTTCTCCACCCCTGTGCTAGCAACACCACCATTGTAACCACACACACATTCACCAACGGGCACTCCCAACCACCCCAGGCTGTGCTGCTTCCGCTGCTGCTGTGAATGTCTGCACAGGAGTAGGCACCCCAGCACCCACTAGCACCTCACTGCAGCCAACGAGTGTGTGCCCTGCTGCTCTGCCACTGCTGCTGCTGCTAAGACATGCGAACAAGGATAGATGCTGCTGCCACCACTCTATAAAACACTTTGGCTGCCACCACCCATCAAAGTGTAGTGACCAGTAGTCTGAGAGCACCTTGTCCCCCCACCACTGTAGGTTTCTAACCTCAAGGAGCCAGAGAACAGTGTCAAGGCCAGATACAAGTCACCCAGAGTTAGAGCATGCAGTTGGGAGCTGAGCCTTGGGCCTCTAAATCTTACAGACGAAGCCAACCAACTGAACCCACCTTATACTAGAATCAAACTTTCAAGGTCATCAAAAAGGATAAAAGGATAAAAACCCATCCATAGGAAAGCAACTTCAAAGAGTGAAGGAACACCAGCCCACAAAGGAGAGAAAGGACCAGTGCAAGAACTCTGACAACTCAAAAAGCCAGACTGCCTCCTTTCCTCCAAATGACCACACTGCCTCTCTAGCAAGGGTTCTGAACTGGGCTGAGATGGCTGAAATGACAGAAATAGAATTCAGTATATTGATAGGAATGAAGATCATTGAGATGCAGGAGTACATTGAAACCCAGTTCAAGAAAGGTAAGAATCACAATACAATGATACAAAATCTGACAGACAAAATAACGCATATAGGAAATAATGTAACTAACCTGATAGAGCTGAAAACACAATGCAAGAATTTCATAGTGCAATCCCAAGTATTAAAAGCAAAATAGATAAAGCTGAGGAAAGAATCTCAGAGCTTGAAGAGCTGCTTTAAGAAATAAGACAGTCGGACAAGAATAGAGAAAAAAGAACAAAAAGGAATAAGCAAACCTACGAGAAATATGGGATTATGTAAAGAGACCACATTTATGACTCATTGGTGCCCCTGAAAGAAATGGAAGAAGGGAAGCAACTTGGAAAACATATTTCAGGATATTACCCATAAGAACTTCCCCAACCTAGCTAGAGAGGCCAACATTCAAATTCAGGCAATCCAGAGAACCCCAGGAAGATACACAACAAGATTATCCCCAGGACATATAATCATCAGCTTCTCCAAGGCCTAAATGAAAGAAAGAATGCTAAATGCAGCTAGAGGGAGAGGTCAGGTCACCTACAAAAGGAAGTCTGTCACACTAACAGCGGACCTCTCAGTAGAAACCCACAAGCCAGAAGAGATTGGGGACCAATATTCAACATTCTTAAAGAAAAGAAAAGAAATTCCAAATTCCAACACAGAAATTCTTTTTTTTTTTTTTCTTTTTGAGACATCATCTCATTCTCTCACCCAGGCTGGAGTACAGTGGCATAATCACAGCTCACTGCAGACTCAATCTCCCAGCCTCAAGTTATTCTTCCACATCAGCCTCCTAAGTAGCTGGGACTACAGATGTGCAGCACCACCACATCAGCTAGTTTTTCATAATACTTTGTAGAAATGGGGTTTCTCCATGTTGCCCAAGCTGGTCTCAAACTCCTGGGCTCAAGTGATCTGCCCCCCTCAGCCTCCCAAAACCCAGAATTTCATATCTGGCCAAACTAAGCTTCATAATTCGAGGAGAAACGAGATCATTTTCAGATAAGCAAATACTGAGGGAAATCATTACCATCAGGCCTGCCTTGCAAGAGGTCCTGAAAGAAGCACTAAGTATGGAAAAGAAAAACTATTACCAGCAATTACAAAAACACACCAAAGTACACAGACCAATGACACTATGAAGCAACCACATAAACAAGTCTGCAAAATAACCAGCTAGCATCATGATAACAGGATCAAATTCACACATAACAATATTAACCTTAAATGTCAATGGGCTAAATGCCCCAGTGAAAAGACACAGAATGGCAAGCTGTATAATGAGCCAAGACCCATCAGTATGCTGTCTTCAAGAGACTCATCTCATTTGCAAAGACACATATAGGCTCAAAATAAAGGGATGGACAAAAATTTACCAAGCAAATGGAAAACAGAAAAAAGCAGAGGTTGCAACCCTAGTTTCCAAAAAA
>NW_012107475.1:0-3894 GCF_000951045.1 Mandrillus leucophaeus | reverse complement strand
AAAAAAAAAAAAAAAAAAAAAAAGAGCATTTTTGGCACGTATGCTTCATGGCAGTATAAATGCTATAAGCACAAAAAAAAAAAAAAAAAAAAAAACAGACTTTAAACCAACAAAGGTCCAAAAATAAAAAGGGGAGAGGGGATTACTTAATGGTAAAGGGTTCTGTTCAACAAGAAGAGCTTGCACTTCTTGCACTCAGTACAGGAGCACCTAGATTCATAAAGCAAGTTCTTAGAGACCTACAAAGAGACTTAGACTCTCACACAATAAAAGTGGGAGACTTTAACACCCCAGTGACAGTATTAGACAGATCATTGAGACAGAAAAATGTTGGTGATAAAGTCAAAGATATTCAGGACCGAAACTCAGCTCTGGATCACGTGGACCTGATAGATATCAGCAGAACTCTCCACCCAAAAACAATAGAATATACATTCTTCTCATTGCCACATTGCACTTACTCTAAAATTGATCATATAATTTGAAGTAAACACTCCTCAGCAAATGCAAAAGTACTGAAATCATAACAAACAGTCTCTCAGACAGTGCGATCAAATTAGAATTCAAGATTAAGAAACACTCAAAACCACACAGCTACATGGAAATTAACAACCTGCTCCTGAATGACTCCTGTATAAATAATGAAGTTAAGGCAGAGATCAAGAAGTTCTTTGAAACCAATGAGAAGAAAAAGACAACATCCCAGAATATCTGGGCTGCAGCTAAAGCAGTGTTAAAATGGAAATTTATAGCACTACCTGCCCACACCTAAAAGTTAGAAAGATCTCAAATTGGCAAGCTAACATCACTACTAAAAGAGCTAGAGAGCCAAGAGCAAACAAACCCCAAAGTAGCAGAAGACAAGAAATAAGCAAGATCAGAGTGGAACTGAAGGAGATAGAGACACGAAAAACCCTTTAAAAAATCAACTAATCCAGGATACGGCTTTTTGAAAAAATTAACAAAATAGACCACTAGCTAGACTAATAAAAAAAGAAAAAAGAGAAGAATTAAATAGTCCCAATCAAAAATGATAAGGGAGTTATCACCACTGACCCTGCAGAAATATAAACAACTATCAGAGAATACTATAAACACCTCTATGCACATAAAATAGAAAATCTAGAAGAAATGGATACATTCCTGGACACATACACCCTCCCAAGACTGAACCAGGAAGAACTTGAATCTCTGAATAGGCCAGTAAAGAGTTCTGAAATCTAGGCAATAATAATAACCTACCAACCAAAACAAGCTCAGAACCAGACAGATTTACAGCTGAATTCTACCAGAGGAACAAAGAGGAGCTGTTATCATTTCTACTGAAACTATTCCAAACAGTTGAAAAGGCGAAACTCTTTCCTAATTCATTTTATGAGATCAGCATCATCCTGATGCCAAAATGTGGCAGAGATAAAACAAAAATAGAAAAATTTGGGCCAATATTCCTGATGAATATTGATGCAAAAATCCTCAATAAAATACTGGCAAACCAAATCCAACAGCACATCAAAAAGCTTATCCACCATGATCAAGTTGGCTTCATCCCCAGGAAGCAAGGTTGGTTCAACATATGCAAATCAATAAATGTAATTCATCACATAAAGAGAACTAAAGACAAAAACCAAATTATTACCTCAATAGATGCAGAAAAAAACCTCTGATAAAATTCAACATCCCTTCTTGTTAAAAACTCTCAATAAACTAGTTATTGAAGGAACATAACTCAAAATAGTAAGATCCATATATGACAAAGCCACAGCTAATATCATACTGAATGAGCAGAAGCTGGAAGCATTTCCCTTGAAAATCAGCACAAGACAAGGATACCCTTTTTCACCACACCTATTCAATGTAGTATTGGAAGTTCTGGCCAGGGCAACCAGGCAAGAGAAAGAAACAAAGAGCATCCAAATAGGAAGAGAGGAAGTCAAACTATCCCTGTTTGCAGATGACGTGATCCTATATCTAGAAAACTGCATAGTGTTGGTCCAAAAGCTCTGTAAGCTAATAAGCAACCAGTAAAGTTTCAGGACACAAAATCAGCATACAAAAATCACTAGAATTACTATACACTAATAACTGTCAAGCCAAGAGCCAATTCACGAATGCAATCTCACTCAAAATTGCCACAAAAAGAATAAAGAGGGTCCGCAGTAGATTACAGCTGAGGCAAACAATATGCTAACCAAAACGCATACAGCAGTCAATTGATCAAGAATATATACAAATTCTAAACATTCACACATCTAACAATAGTTTCCAAATATGTAAAGCAAAACTGATAAAACTGTAAGAAGAAATAGACAACCCTGCAATCTGTCAGAGATTTCAAAACACTTCTCTCAGTAACTGGAATAACAAGCAGACAGGAAAATCAAGAAGGGTAAAAAGATTTCAAACAACAAAAAACTTCACCGAATTGGCATTCATAGAACACCCACATAACAATAGCAGAAAACACATTCTTTGCAAATGCACTCAGAACTTTTATTAAGATAAACCATAGTCAGAGCTGATATAAATTGAATATTTGTCCCTTCCAAATCTCAGGTTGAAATGTCATCCCCAATGTTGGAGGTGACACCTATTGGGAGGAGTTTGGGTCACAATAGGATTTGACAATCCTAAGCCAAAAGAACAAAGCTGGAGGCATCACGCTACCTGACTTCAAACTATACTACAAGGCTACAGTAACCAAAAAAGGGTCATGAGGGCGGATCCCTCATGAGTGGCTTGGTGCACCCTTCATGGTAATGAGTGGGTCCTCACTTTATTAGTTCACAATAGATTGTTAAGAAATGGCTTGGCACTTCTTCCCTTCCCTCTTACTCCCACTGTCACCATCTGACATGCTTACTCCTTCTTCACCTTCTACTATGAGTAAAAGTTTCCTGAGGTCCTCACCAGAAGCAAATGCTAGCACCATGCTTCTTGTTCAACCTACAGAACTGTGAGCCAAGTGAACATCTTTTTTAAATAAATTACCGAGCCTCATGCATTCCTCTATAACAACACAAAATGGACTAATATAATGGCCATAATATAAGCCTTGTTAAATATAAAATGACTCAAATCAGATAAAGTATACTCCTTAAAACAATGGAATTACAAATCAATAGCAAGAAAATGTCTTTTAAAATACTCAAACATTTGGAAACTAAATAATATACTTCTAAATAACCCAGAGGTCAAAGAAAAAAATTAAAATGGAAATCAGAAAGTATTTTAAACTAAATATAAATGAAAACACAATGTATCTAAGTTTTGGACACTGCTAAAGTAGTACATGGAGGAAAGCTAAACCAACAACTACCTACACTAGAAAAAAGAAAGATCTCAACTTCCACCTTAAGAGACTGGAAGAAGCAAATTAAACTCTAATTTAAGTGAAAGAAAAGGCAAAATACAAATTACAACAGAAATAAAGACACATAAAACAGAATAGAGAAAATTAGTGAAGCAAAAGTCTGCTTCTTTGAGAATATAATATTTTTGAGAATTGAGAAACCTCCAGCTACATTGAACAATAACAAAAAATAAGAAAGACAGGAATGAGGGTTAAAATCAGTACTAATTCTAATATAAAAAAGATAATAGGGGAAGAGTATGAAACAACTTTATCTCAATAATTTGACAACATAGATGAAACAGACATATTACATATTATTTGAAAGACACAAACTATAAAAGCTCACTCCAGAAAATACACATAGGAAGTCACTGGGAATGAGGGAATAAGAACTTCTAAATATCCTCTCCTCCGTGCAAAAATCACAAGCATTCTTATATACCAATAATAGGACAAACAGAGAGCCAAATCATGAATGAACTCCCATTCACAATTGCTTCAAAGAGAATGAAATACCTAGGAATCCAACTTACAAGGGATGT
>NW_012107474.1:4300967-4307903 GCF_000951045.1 Mandrillus leucophaeus | reverse complement strand
GGCACCCCTCACACACGGCACCCCTCACACACACGGCATCCCTCACACACATGGCACCCCTCACACACATGGCACCCCTCACTCACATGGCACCCCTCACACACACGGCATCCCTCACACACACGGCACCCCTCACACACATGGCACCCCTCACACACATGGCACCCCTCACTCACATGGCACCCCTCACACACATGGCACCCCTCACTCACATGGCAGTCCCGACCCCACTAGAAAGGCATCGAGACTCCATCTTACCCTTGGGGAAACTGACACTCAGTGAGGCCCAGGGCCAGGCTGCCCTGCAGCTGAGGGCTGCAGATCTGCACACCCCAAGGCTTTGCTTTCCTCCTCACCCTCTATGGCCTCCAGTTGGGGCACCCATGGACCACCTTGCTCCTGAGCCAACCTGACGTGGGGAAGCAGCAATGGAGACAAGAGAAAAGACTGGCAACAGGAAGCCTTCCCCAAAGGACCCGGCCTCTCTGGAAGAAGCACCCCTCCCTTCCGGGGCTGCATCTGAAGGGGAGGTGCACTCTTAGCTGCCCCCTCCACCATCCCCTATGGGCCACAGGGAGGCGGGGCTCCTGCCTGGCCTGGTTCTCCCAAGGGAAAGCATCCGATAAGGTCATAATAGCACCTTCTCCAGCCTCTCCTGGGGAGCTCTAAGGATAACCTCACCTCTGCCACTACCTGTGAGCCAAGGAAACACGGGCACAGCCTCTCATTCTAGAAGAGGGAAGAGGCAGAGAGGGGAAGCACATGGGTTAACGGCAGGACCCAGGCCTTCGAGACCTCCCCAGGCACAGCTGACCCCATCCTGGTTTTGACGACGGATTGACAAGCATTCATTCAACATGCTTTGCTTGGGTACAGACATCAGATTCATCAGATGGGATTGGGGGTGGATTTGGGGTGGGACCACCTCACGGAGAGCCTTGGTTTCCAGGGCACTTGGTTGCTTTTCTGTAAAGAGGGGCACTCCGTGAACATGTGTGGCCAGAGCTGGGCCTGGGCAAAGGCATGAGTTTTAGCCCTGGGGGTGCAGGACAGCCAGCTGGAGGGGAGGGGGCAGCCCCCACCAGAAGCAGCCTGGGGTGCGGGAGGAGACGCGCTGTTATAAAGTAGGGCTTCCTGAATGTTTTTGTACCACGGATGCTGCTCAGAGTGTTTTAAAACAGCATGTAGGATTCCAAAGGAAACCAATGATGTTAAAACACACTTGCCAGACTTCAAAAAACAAAGTTAGATATAATAGTATCTGAGCTTTCTATGAGTACATTTCATTGCAAGACTGGGCATGGGATCTAATGACCATCGCACTTTTACCACCATCGTGAGTGAAAACATCGTTTCTACACAGCAGCAACACCTGAGATGCGATATGAATGTTTCTGTGACTTCAGCTGGGACCAAGGTCACTTGCTAACCAGGAACACCATTGCAAGTTATTTACTTTCAAAATAGAAGGAAATTCTAAACTGCACTTAGAGGTTGGTAAAAATAAGATGCAATTTTTTTCTCCTGATTTTTTTCTCAAGGGAAGATGCTCTGTAGAGAACTTGGAGAAGGTCAGGGGCATGAGAAGTCCTGAGATCAGCCAGAACCTGATGCCTGAGTGTCGGGGCACAGCGGGGAGCCACAAGGGCGGGACCCACAGCATTGGCATGGAAGCGAGGAGGCTCCTGAGACCAGTTAGTGCTCCCCGGACTGTCCCAGTGAGGAATCCAGGACTCAGGTGACCAAATCACCAGTGGGGGTCAGAATTAGGACTTGGACTGGCCCTGGCTCACAGCGCCATACTTACCCCAAGAGAGACCCCAGGGGCAGACCCCTGGGCAAACGTTCCCAGGACAGCCAGACATGGATCAGCCAGCAGGTGCTTCCAAAAGAAATTAACATTCTGAGTCAAGGCACCCCCAGCCAACACCACCCCAAGGCGCTAAGGATGCCCAGAGCCACTCCCTCTTGGGGGCGCTGTCATCTGGCTTCAGAAAACCACGTTCTCCAGGGGGTGCCGGAGTGTCCTCAAGACTTCTGGGCTCTGGTACTCATGATCTGGACTCCTTTTCAAAGGAAAATCCCCCAGGCGAGGTGGGGCTGGCCTCTGCCCCTCACCCTGTGGCCAACTGGGCGGCCCCACCCAGCCTGGCTCTAAGACCTGTGCCCTCACCCCTGGAGCCTCTGTCCTGTTTCACAGAATCCTCACATCCATCCACCCAACTCTGCCCATGCTGCCATATAGCACCCCATGCCCCCAACAGAGCACCCCTTGCCCTACACCCACACAGGTAGAATGTGGAGTCTTCAGGGTGTTGGAGGAAGGGAGGGGAGGTGCAGAGGTGGGGGATCTGAACTCCCATGCAAATTGTCCCCCACCTCCCCCAAACTTTTACCCCTTCTGTGGCCCCCAGACTACAGGCTGCAGGATCCTCCACCTCAGCCCCCACCCCCACTGGCTTGCCTGAGCCGGGCGGCCCCGTGGTCTGAGCATTAGAGCGACCTACCTGTCTCATCTTGCCGGGAAACTGGGGATAATAATGCTTACCTCACAAGGAAGGTGTGGGGATTAATGACTTAATGCTGCCAAGCACCCCTGTGGGTCTGCTGAGCCAGCCAAGGAGGGCCGGCTGCCCTGGGACGGGAGCCCAGCACTAGGGACTTCCAGGGCCCTGTAGGAGCCGGGGTCCTGGCAAGCTCTCCCCAGACCTCACTCCCGGCCCAACCAATCCATGGCCACTGAGTTTTCCAGTCCTGAGAGTTTGCTCGGTGCCGACTCTGACTTTGGGGATTTTCTGGGGAATGTTTCATCCCGCCCCATCTAGAACATCCCTGGCATTGGAGCAGCAGAATGCTAAGATGGGCTGGCTCAGTCTGGGAGCCATGAGCAGAGGGAGGAGGAGGCCACGGTGCTTCCACGCAGGGCCTGAGACGCTCAGAGCTCAGAGCAGGTGACAGTCTCAGATCCCCAATGTGGCGAGGTTCTGGGGTCCGAGCTTGAAACCCCCTCCCATGGGACATCCTGCTGCACCTCAGCCACACATCTAGAGGGCAGGAGGCAGGAGGCAGGAGGAAGCCCCTTCAGGATGACACAGCCCCCCATGGGGGCTCCGGCTTGTCTTTTATGGAAGAGTTGTTCCCCTGACCTGGGTGCCAGAAAATTACACTCGAGAAGCCGGCTTGGGGACCTCCGGGACCCTGGTGACCGCAACAGGCCCAGCACCAGCATTCATCAGCCACTCCCAGGTGTTTCTCAGGTCAAAGGAGAACAAAGCTTCCGTGAAAGAAAATCAGGTCTCCTAGACACGCCCTACCCACCCCCAGAGCATCTCTCCCCTCACCCTGCCCTTCCCAGCGTGACCTGCGGGGTGGCCAGGGTCCCCCGCCAGAACGCAGCTCATCCCTGAATAAGCGTCAACACATTGGGAGCTTAAACTACAGAAATGTATTTGCTCACAACTCTGCAGGCTGGAGGTCGACCCCAGGGGCTGCAGGGCTGGTTCCTGAGGCCTCTCTCCTTGGCTTATCAATGGCATCTCCTCCTTCTGTGTATGTCTGTGTTCTCACCTCCTCTTTTTATAAGGACATCAGTCTGATTGGATCAGGGCCACCCTCATGAATGTGGCTTTACCTTAGTCACCTCTGTAAAGACTCCATCTCCAAATACAGCCCCATTCCAAGGCCCTGGGGGTTGGAGCTGCCACACATGGACTTGGGGGTCGATTCAGCCCACAGCAATCCCCAGCAGAGCCCAATGCATCCTTCAAGGAGAGCAGGAAGCCCGCTTCCTCCATGGGGAGAGGCGCCCCTGCAGCCTCAGCAACATCTGTTTGGACCTGCTGGGCATGAAAACGGTGGGGCTGGCCGCTGGGCGTCTAGGGAGGAATCAGGCAGCACACCTGCCCTCGAGGCCTCCATTCATCCCGGGATGTCTGTTAGCACACTCTCCAGGTGCCGGACCACAGCAGTGAAGGACCCGCGGCCTCCACAGCTAGCTCTCCTGGATTGGCCTGCGAGTCCGGGAGCACTGGGTCGCCTCCTACAGTTCTCAGAATCTCCCAACCACGGCCTGCGTGCGAGGCGTGCCCCGGTGGCTTCTGTTGACCAAGGGTCAGCAGGCAGGGCAGGTGGCTTCCCAGCACCAAAAAGAGGCGAGTCCAGCGGGTCATCTGCCAGGTTACTGCAGCAACAGGAAGTGGAGGGGAACAGGGAAGGAGGCGAGGGAGGCGGCCGGTCCTCCGTCTGTGCGGTCCACACACCAGGCGCAGGTAGGATCCAGCATGGCGCTGCCTGAGCCGCTGCCCTTCTGAGCGAGCACGTGTCCCGCAAGCCTGAGAAAGAGCCCCAGAGTCTCCCAGGCAGAGGCGTGGGGTGCACAGGGATATGGGGTGGGCCAGCTTACTCCTCAGACCAGAGGGATGCAGGATGCCCCGGGATCAGGACCACGGAGAAAGGTGTGGACAGAGGAAGGGAGGGAGGGAGAAATGGCAGCTGCCCTGCAGTGGGCCCAGAAAACCCCCACGCTGGGCTACATTCTGCCGTGGGAGGTGGAAGTCAGATTTGGGTTGTTTTTTTTCTGTCTTTGCCTTTCTTTCCTTTTCTCTCTTTCTTTCTTTTCTTTCTTTCTGTTTCTTTTTTTTTTTTTTTTTTAATGAAGCCAAAGATTGAAATTGACCTTGAAATGAGAGCAGGCAGTTCCCAGAAGGTCCAGTTTCTTTTGAGTAATTTTGTTTTGGTGAAAAGAAACCGGCACTTATCACGTACTGTCATAGGACGTGGGGTACCCACAGCTAGGCCCTAAGTCGGTGGCAGCTACCCAGAGACTTGGAAGACGGAGGCTTGGAGTAAAGCTCTGTCCTGACAGAGGGTGGGCATTCTCTCTGTCTCCTTCTCAAGACCGTCTTTCCTTTGGGGGTGGAAAGTTATCAAACGAATCCTCCCCTCGCCAGGGTGGGTAACGAGACAACAGGCAAAACTGCCTGGGGCGCCCAAGCCTGGCACCATGAGCAAAGAGATTCCTGTGTTCCCAGAGAAGCAGCAGCAAGGCTGAGACAGAACTCCAGCTCAGGTAGGAGGGAGCCTGCACCCTCAGGTGGTGCCAGACGTGTCTCGGGCACAGACCCCTTCCTTCTGCTGGGAGGGCCCTCAACACCTGAGGGCCTAGTTGCCTGCTATGGAGGTCAGCATTCTGGAATAATGAAGGCTTGAATTTATAGAGAACTCTCAGTTCTCATGCCAAATCTTGTGGGGGTTTGGAGAGGAGGCAGGGAAAGGTTAGTTGGCTATTAGCATTGAGGAAACTGAGGCACAGCCAGGTTAAAAGACTTCCCCGGGGCATGAAGGGATTACAGCTGGAGAATGGAGCTCAGATTTCCGGGCAGTGCGTCCTGTCCTGTGCACTGGTCTGTGGCATGACTGAAACACTTACAGAGGCTTCCAAAGGGCAGGGACAGTTTGGCACAAGGAGGAAGCTGGTGGAAGCCACAGAGCACCCGAGAAACCACTGCTGGGGCAGGGAAGGGAACCCCATTTCCTGAGTCCTGCCCAGGGAGCTGCTGGGGGCCGACCCACCCACCCAGGAGTGAGGTCATGCCAGAGGCATCATGATTCTTATCTTTTCTCTCTGATCCAGGGCCTGGCCTGTGGGTCCTTCCGAGAGGCCGTCCTTGAGAGCAGGTGTGAGTGAGCAAGTGCACAGCCTGAATCCGGCTCCACAAAGACAAAGATGATGGTGAGAAAAGTGTCCACACGCCCTTGAAGAAAACCCTCTCCAGCAAGAGGGACACCTGGGCCACCTGCGTCCCAGCCCGGATCACCTGAGCCGGCCACTGCCAGAGGCCGTGCGGGAGAGGACATGTCTGGCCTGGGCCCCATGGCCCTGCTGGGCGGGCAGAGCCCCGGGTCACAGGCCTCACCAAGGTGGACAGAGACCAGCTTCCAGCAGACAGACCTGGTCCAGATGACCCGAGCAACTGGGTGCTAGTGCAAGTGTTATGGGAGGGAATGGGGGTGCGGAGCCCTGTGCACCAAAAACCTTACAGAACCAGCTCCCAGGGGCCTGCAGATTCACCCCAAAGCCAATGAGGCCCACCTGACCCGAGGGGAAATGGAGAAACTGAGGCAGGATGGAGCTGACTCCAACCACCCCCTACTTCTTTCTCTCTGTGTCTCTCACACACACACCACACACAACACTCCCTCACACACACAAACCACACGCACACCACAAACACCACACATACACCACATACACCATGCACACATATGCCACACACAGACCACACATACCACATAACATACACACCACACATACCACATACCACACACACCACGCACACATATACCACACACACCACACGCACACACAAACCACACACACATCACACACACACCACACACAATTACACACACACACCACATAGACACCACACACACACACCACATAGACACCACACACACACACATCACATAGATACCACACGCAATGACCCCAAACACAAACCACACACAAACACACCACACAGAACACACACACCACACACACACCATAAACACCACACATACCACACACACAAACATACACATACCATGTAGATACCACACACACCACAAACACCACACACACAAACCACACACACATATCCCACATAGACACCATACACACACACCACGCACACATATACCACACACACACACCACCCACACATGCCTCACACACACCACACACCACACCACACATACCACACACTACACACACCACACACATACACCACACACATACACCCCACACATATACCACAGACACAAACCACACATATACAACACGCACACCACACACATCACACATAACACACAGACACCACACACAGACACAAACCACACATATACAACACGCACACCACACACATCACACATAACACACAGACACCACACACA
>NW_012107474.1:4278664-4300272 GCF_000951045.1 Mandrillus leucophaeus | reverse complement strand
CATAGATACTACTCACACACCACACACACCATGCACCACACACACACCACACACACACACCCCTCACACACCACACACCACACACACACACCACACCACACATACCACATAGATACTACTCACACACCACACACACCATGCACCACACACACACCACACACACACACCCCTCACACACACCACACACCACACCACACATACCACATAGATACTACTCACACACCACAAACACCATGCACCACACACACACACCACACACACACACCTCACACACACCACACACCACACCATACATACCACACACAGATATATGCTACACACTACACACACCACACACATACACCACACATGGACACACACAGAAACACACCACACATGCACGCACACCACACACACCACGTATACCTGACACAACACACAGGCACCACACATACCACACACACAAAACACATACTCCACACACAGACACCCACCACACATAGACTCCACACACATACAGACACCCACCACACACACACAGACCACACACACACCACACACAGACACAAGATCACACTTAGACACACACACTCACTTGTACAGAACAGAAGTGGAAATCCTCAGTGTGGGACTGTATTTTCTTTTCCATTCTAGAGAGGGGGCATGCTAACTTGTGTGTGTGTGCTTCCAGCAGCCTGCGGGCACCCCACCCTTTCCCTCCACCGCACCCCACCCCCCGCTGTCCTCCCTGGACCACCACAGGGAACCAGCCCATGGGGAAGCCATGGAGACCAGGAGCGATGGGGCACCGAGCAGCCAACAGATGGGATCAGGAGGCTGAGCTCGCCTCCAGCCAGCGTGTGACCCCAGGGAAGACAGTTCACATCAGCTGTGCCTCAGTCTCCCAGGCACCGAAGTGGGGGGTCAGGCCTGACTGCGGCTGGTGATACCACCCCCACACTGAGGGGCACAGCCTCTGGGGCAGGCCCACTGCAGGTCCACAGAGAGATGGGGAGATGTGCCCGGCCAGCCTGTGGAAACAGAAGCAAGAGCAGGAAAGCAGGGCCAGCAGTTCATGGCCACAGACAGGACGAAACGGCCTCAAACAAAATGGGTGTGGCTGAAAGAGATACTGGACACAGGAGTCTTCGAGTCCAGAGCCTACACCTGCCAAATGCCCAGCTCACTGGGCACCACAGACATGATGAGGACACCACTTCTCACGCTAAAAATCGGCAATGGAAGGAAGTCATGAAACCGTCGTTCTGTTTTTCCATAGAAACTTTCTTGCAGGGTTAAAACATAGCGCTAGTTGCTGTAGGTCAGTTCTTCCTACAGGGAATTCAAGCTGATCAATATGGAAGAAATTACAGAATTAGAAAACCCCATTTTGCAAAATAATTGAGAAGCAACGAGCCTCAGTAGGTGACATCGTTGGGTGACAGTTGGTGAGAAGGGCAGCTCTCCCTGCCGCCCTGGCACCTCCACTGCAGGTCAGGTCTGCCTCTGCCATGGTCTCTCCTGATAAAGTGAACAGGAGGCACAAGTCCCCACTGGAACTCTGGCTGCCTCTGAAAGACCAGCAATCAGCCGCTCCTCCTTTTCCTATCACTAAAGCTTCTCTTCCATGGACAACACGAGGAGCTCCCTGAAAAAAACAAATGCACCCAGACACAGTGGCTGGGAGTGGGGGAGCCCCTTTAGTCTTGGTGGGTTTGGCGGGAGGAGCATTTGATGCTGCCAGTCCTGCCCAGTGGGTGCACCAGTGGCTGTGCTGTGGCCTGAGTCCAGGCCAAAAAGATGTAGAAAGCTATGAGGGCACCAGTTGGCAAGGTCAGTGGGAAGCAGCTGGAAATGACAGGTTGGGCGCTGGGAGATTTGTTCAGAACGTGGAGACTGAGCTGTGCCAACGGAGTACGCATAGAGAGGTGTCTGACCATGCCGCCACAATGGAGTCCTTTTGTATTTCATGGTGTAACTGTAATTCTCTCATCATTTAGCAATGCAGTTTTACTTACATTATATATATAATTACATTATATTTGTAATAAACCCTTTGGGCCGTGATGAGCTAAAAAATAAAATGAAAGTGCATGTGAAATAAGAAATTAAGTTATTGGATTTCTGTTTCTCCAGAAAGTTGATTATGATGTCTAACTTACACAAAATGTTTGTGAACGTTTATCATTCATGGTAAATGCCATGACATCATCAGTCACATGAAAAGCAGAAGAACCAGCAGCATCAGCCTCAAAAGCTGGTAACTCTTGTCAGACAGCCAAAGACAGTGACTGACGCCTGCAGCCGTGTCACTCTGGGACTTTTCATGTAGATCAAATATCAGTGCTCATTAATTTCCTTCTTTCTCAAATTCGAGTTTTCTTATGAATTTACTCGATGACGTGATAACTGTTATTGTGTTACCTCCATGAGCAGAATTTCACAGACTGTTAAGCGAGGCCAGTGTAATATTCATGTTATCAGATGCTTCCAACAGAAAAGCCCATTCAGTTAATTTGAATAATGACTTAATTTTTATTCAAATCATTAAATAAATGTAAAGCTTTTATTAAAAGCAATTATTAAAACAATTATTGTTGTTTTAATTATTAGCAATTATTAAAAACAAGTTTGCAAACAGAAAGACTATTTAAATTTATCACGAAAGAAAGAGAGAAACTGAATAGAATGCATCATGTCTACCCAAACAGTGTATGAGAATAACTTTGGAGTCCTAAAATTGCTTCTTGGAGCATCTCAATTTATGAAACAGATTTTTGCTAGAGCTCATATTTTAATTGTATGTATGTTTTTTATGTATGAGAATGGAATGAAACTGAAAAGGCCTGTGATTTTTAGCACATAAATTTGATAAAACAGTCAAAGGAAAAAAGCCTGTTTGACTCATCTCACCCCAAAAAGACATTTATGAAAGACTCTCTGGATTGAATTCAGAACACAGGAGCTGTGACGATATCTGGGTGAAATATCGACCTTTTCATTAGAAAATACTGAGACTGTCTTCCCCTGAGCAGAGTCAACTCAGATCTTACCTCCGCAGCTGCTCATTCATCTGACAACCTCAGGGTCTACAGACAAGATTCCACTTAGCTGGTCAGCAAATTCAAATTCATTAGCCACAAAAATGTCTTCTTGGAGAAGATTCCAGGCAATTTTATGAAAGATTAAAATAAGGCAATTCTGAAAATAGCACATTCTTCTGAAAAATGCCACTAACAGCAATAGAATCAAATAAGGCTTAAAAACTGATTGAAGAATGTGAGTAGGTATCAAGAAAAATTAATCAGGCCGGGCACGATGGCTCACGCCTGTAATTCCAGGACTTCGGGAGGCCAAGGTGGGAGGATCTCTTGAACCCAGGAGTTCGAGACCAGCCTTGGCCACATAGAGAAACACTATCTCTATAAAAATAAAAATGAAAAAATTAGCCGGGCATGGTGGTGCATGCCTGTGGTCCCAGCTACTCGAGAGGCTGAGATGAGAGAATTGCTTGAGCCTGAGAGGTCAAGGCTGCAGTGAGCTGAGATCACGCCACTGCACCCTAGCCTGAGTGACAGAGCTGGACTATGTCTCAAAAATAATAATAATAATCATTATTATTATTCAGCTTGTAATTGCTTTTTAATATCCAGATAATCAATACAACAAAGAAGGCATTTGTTTTTTGCTTTAATGTAAACATGTTACCTTTTACTTTTTGAAAGAGCATTTAATTCTTTCTCTGCAATTAAAATTTTCATTTTATTAGAAACAAAAATTACATACCACCACAGTATTTTCCCCTTGTCCTTATATACCAAGATATTTTAGTGCAAATTTATTTTTCCCCAGCTTCATTGAGTTGTAATTTGTATCCAATAAAATCTACCTATTTTAATGTAGCAATTGGTAGCTGCTGTGTAACCATCACCACAATCAAGAAATAGAACATTTGCATCACTCTAAAAAGTTTTCTTTTGACCCTCCCCTGAGCCCTGACCCCAATTACTAATAATCTCGAAAGCATCTTTTAAGGTTTTAAACAACGTAATTGAGGTGTAATTGCCATATAATAAACTATACATATTTAAAGTGTGCAATTCACATGCGTTGACACATGTGCAGGTCCTGAAACCACCCAACAACAAGATAGTCAGCATATGCCTCCTTCCATTGTGTGGATACTGCAGAGTCTTTTTTTTTTTTCTGAGGCGGAGTCTTGCTCTGTCGCCCAGGCTGGAGCGCAGTGGCCCAATCTCAGCTCACTGCAAGCTCCGCCTCCCGCGTTCACACCATTCTCCTGCCTCAGCCTCCCGAGTAGCTGGGACTACAGGCGCCCGCCACCTTGCCCAGCTAAATTTTTGTATTTTTAGTAGAGATGGGGTTTCACCGTGTTCGCCAGGATGGTCTCAATCTCCTGACCTCGTCATCCGCCCGCCTCAGCCTCCCAAAGTGCTGGGATTACAGGCGTGAGTCACCACGCCCAGCCACTGCAGTTTCTTCATCCATCTCACCCGTTGATGGACATTTGGGTTTTTTCTATTTTTGGCTATTACAAATAAAGCTGCTATGACTTTTGCTTATTTATGCAGAAGTCTTCACTTGGGCACAGACCTTTCTCTTGGATAAATACCTCGGAGCAGAACAATGAGGTCATGTGGTAGCTGTGTGTTTAATTGTCAAGAAAACATCAGTTTTCTAAAGTGCTTGTACCATTTTACATTTCTAACCACAGGGTGTGAGAGTTCCGGTCTCTATACATCCTCGCCAGCACTTGGTGTGGGAGCTCTTATTGCAGTCATTCTAAGCTGTTTGTAGTAATAGCCACCGTAGTCTTAATTTGTGTTTCCCTAATGACTGATGCTGCTGAATCTCTTTTCATGTGCTATTTACCATTTCTATGTGGTGGGTGAAGTGTCTGTTCTTTTCTCTTTTTTTAACTTTTATTTATTGAGACAGAGTCTCACTCTGTCACCCAGGCTGGAGTGCAATGGGGCGATCTTGTCTCACTGCAACCTCTGCTTCCTGGGTTCAAATGATTCTCTTGCCTCAGCCTCCTGAGTAGCTAGGATTACAGGCGCCTGCCACCATGCCTGGCTAATTTTTGTATTTTTAGTAGAGATAGGGTTTCATCATGTTAGTCACACTGGTCTTGAACCCCTGACCTCAGGTGATCCACCCACCTAAGCCTCCCAAAGTGCTGGGATTACAGGTGTGAGCCACTGCGCCCGGCCTATTTTCTTCTTTTTTAAAAAAACGTAGGTTCTTTGTTTTTTGAGTTTCAAGCCATCTTTATCTATATGGCTGCATGTCATTTATCAGATGGGTGATTTGCAAGTATTTTCTCCCAGCCTGTGGTTTGTCTTTTCATTAATGTATCAATGTCTTTCAAAAGCAGAAGAACCTGTTCACTTCGATGAAGTCCAATTGATGGTTTTAGTGTTTGTTTTTAAACATCGAATACTTTTGATGTCGTGTCTAAGAAATTTTTGCCGGCCAGGCGCCATGGCTCACATCTGTAATCCCAACACTTTGGGAGGCCAAGGCAGGAGGATGGCTTGAGCCTAAGAGTACCAACCTGGGCAAAAGGGCAAAACCCCATCTCTACAAAAAATACAAAAGAAATCAGCTCGGTGTGGTGGCAAGACCATGAGGGAGGAGCTGTAGGGAGACGCAGGGGCGTAATGGCAAGTGGTTAATTCTAGCAGCCTAAGAAGTAAAGCAAGCAGGAAACTATTGAGGTGGTGTTCAGGGCCACAGGAGGGACTGGAGCACTGGCCAAATGCTTGGCTCTGTTAGAGTGAGCAGAATAAAAGCAAGTCAGAAAAAACAAGTCAGAACCCTGGCAATTTCTGTCACTATCAGGAGGCGCTGGACTGCAAGTCACAGAATAAACCCATCCACCATGCCTTAAACACGTAAGGATTGTCCTTCTCCCATCACAAGACTAGAGCGATGTCCCTGCTGGGGGCTTCTGAGGTTCACATTGTCAGACCCAGGATCTCAGCAGTTCTTGGATCTTTTGTCAAGGTCATCTCTGAGTCACCTCTGTCCGCAGGGGACACTGGAATGGTGAGTGTTTAGCTCTCCATCCTCTGGGTGGAAGCAGGCAGGGGAAAAGAAGGTTGGGGAGGGTGCTGGGTTAGCCACCCATGGCCACACTGAGCACGCTGGGGGCGAGGCATGCGGCTTCTGCAAGACACCCATGGTCCTGAGCCCACCTGGAAAGCTGGGAGCTGGCAAGTGTTCCCTGAATTGCTGCCCCCCTGCTTCTCCATCTGTAGCTTTGCTCACCGCATTCTTGTTGTAACCTGTCTTGGCTGTGAGCTCAGGGCGTTTGCTTCCTTCCTGGGTAACTGCCAGTCTGAATTATTTATGAACCTAAGGTACACACTGATGGCGTTCCAACAAAGGCCACCAAAGGGAGCAGCCTGTCTGTAACCCTGAAGCTTAGCACACAGTGAAAAGGACTCAGATAAAACTGTAAGATTCCTCTGCAGGGAAGAGGGAGGCCTGGACTTCTCCAAGGCAGCCCGAGGCACCAGAAGCAAACCTGCTCCTGCTTCCCTCCATTTCCCAGGTGCCTTAGGGTGGCTGCAGTAACTGGGAGCCAAGCACTAACAGGCAATGGGGCAAGATCTGGGCCACGTGCCCCAGGGTCCCCAGCACACAGGCCAGCCCCTGAGGGTAGGAATGAGAGACCAGACTCTGGAGGCAAGCAGACCAAGGTTTATGCTCTGGCAATTCCTGATGGGGCCCAGGATCTTCACCTCTTTGTGCCTCGGTTTCCCTGTCTGGCCAGTGGGGTTGCTGTGAGGATTAAATGCAGCCATCCCTGTGCAGTCGATTGTTTGCAACAACAAAAAAGTGGCCACAATTGTTCCACTCCCTGAGTTCACACCCCCTTGCAATGTGACTTTACAGCAACTCTCATAGAGAGGCGGAGTCTCTTCCACACCCTGACTCACAATGGCCAATGGAATGCCCTGCAAGTGACGTCATGCCCCTTCTGAGCCTTGCAGCTTCTGCTTTTAGGAAGGCTAAATGGCAGAGCCCAGGGAAGTTATGTAACGGGCCCAGCTAATGAGCGGCAGAGGCCAGAGGGCTTGGCCTGCTGAACTGTCTAAGGCCAGAGGCCGTCCATACTCTCTTTCCACATAGGAATGTCTCCTGAAGGGGAAGTGAGCTCTTCTAAGATGTACAGGGATAATGTCAAAATCCTGTCCTCAGATTGAGAGGATGTTTCGTGGGCACCGAATTCTGGGTCAGGAAAGCAGCCTGCATCCACCAGTATCCTTGGGCTACCGAGGGGGCTAGTAGCTCCAGGTGTAACCCATTTAAGTTTGCCAGACAGCCAGAATGTAAGAAATGCCTAATGATCCCCCTTTCCCTCCCATGGAAGTGGGCAGTGGGGTCTGGGAAGGGGCCTGGGGAGAGAGGCGAGGTTGGGACTAACTCTCATTGGCTTTCCTTACAGAAGGGGTAGCTGGAGTGTTTCAGGTCTATTTGCTTGTTTTGTTTTTTTCATTTTTTTTTTCTTTTTAAGACAGGGTCTTGCTATGTTGCCCAGGCTGCTCTAACTCCTGGGTTCAAGCGATCCTTCCATCTCAGCCTCCCAAATAGCTGGGACTACAGGCATAAGCACCTGCACCTGCTTGTTTTCTGTTATTTGAGACGGAGTCTCACTCTGTCGCCCAGGCTGGAGTTTAGTGGCATGATCTTGGTTCACTGCAACCTCTGCTTCCTGGGTTCAAGTGATTCTCCTGCCTTAGCCTCCCAAGTAGCTGGGACTATAGGTGTGTGCCACCAGGCCCAGCTAATTTTTTGTATTTTTAGTAGAGATGGGGTTTCACTGTGTTAGCCCGGATGGTCTCGATTTCCTGACCTCATGATCCGCCTGCCTCAGCCGCTTGCTTGTTTTTAATATATCCAAGGATAGAAGCCTGTCTCCAGTGCCAGATGGCCCGGCTCCGCAGGGCAGCTCTGCAGCTACTCACTCTCCTCCGCCTCGGTTTCCTCATCAGTAAAATTGAGGGAATTATAATGCACACGCCGCCTGGTAAATGCCACATAAATATTATTTAAAACACAAGGAAGCACACAGAAAAGAGAGAACAGAAGTGAAACTCCCCACCGCTCTGTGTCCCTCCTTTCCCTTCCGCCACCTCGCCCTGAGCTGGAATGAGGGGGACGTGGAACCCTGGCTCCATGCGAAGACCCTGATGTGGGCAACCGGCCCTGACTCCCCAAAAAAGCAAATCTCAAGGTCAAATTTAGACTCCCAGGCCCCGGGGCTCCACTGGCTCCAATCCCCTGGACTCACAGAACCCGAAGAGCCGGTTCCTCTGGGCACAGAACAACACACGTTGGGCGCTGAAAGGAAGGGAAAGCAAACAGCCTGCGGAGGTATTTCCAGCATGCCCAGGGCAGCTGGGAGGAGGCTCCATGGCGCCCGGTTCTTCTGTTGGCAGAAGGGTCCAGAATCCCACATCTGTACCTTCCCCGCTGTCATGCGCTTATGCCAGGAATAGCCTAAGAAGGGCAGCCCTCCAGGGTTCCTGGGAGGCAGGGCTGAGGACCCAAGCCAGGCCTGGGTGAGCCGCCTGCACGCACTCCGCTCACTCATGACTCCCCTGCAGAATCATAGCCTTTCCCGTGCTCCTCCGTTTACCTCCGTTTGCACTAGCACGAGGCCGAGGACAAGAACTCTCCCGTACCTCCTTCACCGGCTCTCTCTCACACAATCCCCACCAGGGCAGCTGAAGAACTCTCGGAACATGAATCAGACCTCAGAGCCACCTTCACATGGTTCAGCACCCACAAGACAGCTCGAAGGCTGCTCGTGAATTAGTTGAAGCCCCTTACCTCATCCCACACCCCTGTTCCCACCACCTCCCACAGCTGGGGCCCCCAGACATCAGCACAGTCACTGCTGCAAGCCTTGACCCCTGCTGTTCCCCTATCTGGGAAATTGCACCTCCACCCCTGGGGAACCCCCAGCACCAGCCTCTGGGGCACCTGGACCCCTGCGGGGCCCCCAGCACCAGCTTCTGGGGCACCTGGACCCTTGCAAGGTCCCCAGGGTCAGCCTCTGGGGCACCTGGACTTGTGTGAAGCCCCCAGCACCAGCCTCTGGGACAACTGGACGCCTGTGAAGCCCCCAGCGCCAGCCTCTGGGATAGCCTCTGTGGATCGGTGGCTTCTCTCTGGTCTCCCGCCATGTGCTGTGTCCATGGCTGTCTACAGTAGACACAATCTCCTGCTACCTCAGTTTTCTCAGTATCCCTGATCACAACGTAGAAATGACCTGCTTCGTGTATGGCCCTCGCTAGACTCTGAGCCCTTTGGAGCAGGGTCGGTACCTCCATGGTGAGCTTTCTGTTCCCCACTCTGGCAGGCCCAGAAACTCCAGCCTCATGCTATTTGAGCACCTGAGCCGCGTGGCGCCCCAGGGCGTGGGCTCTGGGCCCCAACTATTTTGGCCCAAGCTCCAGCTTCACTGAGCAGCTGAGGCAAGTCCTTTCACCTCATGGTGCCTCTGATTCCTTATCTGCAAAATGGGTACAACCTCTGACTCAGAAGGCTGAGAGGTTTTGCAGGTCTTGCACCCTGCCTGGCACGGGCACGCCCATGAGGCTGAGGCACAAACCAGAAAATCTGCTTCTCCTGGGTAAGAAGAATGAATGTCAGGCAGCCCAGAGAGTGACCCGCACAGCATCTTGGCCTGCAGACAGGCGGATTATCAGAAGGAAGCAGGGAGGCCGCACTGGAATGGAGAGGCAGGGGCGCCGGGGCGGAGAGGCAGGGGCGCTGGGCTGAGCGGCTCCAGAACAGAGGCAGCTGTCCAGGCTCACCACCCAGTTCTCACGCCAGCACGTTCTGCTTCTGCTCTGAGATGTTCCGCCTCCCGCCATCTCACTGGAGGCCTCCAGACCTGCTCTCCTCAGCTGGATCACTCTTCCCTAGACGGGCTTCCCCCCAACACACACCTCCAGGCCTGGCACATCCAGGCTCCCCCAGAGGCAGAGCCAGCCAGCCCATGTGCGGGGCCCGACCTCTGCCCAGACATGTGTAGGTTTTGTAACTTAATCTTTTGAAGGCAATGGTATTCTCCACTTTTCTTCTCGGTGGCCAGGGGTGGGGTGGGGAGTCCCCTCATTGTCACCATCTCGTCCCCTGTGCTGTCTTCAGAAGGCATCCAACACTTGACAGTGTTTTAAATAAAAAACCAGGGCCACCCACTGCAGACAGGCAGTTTCGACAGAGGCCATCCTCACCCAGCTGCTCACGGAGGTATCAGACAATGCCCTGTGGCCCCCACGGGTGCTGACTGTGTTAATTTCATCCATTTCTTTAAGGCTCCAGAAATGGATTTGGGAGCTGAGATCAGTCCAAAGGCATGTATCTAACATACACGCACACCACACACACACACCACACACACTCATTCATACATACACAGAGACACACATAAGTACACACATGCACACACACATGCACACACGTCACATACCCAAACAATAAGGACACAGCTCTGCTTGGTTTCTTAAATCATTTTTGCTTCAGGTTTTCACACAATAAAGACTATGCTAAGCTGAAAAAAAGTAAGATTGAAGGTAACCTACTGGTCTTTACGTGTGCGGGTGTTCATAAACACAAGTGCATGTGTGAGCACCTCTACTCAGAAACCCACTGAAAATAAGGAAAATAATGATAGAAGAAATCGATGACTCTCTACTTCTAGCTCTGAGGGCAGGATGGAAAAATGATCTTCACCTGCAGCTGAGTGGAGCTGGAGGCTACATATGAGACGTCGTTCCCAGCATCCGATTTCTAAGGCATGAGCCCACACAGGACTCCTGTGCACACTCTCGGTCACGTGATCATCAGCATGAGTGCCTCCCCAGCACAGGTGCTGCTCCCGTGGGGAAGAAGCTTCCTCCCCGAGGCTGAAGAAGGGGCCCGCAGCCTCCAGTAGTGGCTGGCTGCAGATGTCTGCAAAAGCAGCACCCACTTGAGCCTGCTGACCTGGAAGTCAGACAGGCAAGTGACACTCTGGTCAGTCATCAATGGCCATATTGACTTGGACCAGTCTCCAAATTTCCCACAGCTGTAGTTTTCTCACCTTGACAAAGCTATTTCATCAACCATTTCATCAGCTAGCTGCTGTTTGGGAGCTGGGGTGGCAGCAGCCAGTTGATGAAATGGCCGTGCAGATAGAAACCATGTTGGTCAAGTCCTGACTTTACAAAAGGTGTCAAATAAGTGTGCAATGAATGGTAGCTATCATTAGTTTGTAACAAGGGGAAATACATCATCTGCGGGAGACAGGATGTGCTGCGGGGAAAAGGTACCACCTTCCAGTAGGAAAATGCACCTTGAAAAAGCCCCCTGAGGACAGGGGTGTCAGTAACAAGATGGGCTGGGGTGCTACGGGCAGGGAGACACTGGGTTAGTTTTTCTCCTGCAGGAGACGGGGTCGATATGAGGGGAGGGGGGAGGGAGAGAAATGGGAGAAGGGAGAGAGGGGGAAGGGAGAGGAGCCAGGAGAGGTGGGTGGGGCGGGAGCTGGAGATACGAAATTCCTCCGCTGTGAGTAACCAGAGGACCCGCAAACACGACCTCGACCAGGCGGTGGGTGTGAGAGTTTTCTTTTAACACAGACGAGTACAAACAAGGAAGCACAAAATCTCTCCCCATGGATAACTCCTGGAGACACTGCGAAAATCAAAGACCTATACTGGAAGAAAATCCAAACCGTACAGGAAGGTACAAAATGAAAACAGAGCCTCTCCCAGCCCCGCCTCCACAAAACGTTTTCCCAAATAACTTCTGTTCCTGAGAATGGCCCCGGGGCAGGGAGAACGGACCCGATTTCCTGCCCCTGGGACTGCAGGAGCGGCTGCCGCTGCTGAATTCATGGCTATGCGTTTAGTGGCTTAAAACCACAGAATTGTATTATCTTATAGTCCTAGAGCCCAGAATTCCGAAATGAGTCTTAGGTGTGAAACGTGAAAACTGAGGTGTGGGCAGCACCGGCTCCCTCAGAGGCTCTGGGAGGATCCTACCTGCCTCTCCCAGCTTGTGGTGGCTGCGGGGGTCCCTGGGCCTGTAGCTGCATCGCTCCCATCTCTGCCTCATGGTCACACGGCCTCCTCCTCCTCTGTACGCAAACCTCCCTCCATCTCCCTCTTGTAAGGACACTTGTGATGGCATGTAGGCACCGCCAGACTAGAGGGTCATCTCCCCATTGCAACATCCTTTCTTACATCTGCAAAGTCCTTTTCGCCAGGTAAGGTCACATTCACTGGTTCTGGGATTAGGATGAGGCTCTCTTTGGAGGCCATTATTCACCAACCACAGGGACTTGAGCCTGAGTCTGTGGCTGGAGGGGCTCGTTAAGGGGGCCCACACCCAGCTCTGCCTTCAGTTCTGACCTGCTTTCTTCTTAGGGGGCCCTTGTCTTATACACGATCCAGTGACTGACGCCACCTTCTCCCCAGTTCCTGTCGCCCCGCTGGGAAACCCTGTTTTTCCAGAATTGGAACTTCTGTTTCTCTAATACTCGTTGGACACTCCAGGCCTCTCTAGGGATTGGAAGCAGCTCCTGAGCCTCAGGCCCGTGGCGTTCCCCCACATCTAGCCCACCTCCCAAATGATGACTCCCTGCCTCCCTTGCAGGGACCCTTCCCCTGCCTCCTCCTGCCTCCTAGCCGGGCCTGTCGCCTGCTGTGCTGAGCAGCCAGGACATCCCCCGACACCACTCCTAGACCCCACCTTGCCAACCACAGGCTGCTCCTGGCTCTTCCTGTCTCCTGCGTCTGGGAACACCCCACCCACAGCTGGCTTCAGTGGAACAGTCCTGGCTGTGCTGCTGCTGGGAGAGGGAGGGGAGCAGTGATGGAGACAATGGGAAACTCAAGGGCAGCTCACAGGCCAGGAAGATTCAGGGACTCAGAGGTGGGGGACCTGAACTGGTGCCCCTGACCCTCCCACCCCACTATCCTCTTGTCAACAGGGTACCAGCCTCTCCCCACTCAAGACAGAGGACCTCCACAGTGAGGTGTCCGTGCCTATGTATCACCAGCTGAGACCCTCGGAAAGTCACCCTCAGGGTGGAGAGCACCGGGCCTGGGGTAACTGGCTCCACTGCCTGGTCTGGAATCAGCAGTGTGGGGCAGGTGGGCAGTAGGGTATGGACTTGAAACTGCTTTCCCGGCGCAGAGCTGCTTTCACAACCCTCACTCTTAGCTTGAACAGCAACCATGACTGTTTCCCAAAGGGGAAGGAAAAATGCCTTTGCTGCTATCAGTAGCCAAATGGATCACAATGGTCCCTGGGTCCTGGTGTTTGCATATCATGTCATCTCAAGGGCCAAGCCACGTGGCCATTCTTGGGATAACACTGGGGTTTTTCTACTCCAAAGGAGAAGATCCATTTGTTGTACTTTGCATTTTGTAGCTCACTGAATGCTCGCTACAGGCAAGCCTCAGGTAGTGCGGGAGGGGCCGGAACTCCTCAACAGCAGGGAGCAGGGCTTTTTGCTCTAATTGCCTAGTGTCTAACACAGTGTCTGATACGTGGTGAATGGGAAAAGGGAGGAAGGAAGGAAAACAGCACTCTATGTTTCAAGGCACCTAAAACCTCTTGCTAGGGTTGAAATGGTTATGCCCCCCTCAAAGTGATATATTGAAGCCTCACCTCCAATCTGCTGATATAAGGAGGCAGGGCCTTTGGGAGGTGATCAGTTTTTGAGGGTGGAGCCCTCATGACTGCGATGAGCGCCCCTATAATGGGATGAAAAGGCCAGACTTCTCTCCTCCCTGTGCGAGGACACAGCGAGAAAGTGCCCTCTATGAACCAGAAAGCCCTCACCAGATACCGAATCTGCCGGGGCCTCGACCTTGGACTTTCAGCCTCCAGAAATGTGAGAAACAAACGTCTGTTGTTTATAAGCCCCTCCAGTCTACGGGATTTTGTTCTAGCAGCCCAAATGGACTAAGACACCTATAAAGGACATTACACATTTTAAAAGTGGACAATGAATTGACAATTGTCACAAGGCTTGAGTTACTCATTTAGGCTTTCTACCCACCCCTGGCTGAATCCAATATCCGCGAGCTTCCGTTATTTCATTCTGCCTGTCACAGGGCCTTCTCCCTCTGCCAAAGTCGGGAGACCCTCTTCTGATGTTTACACAAGGCTCAAGTCCCCAGGGTTGCATCTCACTGTGATTTAGCCAGGGCCTCGTTGCTTCTTCGGGAATCAGATGGCTGGACCACGAAAGCCCAGCGCCTTTCCTATCCCGACAGAAGCTCCCGGGAAGCCTTACTCAATACATGGAGTTAGCGAGCCACATTCTTAGCATGAATTCAGGAAGTGCCTTTTCTGTTTGAGATCAGGAGTCAAAAGCCATCATGCCATATTGGTTAAGAAACCTGGCCCCTAGAACCAAAATGCCTGGGTTCAAATCCTGCCTGTGCCACGTGTCCTTGGGCAATTTTCCTAGCACTTCATGTGTCAGTTTCCTCATCTGCAAAATGGGGATCACAGAAGCTCCTCACCAGGGGCTGCTGTGAGAATTGATGGGGCTGGTGTGTGACAATCAGGTGAGCAGGCGCCTTGGTTGGTTTGACTCGCTGTGAGCCCCACCCACCGCACTGCACAAGCCCCTCTCGGCACTTAGGGTCAGAGAGGTTCAGAATTTTTGGTTTTCAGGAAAGTAAAATGGTGCATGTACCGAACAATCCCCAAACCCGATGGTGGGGTCTATTAATATTTAAGGGCAGCACTCTTCATATTTCTGTGACAGAGCACAGTCCCCACGCCCTGAGTAGGATCATTCAATGACATGTTTATAGGCAGTTCAGGTCAGAAACTGCTACCGCATGAGTCACGTATCAGATCAGATTTTGCCATCAAATGAATGATAGAACAGGCTTTTCTGTGTATTTTAGACTTCAGAATTGAGGACAAGAGATTTTTATCTGGCCTTACAAATGCCAAAGCAGTCAAGGCCCGGGACATGGGGTCCATGAGTGAGGAGCCCTGGGGCTGTGAGAGTTGGAGCCCAGAGAGGGCACAGCGGGTTCGACTGCAGCAGAAGGAGACTCCTGGGCAAGCACGTCCGGTGCCACAGGACGTCAAGGTTTAGGTGAAGTCTCCTGGTTCGTATATGTTGTAAGATGACGAAATTTAAAGCGAGGGTTGGCATGCCAAGAAAAGCTGACTTGTAACATTGTCCAGCCCATTGGAAACTCCAGGCGGACAAAGTGAGCATGGTGCCCAGGTGGCCGCCAGGCCCTCCCTGAATTGTCCTACCTTTCCCTTGCTCTGCCTCGCTCACTCTCCCTTCTCAAAGGTTCTGGTGAAGGATATGAAGTGTGTGGCCACACCGGTCCCAGAAGAGCCTGGGAGAAGGGAGGATGGTGAACACAGCGGAGTTCTGCTGCAAAGCCGAAGATTTGGTCCTGGCGCATGACATGACCCATCTGATGTGGTGGCAGGCGTCTGTAGTCCCAGCTACTCAGGAGGCTGAGGGAGGAGAATGCCGTGAACCCAGGAGGCAGAGCTTGCAGTGAGCCGAGATTGTGCCATTGCACTCCATCTTGCGGGACAGAGCGAGACTCCGTCTCAAAAACAAACAAACAAACAAACAAACAAATAAATAAAAACTCAAATACCCTTCCATTAAATTAAATTAGGGTGTAACCTTCCCCCCCCCACCCGCTGCACTGTCATTGCTGCTAAACGTTGCCATGCCTAAATGTGACATCCTTTGGATGAACAGGTATAACATTGATTCACAAGGAGTGCTGCTTCAGGTAGCTTTTGTCCGAACTCTAAATTTGTCTTTTCTCTCTCTCTTTCTTCTCTTTTTACTGTTTAAAATGAACTCTCTCTGGTGTTATAATAACAGGGCAGCCTCCTAACTGTCAGGGTGGCTTCTGTTGCAACATCTAGATATTTCAAATGCAGGAGAGCGATTGGATCACTCCAAGGGCAGGCCATCTTGCACAGGCCGGAATTACCCGGTCAGCCCACACAAGCCCTGATCACCAGGTCATCCTGTACAGACCCTGATCACTGGATCAGCCCACACAGGCCCTGCTCATCGGGTTGGCCCGCACAGGCCCTCATCGCCAGGTCATCCCGCACAAGCCCTCAACACCGGTTTTCTTTTCCTCCCTCTGCATTCTTGGATGCCGCTCTGGCTGCACCTGATGTGAGTCTAACATTCTCACGAAGACACTGGGTGGGAGATTCCAGCTCTACTTCATTTCCTAACCTGAGACATACACCAACCCAAACTGGAACTCTAGGGGGATAAATTTGTGTTGTTTCATCAGGTTTTCTAATTACTTTTTTTCTGTTTTTAAAATTTACAAATAAAAATTGTTGATATTTCTGATGTACAATAGTGTTTTGAAATATATATATATACACATATATATATACACACAGTGTGGAATGGCTAAATTGAGCTAATTAATATATGTGTTGCTTCATATACTTATTTTTACGTGGTGAGAACACTTAAAAACCACTCACTTAGAAATTTTCAAGAATATGATATATTATGATTAACTGTAGTCACCATGATGGACAAGCTATCTCTTGAACTTATTCCTCCTGTCTCACTGAAATTCTGTGTCTTTGGACCAATATCTCCCCAAGTCTCTCACCCCCAGCCTCTGGTGACCATCATTTACTCACTGCTTTTATAAGTTTGGCTTTTGTAGATTCCACAGATGAGTGAGATTGTGTCATTTGTCTTTCTGTGCCTGGCTTATTTCACTTAACATAATACCCTCTAGGTTCATTCATGTTGTTGCAAATGGCAGGATTTCCTTCTTTTTCAAGGCAGACTAATATTCCATTCTGTAAGTATGCACATTTTCTTATCCATTCATTCACTGATGAACACTTAGGTTAATTCTATCTCTTGGCTGTTGTGAGTAATGCTGCGATGGATGTGAGAGAGCAGACATCCCTTCAACATACTGACTTCCTTGGGTGTATACCCAGAAGTGAAATCGCCAGCAATCATATGGTAGCTCTACTCTAATTGTTGAGGAAACTTCATACTACTTTCCATCATGGCTGTACTGATCCTCATTCCCACCAACAGTCATGACTGTACTGATCCACATTCCCACCAGCAGTCATGGCTATACTGATCCACATTCCCACCAACAGTGTTGGCTGTACTGATCCACATTCCCACCAACAGTCATGGCTGTACTGATCCACATTCCCACCAACAGTGTTGGCTGTACTGATCCACATTCCCACCAACAATCATGTCTGTACTAATCCACATTCCCACCAACAGTGTGCAACAGTGCCCTTTTCTCCACATCCTCATCAGCACTTGTTTTCTTTCATCTTTCTGATAATTAGGTGTGAAGTGATATCTCATTGTGGTTTTGACTTGCATTTCCTAGATGGTTGAGGATATTAAGCATTTTTTCATATACTCATTGGCCATTTGGGTGTCTTCTTTTGAGAAATATCTATTCAGGTCCATTGCCCATTTCTTAATTGGGTTATTTGTTTTCTTGCTATTGAGTTGTTTGAATTACTTACATATTCTGGCTATTAACCCCTTATCAAGTGTGTGACTTGCAAATATCTCCTCCCATTCCAGAGGGTATCCCTCCACTCTGTTGCCTGTTTCCTTGCTGTGCAGAAGCTTTTGAGTTTCACGTGATCACATGCGTCTACGATTTTACTTTGGTTGCCTGTGCTTTTGGTGTCATATCCAAAATCATCATTCCTCAGATCAGTGTCATAGGGCTTTGCTCCCTATGTTTTCTTCTAGCCGTCTGACAGTTTCAGGTCCTACATATAAGTCTTTCATTTGTTTTGAGTTGATTTTTGTATATGTATGAGATAGGGGTCTAATTTCATTCTTCCACATGTAAATATCTGGTTTTCCCAACATCATTGAAATTTGTTTTGTTCAAAGCTATGGAGTTGGTGGTAATTTATTACAGCAGCCCCAGGAAATGAATTCTGTGGTCATATTTTGAACATTTGAGTTTTAACGGGACTTGTTGAGATAAATTTTTCTCCATGGGCAAGAGTGGGTTGACAGGGAAGCCCTGGGATCCTCTCAATCCAGGGTTGAAGCCCTCTTGCTGAACAGGGCACCTGCACCCTTCACCTGGGATGTGGTGCTAGCAGGACTTGCCTTGGTGGCTTCCTGGCAGGACCAAAATTCAGATAATAGGTGGAAGGTGCCTGGCTGGGGCTAAACAGATGCATCTCCAAAAAGGAGTTTTGCTCCAATCAAGGGAATAGGAGAAGGAGGCAGAGCCTATGTGAGCCCTCAGAACCTGGCATCAGGGAGCCTTCTATTGGCCTCAGTCTCCAGATGGCCTTGCCCACATCTCCGGAAACCAAAGGACCCTGCCAGCTCTTCAACAGAAATGTTCACACCAGGTTTTCCATCACTCCACACTCACCAGCTCTTTAGAAGGAGGCAGAGCAGCGATCATCCCCTCCTTGCACAGAGAGTGAGATACAGAGTTCTGTACCCTCAAAACCACAAGCACAAGCGCATCTAGACTTCAGCCTTTCAGGCTGCAAAAGCAGCAGGAGCTCCTCTCATCCACAGGACCTCCAACCCCAGGTCCTCCCAGCTCTCCCAGACAGAGCCCAGGCTCCATTTCTGTGTCTCCAGCTTTCTGAGGACTCTCTTCCAAGTCCTCCCTTATCTCTGCCCCCAGGCAAAGAGGTGGCAGCTTCCTCCCTTCCTGCAGGTGTAGGAGGAGGCCGGCTATTGATTCTCACTCATCAGCGCCCACTTTGCTTTTGGAGGCCGCTTTGGAAATGCCTTTCCCAGGCTCAGCCCTTGCCTGCAGCCATGACCTTACTGGAAGAAGAGGATGGATGAGGAACTGTCCCCAGAATGCAGGAACGGTGAGAAATGACGCCTGTGTTTACTTAGACCTCCTCACCAAGTTGGCCTGCATTCTCCTCTGAGTTCCACACGGGTCCTATGACATAGGCACTAATGCCAGGACCACTTTAGGGACAGGGAAGTAAGTACCTAGCAAAGGTTAGAGATGGGTACTGCTGGGATATAAACCCGGCTCCAAACCAGCATCACGCTTATGAAAGCTGCTCTGTACCTTGTTGCCAAATTGCCGCTTCTTTCAACTCCTAAATGCAGCATTTTCTTGTTCCTTCTCCAAACTGTTTCTCTGCTGAGCAGCTGCAGATGGAAAACCACCTAGGATATTTACGTCCACCAAAGTCGAACCTTCTCCAGTTTGGCAGACGTGTGAGACTCTGGCACAGGGTAGAGGGGCCCCTCGCTAAGTCCCCTTGCTCCAAAGCAGGACAGCAGTTCCTGTCAAGCACCTGACATGTATGAAACAGCTATTAGCCCCATTGTGGAAACAAATGAAGACCACCCACCTGAGGCCAAGCACACGCTGCGTATTCTGAGCAGGCTGTAGCGAGGGGGCCGCCTCCACCACCTGCATTTGGCAGAGATTCAGGGCAGGCAATGGGGAGCTTGGTGGTGGACGACAGGCTCCAGGGGTGCCCTGATGAGGCCATCTTCAAAAGGAAGCTGGGAAGGCTCGTGGGAGTGGACATCCTAGGGGATTGGCTAGGGGCACATATTTGACTTTCTCTGGTTGGCTGTAAATTAGAAGCAGGAACAAAAATTAGAAAAACTGGCAGTCATCAACGAACTCCTGACCATTCTGGGCTGACTGCTGCAAAGATTGTGAGTCTCGCTATCTTTGTAGGGAAGGAAACAACTACTTTGCCCTCTTAGCTTCAGTAACTGAGGTCTGTGAATTACACAGACACAAGACGGATAAACAGGAGAAACGGGTTTATTTCATGTGCCTATGGGAGCCAACAAAAGAAGTAGCTGGGGCCGGGTGCGGTGGCTCACACCTGTAATCCCAGTGCTTGGAGAGACAGAGGTGGGCGAATCACCTGAGGTCAGGAGTTCGAGGCCAGCGTGGCCAGCATGGCGAATCCCAGTCTCCACTAAAAATACAAAACTTAGTCAGGCTTGGTGGTGTGCACCTGTAATCCCAGCTACTCAGGAGGCTGAAGCAGGAGAATTGCTTGAACCTGGGAGGCAGAGGCTGCAGTGAGCCAAGATTGTGCCATTGCACTCCAGTCTGGGTGACAGAGCAAGACTCCATCTCAAAAAAAAAAAAAAAAGAAAAGAAAAGAAAAAAGGAGTAGCTGGCTGATAAATAGCTGAAGATTTGTATACCTACTTAGTAGAGAAAAGGAAATGGGGGAAAAGTGACTTTTATGAGAAAAACAAATTGTTTCCTTTAGGAAAAACAAATGAGATTTTAGGAGAAGAGAAGGGCAATAAAGTTTGTGATAATGTCTGCACAGGTATGAGTGGTCTTTCCATCTTCTTCAGGGCCATAAAACTCCCCCAGAGAAGAGAATTATGGTTGCCTCCTTGCCCAGAAGTTGCTCTTTTTAGTCAGATAATGGAAGGTCTGAGGAGGCTTTTTCCTGCATCTATTAAATCTCAAATGTCTTCAACTTAAAGCAATCTTTATGTCATCTCTGGATTCTGAGTGGGTCCCCACATCTGTTTGTATACTCAGTCTCTCACCATTTTAAGGATGAGGAAACTGAGGCTCGCAGAGGTGAAACACCTTACCCAAGATGCCCATCGGTGGGTCACAGAGCAGTCCTACTCCAAGATCCTTTCTACCAAGTCACTGCACTCATACAAGGAGGGTTACCAGATTGCATAAAGATAATATAACAGAAGAAGATCCTGCTCACCCACTCATCCATTCATCCATTTATCCATCCACCCATCCATCCAGTTATCCATCCATCCATCCATCCACCCTCCGTCCATCCACCTATCCATCCATCCACCTATCCATCCATCCATCCATCTACCCATCCATTCATCCATCCATCCACCTATCCGTCTGTCCATCCACTCGTCCATCCACCTACCCATACATTTATCCATCCACCCACCCATCCATTTGTCCATCCACCTATCCATCCATTCATCCATGCATCCATGCATCCATGCATCCATCCATCCATCCATCCATCCATCCATCCATCCACTCACCCATGCAATAATAATTTAGCCCTGAATCATGCTGGATGCTTAGAGTATGAATTCCAATACACCACAGTCCCTACTCTAGTTTCGAGGTGTCCATACTCTAGTTTAGGGGAGACAGACTCATAAAGAGTTATTGTTGTTATAATATATTAAAATCTACAGTGACTACTTTCATGAAATACCTGGCCATTCACTTATATCCTAGAACAGAATGTTGTCAGCACATGGTGACAAGCATGTTCACCAAGGTGGCGAGATGGCAGAGACCTGTGTCTTCCCATTTATCATGTTCAATGTTTTCCAAATTGTCTGCTTTCCGAATATATTATTTTTATAATGGGAGTGGGGATTCTTTAAAATTCTTCAATATTTATGGCATCACGCTACCTGACTTCAAACTATACTACAAGGCTACAGTAACCAAAACAGCATGGTACTAGTACCAAAACAGAGATATAGACCAATGGAACAGAACAGAGAGCCCTCAGAAATAATACCACACATCTACAACTATCTGATCTTTGACAAACTTGACAAA
>NW_012107474.1:4249603-4278189 GCF_000951045.1 Mandrillus leucophaeus | reverse complement strand
ATACCATCTCACACCAGTTAGAATGGCGATCATTAAAAAGTCAGGAAACAACAGGTGCTGGAGAGGATGTGGAGAAATAGGAACACTTTTACACTATTGGTGGGACTGTAAACCAGTTCAACCATTGTGGAAGACAGTGTGGCAATTCCTCAGGGATCTAGAACTAGAAATACCATTTGACCCAACCATCCCATTACTGGGTATATACCCAAAGGATTAGAAATCATGCTGCTGTAAAGACACATGCACATGTATGTTTATTGCGGCACTATTCACAATAGCAAAGACTTGGAACCAACCCAAATGTCCAACAATAATACACTAGATTAAGAAAATGTGGCACATATACACCATGGAATACTATGCAGCCATAAAAAATGATGAGTTCATGTCCTTTGTAGGGACATGGATGAAGCTGGAAACCAACATTCTCAGCAAACTATCACAAGGACAAAAAACCAAACACCGCATATTCTCACTCACAGGTGGGAATTGAACAATGAGATCACTTGGACACATGAAGGGGAACATCACACACTGGGGCTTGTTGTGGGGTGGAGGGAGAGGGGAGGGAGAGCATTAGGAGATATACCTAATGTAAATGATGAGTTAATGGGTGCAGCACACCAACATGGCACGTGTATACATATATAACAAACCTGTACATTGTGCACATGTACCCTAGAAGTTAAAGTATAACAAAAAAAATTTTTTTTTAATTCTTCAATGTTTCTATATTGTCTAAAAGTCAATTGGTTCTTACTACCATTTGACACCTGACCTAATCAACTCTCCATCCTTACCGCTCAGCGGCTGCCCTCCCGCAAGACTCCCCCAGCCCCAGAACACCAGAGCTTCCCAAACCTTCAGTTCTTGCTCACCTTGAATTCTGCCTGCAGCTTTCTTACCACCACCTTTGCCTGGAAAATTCCTTTTCCCTCAAAATCTAGTTTAAAGGTCTGCCTTCCTGTGTCACGTGGCCTGCCGGCCTCTATGATTTTTCCCCCCACTTTCGGTGTTCTTCAAAATGTGCTATTTAATGGATGCATAATATCCCCTATCTATGCACCATAATTTATTTAATCAACCCATGGTTTGGGATCATTTAGGCTGTTTCTGACATTTGCTATTATAAATAATGCCTTAATTAACCTTCTCCTTCACGATCTTTGATCATATCTCTGCTTCCTTAGAATAGATTTCTAGAAATGGAATCTCCAGGGCAAAGAGTAAGAACACTTTTAAGGCTCTTCATACATAATTCATAATTGCTTTCCAAACAGGTTGAACAATTTGTGCTCCAGCACCACAGTGTGTGTTTGTTACATATGTATCAAATCACCACAATCACCAACCATAGCGATCTGCGGTTACCACATCTCCCTTTCTGACCCATTTCCTTATGAATACAGTTCATCTGCTCATAGCTGATATACCTGTGTGACTGTCATTAGCACACCTGTCTATGCTTACAAAAACATGTGTGTTCTTACTGCCTATTTTATTGTATAAAGTGGCCTATGAAGTGTTCCGTTGTGTTTTTTGTTTAATTTTTGTTTAATTTTAAAACATACGTTTATGTTTTATTTTTATGTTTCTCAAATAAATTCCCTTTTAAAAATGTAAATATTTTCTAAAATTTTAAAATTATTTTTTACAGAATTGTGTTTTTAGGATTTTCGTTTTTCAGGATTTCGACACTTGAGATTGTGTCTATTGGGATTATGACGTGCTCCCAACAGCAGGCCACTCCTCATCCTTTCCAAACGGCTCAGATGCGGTGGGCACTGATGTGGCTGGGTGGGCTCTTCTTTCCCTCCCCCTGAAATCCCACCCGCCCGTTTCTCTTCCTCTTCTTTCCCCAGTCATTCCCTTCCAAGAAGCCTGGCTCTGGCCTGAGGCGCCTGGAAAGGGAAGGTCCACGCAGCGGTCCAAGTGGCCTACCTGAGTCACACCTGAGCCTTCCAGTCACTTCTCCGTTAGCTGATACTCTCTGAGCTACAGAGGCCTCAGGTGGTGTTAGGGGGCCTCATGATCCTCTAGTCGACCAGCTCCTACAGAACCAGCCATGACCAGGCCAGTTATTCAGGGTGTGACAAATCAGTCAGTGTGACATCCTCACTCTGGACCTTCTGATCAGAACAACGGGCCTGCTGTTCTGAGGCCGAGGCAGCATCTGTGAGGGCCACAACAGCTGCTGGGCTGAGCGCAGACCTTCCTGATATGCCTCATCTGTGACCTCTGGGTGGATTTGAGCTCCTGGCTTTACCTCTGTTGCCTATATGATCACAAGTTTCTTCTCTGTCCTTGTAGCAGGACGAGCCACAGACAAAACTCCTCAGACACCAGATTAAAGACGGAAGAGGTTTTTATTTGCCTTGGAGCGTCGGCATACTCACGTCTTAAAAGTCAAGCTCCCTGAAGACAGAGTTCCTGGCCCTTTTAAGGGCTTACAACGCTAAGAGGTTCCACGTGAAAGGGTCATGATAGATTGAGAGCACATGTGGTTAGAGTGAGCGGGGGGTTAATCTTTTAACCTCAGGCTTGGTCATCAGTGGCACCGGCTGGTCTTGCCACTGACTTCATTCCTGTTTTTCAACTTTTACTTCCTCCTCCTCCTCCTCAGAGACAGGAGACAGTAAGAGAAATGGCTTCTCTCCTCATCCTCTGCTTCCTCTTCTCTAAGCTGGAGCCATCAAAGCATCCAGCTCAGTTTTCAAAACTTAATAGAGATTAATGGAAATAAGGTACTATTATATATATAATAATGTAATAATTCATTAATTCTCACAAGATTGAGTCAAAAAATACTGACTTAAAAACAAAAAATAAAACAAAACAAAAAACCAGTGTATTAGTCTGTTCTCACATAGCTGTAAAGAAATACTTGAAACTGGGTCATTATAAAGAAAAGAGATTTAGTTGGCTCACGGTTCAGCAGGCTGTACAGGAAGCATGGGGGCATCTGCTTCTGGGGAGGCCTCAGGAAACTTGTAATGATAGTGAAGACAAAGGAGAAGCAGGTACGTCTCACATGGCCAGACCATGAGGGAGAGAGGTGGGGGAGGCACCACACACTTTTAATCAACCAGATCTCGTGAGAACTCTATCACAAGACAGCACCAGGGGATGGTGCTAAACCATTCATGAAGATCCACCCCAATGATCCAACCACCTCCCACCAGGCCCCACCCCCAGCACTGGGGATTACAACTGAACATGAGATTTGGTGGGGACACAGGTCCACACCACATAACACAGTTTCTCTCCTTTCTTTCCAAGTAACCAGTTTGCAAGAGCTTGCCGTATCCTCCATAGATGGTGTAATTAGAAATGCATTTGTGGGCGTGGTGGTGTGGTCTGGGGGAAGAGCCCTAGCCCTCCTCTCTCCTCCAAAACTCTCACTGGTCACAGATTCTCGTGTGTTTATAATTTCTCATTTAACCTGCCATTTTCCCCTCAAGTAGCTGAGGGAAGAGTCTGGGATGATGATGTGCTCCTGTGCTCTGAGTGTGGAAATGCTCCAAGGGTGCAGCCATGCTCTGGGCACTCAAGTCAGTCTTAGTCAGTGCTCCTTCCTCCTCTGCCAGCTCCTCCCATTCCAGTGACCATTCCTCTTCCTGAACCAGCTGGAGAAGGTGCGTGGTCCCAGGCTGCTGTCTAAAGGGTTTTCCATTTGTCTCTGCAGACAATCTCATTTTCCTTTTCCAGCCTCTGATGGAAGGGGCAAGGGGGGGCTCCTCCAACCAGCTAGCTGTGCCTTTCTGACCCAGGCCCAGGGGCTGCTGCCTGCCCTGGCAGGTCGCTGGCTGTCCTGGAACTTCCTGGACATTGCTGATCTTGCATTTCCTGTCGTGGAACACTTGTTCCATGACACAGGTCTACTTATCTGTCAACAAAAGCAACTCATTTACCTGCTTCTCCACCCACCTCCTTCCAGCCACCTCCACCCCTGCCCTCGCTGGTGAATGGATGAATTACCCAACATGCCTTTGTGCTGGGAGCATGGCCTGCCTTGGAGACAACCACAAACAATGACCTGGGCTGTCTGAAGAGTCAGGTCAGCACACCACTGAGGTTAAGTCAACTCCCAGAGGCCACGATGACAGGCCACGAAGAGTCAATGAGAGCCTTTTGGGTTTGATGTCCACAGCATTCTCTCCCCCATGGCACTGTCTTTAGAGGCAAGTGCAGGAGCCTCCGGCCAGTCAGAAGACAGTTCCTCCAAGTGTGCAGCTGTAGGTAATCAAAGCGAAGGGTATTTAGATTTCTAAAACAGAATCAGTAGGAGTCAGAGACAGAGGGAGGAAAGGAGGGAGGGTTATTGGGAAGATCTGGCTCCCATGGCTATGGGGGCTCAGAAGCCGCACGTTCCGCCATCTGCAAGCTGGAGGACCAAGAGTGCTGGTGATGGTGCTGAGATTGAGTCTGAATCCAAAGGCCTGAAAACCGGGAGAGCGATGGTGGAACTCTTGGTCCCAGGGCCAGAGAAGGTGAGAGAAGATGTCCCAGTTCAGCAGGCAGGAGACACAAGAGGACTGATATGCTTTGGCTGTGTCCCTACCCTAATCTCGACTTGAATTTTATCTCCCAGAATTCCCACATGTTGTGGGAGGGACCCGGGGGGAGGTAATTGGGTCATGGGGGCCGGTCTTTCCTGTGCTATTCTCGTGATAGTGAATAAGTCTCACAAAATCTGATGGGTTTTTCAGGGGTTTCCACTTTTGCTTCTTCCTCATTTGGCTCTTGCTGCTGCCTCGTAAGAAGTGCCTTTCACCTCCTGCCATGATTCTGAGGCCTCCCCAGCCATGTGGAACTGTAAGTCCAATCCAACCTCTTTTTCTTTCTAGTCTCGGGTATGTCTTTTTCAGCAGTGTGAAAACGGACTAATATGGGGCCAATTCCTCCTTCCTCCACTTTTCGTTCTATCCAAGCGCTCAGGGGATTGGATGATGCCCACCTACACTGGGGAGGGCCATCTGCTTCACTGAGTCTTCCATTTCAAATGCTAATGTCTTCTGGAAGCATCCTCACAGACACCCCCAGAAATAATGCCTAATCTGGGTACCCCATGGCCTAGTCAAGTTGACACCTAAAATTAGTCATCACTCAGAGTCTGTGTCTCTTTGTAACATGAAGTCAACCCCTACTCCCCTCATCCTCCCATTGAGTCACAGGTCTTGCCCCAAGAAGGACCTGCCACCCCATCCTTGGTCCTTCCAGGAGAGGCAGTGTCTTTCCTACCCCTTCCCCAGAACACCAGTGATTCCAACGCCTCCTTCTTACGTGCATCTTCCATTCACCCATTCTCTGAACAGCAGACCCCATGGTTACCACTCTGGGATCAAGTCCACGTAATGGGTATTTAGTAACAGCGAGAACTTGGGTGAGTCATTTTGCCTCTGAGAGCCTCCGTGCCTCCATCTATAACATGGGGATGATTTCTTCCCTGTAGGGTCATCATTGAGAGGTTATTACCTCCACCGAAATGAAGGAGTAGAGCAGAGGCATTTGTCAACTGTTGCAAATTTGGCAGAGCTGGGCTTCTGCAGAGGGCAGCTTCAGATTCTGTGACCCATGGAGGTAACAGACTAACGCTTTGGTCTTTGGCAGGCTCCTGGGTGATGCTCAAAAAGGTGTCAGGGACCCATCGCTCAGGTCCCACGAAAGTTGCCTGGTGGCTTTGGGTCATCTGGCCAGCAGCATCTCTTTTGGCACCATGCCCCTGTGCATGTCCCAGGAGGCCTACTGGCCTTCTCCACTGTGCCACCCAGCATTGGATCTGCCAAATTGTGTTGGCAGAGGCAGAACCCAGAGCAGGCACCCCAAGAACCTCCCCTGGGTAAGGTTTCCCCCACCATGCCTGGGGGTCTTGGGCACTGCTCTCAAAGTCTCCCAAGTATTAACCCATCTTGTTCTCATATAACCCTGTGGGGTCTGCATTCATTCTGCAAATACTGAGTGCCTGCTCTCTGCAGAGTGCTGTTGTAAGCCCCAGAGACACATCAGCAAACAAAGCCAGTGAAGACCCCTGCCACTGAGAGCCTCACATCCTAACTGCATGACTCAGCAAACACAAGACACGCATTGTAGAATGTGCTGGAAGGAGCTGAGTGTGTCACAACTGAAATGAGGTAGTTGGGGTTGCCTTGCTAAGCAGTGACTTGATGCAAGTTCGATGACGAACCCCGTGGGTTTGTTATTCCCATTTTGCAGATGAGGAAGCAGAGGCACCGACTAATACAATTTACTGTATTAGTGCGTTCTCATGCTGCTAATAACGACATACCCAAGACTGGGTAATTTATAAAGGAAAGAGGTTTAATTGACTCACAGTTCAGCATGGCTGAGGAGACCTCAGGAAACTTACAATCATGGTGGAAGGGGGAACAAACGCATTCTTCTTCACATGGCGGCACCAAGGAGAAGTGCCGAGCAAAAGGGGAAAAGTCCCTTACGAACCCATCAGATCTCATGAGCACTCACTGCCCCCAGGGTCAAATCACCTCCCACTGCGTCCCTCCCATGACACGTGGGGATTATGGGAATTATAATTCAAGACGAGATTTGAGTGGGAACACAGCCAAACCATATCACAGAGTACTTGGTCAAGGTCAGGAGGCCTATATGAGGCAGAGGCCACCCAGGAACACAAGCATCTGATTTCAGAGCCCATCTCTAAACTAAAACACAAACTTTTTCCTACAAAGGGCCAGGGAGGAAAAAGTGGACCTTTCTGGCTTTGCAGGTCACAGGTGGTCTCTGTCACTTAGTCTTTCAGTTTTTACAACACTTAAAACGTGTGAAAACCATTCCTGGCTCTCCGGCAGTGCAAAAACAAGAGCGGTGGCACAGTTTCCAATCCCGGTTCTGAACCACCAGGCTCAGCACTTTCCAAACTAAGTTAATTCTTCTCAAAACCCCACACAGCACAAGGAAGATGGCACTTCTGTTTTACAGATGAGGAAACAGAAACTCAGAAAGGTGAGGTCACTGGTCTGTGGTCGTGGAGAGGCAGACAGCGTGATCCGGGAACCCTTTTCATTCTGTGCAACATGTCTTCGTCCTACTTTTGACACGTTCTTAAATCCCTGCTTTAAATGCAGCATTTATGGCCAGGCACAGTGGTTCATGCCTGTAATCCCAACACTGCAGGAGGCCAAGGCGGGAGGATGGCTTGAGCCCAGGAGTTTGAGACCAGCCCAGACAACACAGCGAGACCTCACAAATCTCTACAAAAAATTAAACAATTAGCCGGGTGTGGTGGTTTGTGTCTGTAGTCCCAGCTACTCGGGAGGCTGAGGTGGGAGGATCACTTGAGCCCAGGAGGTTGAGGCTGCAGTGAGTCAGGATTGATTGTGCCATGGCACTCCAGAATGGGCAACAGAGCAAGATCCTGTCTCAAAAAAGAAAAATGCAGCATTCATGATTCCTCAAAGAATTAAACACAGAATTACTGTACTATGTAGCAATTCCATTTCTGGATTTATACTCGAAAGAATTGAAAGCAAAGACTCAAATTGATAATCACACGTCCATTTCATAGCAGCGCTAGTCACGGCAGTCCAAAAGTGGAAGCAGCCAGGTGTCCATTGACAAATAAGCAGATACACAAAACATGGTCTGTCCATACAACAGAATATTCGTCAGCCTTAAGGAAGAAAATCTTAACCCATGCTCCGACATGGATGAACCTTGAGGACATTATACTGAGTGAAAAAAGCCAGACAGAAAAGAACAATAATGTCTGATTCCACTTATGTAAAGGCCCTGGAGTAGTCAAATCCATAGAGACAGGAAGTAGAAGGGTGGGTGCCAGGGCTTGGGGAGGGGGAATGGGGCGTGAGTGCTTCGTGAAGTGAGAGTTTCAGTTTGGGAATATGAAAAAGTTCTGGAGGTGGATGATGGTGATGGCTGCACAATAATGTGAATGTCCTTAGTACGATGAACTGTACACTTAATAATGGTTAAGATGGTAAATTTCATGTTAGATATTTTATCACAATAATTTTTTAAAAGCAACATTTAGGGGAGGAATAATTCCCCAACCCCTAAACACCTGAGTGAATGTCCATCCATATATCATCAACTTGTCCAGGGTGGCAAGGACCAGGTGGCAGCCAGGCCTATGAGGGAGGGAGTTGGGGGAGCCAAGGTCCAGGAGACGGAGGCTCACTCCCGCCCCAGATGACAGACCCCTCGCATCACACACCACGCTGACTCCTCCACACCCAGGTGTGGGAGGTGGGGAGGGGAAACACCCGGCCAGCGAGAGACCCGCCTGTCAAACTCCCCCCACCCCACCATGCCCCCGCCCAGCCTGGCTCTGCATCTGCAGTCCTAACTAAGCTAGGCCACTCTGCCCGTGGCCCCTTCAGTGCCTTGGCCTTGAGGAAGCCTCATGTTCTGGGAAGTTGTGGCAGGCAGGGCCGCAACCTGCAAACCTCCCAGCTTCTCGCAGGACATGGCTACAGTGGGCACTTTCCCAAAGACCCAGGTGAGTTCAGCTGACGGGGCCAACCTGTTTGTCTTTGTGATCCCAGTGCTGTCACAGGCCCAGGACTGCCTGTCCAGGCCTGGGGAGGAGTTTCTTGGCCCCAGAATAGCCCCTGCAGGAGGTGAGTAATTACCTGGGCAAACATAGAGTGTAGGTGTGCCAGGCGACTCACATACCTGACCTCAAACAGACACCACGGGGTTCAGGGGACCTCAGGGGGCCACCCACTTATTGGAAAACTACATTATATTCATAATGATCATTACTATTTATTGAGCTCTTATTAGGTGCCATCCAATGTGCCTAAGTATTTTGCTGGTAATAATTCATTAATTCTCACAGCCACCCATGAGGAAAGCACTTTCACCCCCATCTTCCAGGTCAGGTAGCTGTTCCAAAAGGTCAAGTCACTTGCCTGGTGTCACTCAGTAAATTGAGAAGTCCACTCCGTGGTCCCCTCTGTGTCCCTAGCACATTGCTTGACCTCTGCCTTTCAAGGGTGGATTGGATTTTGGAGATCGACAAGTGCGGACTGAGCCAAGGGAAGGGAGTGATCCAGCCAGAGGCTACGCTGTGAGTTCCGCAGCAGGTGCAAGCTCTCCAGCAATGAGCCCAAAGCCTGGCCATGTGGGTCCTAAGCTCACCCTGGAGGCAAAGCTCCAGTGGAGAGTCTCCAGGCATTCCAGTTGGGTTCTCTGGGGTCTATCTGTCTCTGCTGTTAGACTGAGCAGTGCAGAGGACTCAGGGCTGCCCTCAGGACAATGCAGTCCTAGGAGGGCTGTCCCCCTCACACACACACACACACCCACACCCACACACACACCCACACACACACACCATGTGCAGCATGCCGGGTACACACACAGGGTGTGAGATCAAAGCCAAGCCGAGGGTGGTCGGGGGAGGGTGGGCTTCTGTAGCCTTCAATACCCACCTCAAAAGCCACAGAGCATGCAAAGGACCAGACACAAGGAAAGCCCCCTCCCCCCAGGCACCTTCCTGACGGCACGGGTCAGGCAGATGGTGATGGCGGAGGAATGTATCAGGGGAAGCTGAGGTATAAACGACCTTCAAGTTTGGTGACAAGAGAAGAGGACACAGTGGGACTGTGCTAGGGCAGCATGTTGATGAGAGGAGTTTTTAAGGGTGGAAAGTTCTGAGCAGCCATGAGAGTGGAGGAGGAGGCCAGTGATGAAAAGGCTGTGCATGAATTGTGTCCACAAATATGTCCCAGTCCTAACCCCGGTGCCTGTAAATGGGACCTTATTTGGAAGAAGGGTCTTAGAAACGAATCAAGTTAAGATGCGGTAATGATGAGTTAGGGTTGGCCCTAAGTCCCATAACACTGGTGTCCCTGTAGAAGGGAAGTTTGGACACAGACCTGAGTGGAGGGAGGATGAAGTGAGGAGGCACACAGGAGCAGGTGGGCCAAGGCTAAGGCGGGGATGCAGTGATGCAGCCACCAGCCACAGAATCCCAGGACCACAGGCCACTGACAGACGTGGGAGAGATGCAAGGAACTGTCCTTCCTCAGAGCCTTCAGACTGAACACAGCCCCGCACACACCTTGATTTCAGACGTCTGACCTCCAGAAGCATGAGAGAGAAAAAATCTGTTGTTGGATTCACCCAGTTTGTAAAATTTGTGGCACCAGCCATGGGACATTCATGCAGAGGGTGACCGGCATGGCTCTAATTCACGAAATCAGCCATGACCTTGTGGTCGCGTCTGTTCTGAGCACAGGGATGCAGCCCACCCCTTCCCTTCTGCACTCTTCCCTCGGACAGCAGGGATCCAAGGAATTCCTCTAGGGGCCTGGCTGCAGGAGACTCTCCCCTTCAAGGCCCAAACGAGGCACGTGGGAGTGTGTGAACAGGACAGGAAACACCGAGCAGGAACCTGCATAGTGTTGGGGAGCTCCCAGGCCTGCCTACCATCTCAACACCAGCATTGGATTCCACTGGGAAGGAAAACAAGAAAACTGAAAAAGACAGAGAGGAGAAGGAGAGTGTGCAAGGGACAGTCTCCATCTTCCCCCATTGGCTGTTTGCCAGAGCGTGGCCTGTTGGCACCCCTTGCTTGTTCATAGCTGGCTGGCAACATAGCCATAAATCCACCTGTGCCAATCCATGAGTTGACGAAGGGCAAGAGATGACCCTGCTTCAGCCACGGAGGCCAGTGCTCAGACTCCGGCAGGCTGGAAGCTCCCAGAGGAACTGCTGGACATAGCAAAAGGCTCCCAGGCAGGCGAATGGGCTTGGGTTTCTAAGACCAACACAGAAATGCCCAGGTACACTTGTGCTGCTTTTCTCTGGAGGAGAGAGAATGTCGCTTTCACCAAGTTATTATTTCTTCCTTTTTAAACGTGATTGTTATAACATTGTTTTAAAAGTTAAGTAGTGCTGCAGGGCTTGTGATAATAAACAGTTGTTATCACTGCACCTCTTCCCACCTCCAGCTCCCTCCCCGTGAGTCATCTGCCTTCAAGTCTCTCAGCTGTTTCTGTTGACCTTGACCTTCACACTTCTAACATGATTACAATACTATTCCTTTCGGTTTTATCTCACTTACACCACCACCTCCCACACACTCCTACCTATTCTACCTACCCAGCATCTTCACAACTTACAGAATTACACAATTCACAACCTTTGGCCAAGTCAGTATTTAGTTCTGATATTACTATGACCCCCATAAATGTTGTCACAACTAAACCACTTAGGGAGCTAGGATGGTCTTTCCTTTTTAGTACAACTTTTTGTTTTTCCTGAGGTTAACTATTGCCTCATTTTTTCATAAACTTAATTTTTTTGTCTACTACTTACCAATTATCTGCACCCCCCCCCCAATTTTCTGATAGAGCTATAAAAGTCCTCTCAACAAAGTCAAACATACTAAGTAATCATTCTTTGTTGTTGCTTGTCCTTCCCCTTGGAGACATTCTCTCCAGAGCTCTCTGTCCTCCTATTTGCATCTGGGCTGGCTGACCTCTTGGCTTGTGGCACAGCTCCCCTGTGAAAGTTCCCTTCAACTTCAATGAGAATTCCTTCATACTTTTCTGGTGCTAGATCTAATGTGTCCTGTGCCTCACATCTTTCTCTTTTGGGGTTTACTTCCTTGTGCAAGTGACACCCATACCACAGGAACTTCCTGAGAAACAATGCATGTGAGGTTCAATGATTTAATCCTGCATACCTTCAAACATCTTTGTTCTACCCTTACATTTGATTTTTCATTTATTATTTGAAAATGTGGCTAGCCTTTTCAGTAAGGAAATTCATGTCCTGCAGGTCTGTATTGTTTTGTTTTATCTTTTGACATCTTTCTCCTCTTTCTGCTCTGCTCTGAGTGCCAACTCCAGAGCTGGTCTGGCTCAATTTCTCTATAGTGTGCACTTCCTAAGTTCTCTTCAGTGAGGTGGATGAGTCATCTAGCCAGGTGGATGACGGAGGAAGTCTCAGGGACTAAGTGTCTCTGACAATACATTCAACCACTACTACAGTGTGAAGCCAGCCCCTCATCCCCACCTTCAGAGACCCCTGGTGCCTCAGATTCCTTGGCCATTCTGGAGCTGCTGTGCCCATGGCTTGTGTAGTCGGCGGTCATTTTGGCAATCAGTGCTGCTTCAGCTTTCACTGTTCTGCCGTGCCAGCCCATCACCAGGGATCACTTTTGGCTGCGTGAACCAGAACCCCGTTCCAGAGCTCAACCAAACAACATTTTAATTTTCTTAACCAAGCAAGCAGTCCTGGCTTGTACAGCCTCCCCAGGATGCCACCAGGACCCCAAGCTCCTTCTATCTCACTGCTCTGCCATCCTGTGTCACTTTCTTCCTCATGGAGGCTTCCTGGTCGTAAGACAGCCACTCCACCTCCAGCGTCTTGTTCACAATCCAAGGAGATGGAAGGAAAGAAATGATGAGGAACCAGTACTGCTGCAATGTCAGCAACAGTATTTCCCAGGATCTCCAGCAGATTGTTTTTTTGGGTTTTGTTTGTTTGTTTGTTTTTTGTTTTGTTTTGTTTTTGAGGCAGGGTCTCACTCTGTCACCCAGGCTGACTGGAGTGCAATGGTGCAATCCTGGCTCACTGCAGCCTCGACCTCCCAGGCTCAAGCAATCCTCCCAGAGGTCAAGCAATCCTCGCATCTCAGCCTCCTAAGTAGCTGGGACTGCAGACACACACCACCATAACTGGCTAAATTTGTTTATTTTTTTTTATAAAGACAGGTTTCACTATGTTGCCCAGGCTGATCTTGAACTCCTCGGCTCAAGCAATCCAAGCTGGTGAGAACATGGAGCCAGTGAAGCTCACACAAGTCACCAACAAGAATGCAAGATGCAATAGCCACTTTGGAAAATAAGTGGGCAGTTTCTTATAAAGTTAAACAGATACTTAATGAAGGACCCAGCAATCCTAATCCTAAGTATTTACCCAAAAAGTAAAAACTAGTGATCAGGCCAGGCATGGTAGCTCATGCCTGTAATCCCAGCACTTTGGGAAGCTGAGGTAGGCGGATCACTAGAGGTCAGGAGTTCGAGACCAGCCTGGCCAACATGGCAAAACTCCGTCTCTGCTGAAAATACAAAAATTAGCTGGGTGTGGTGGTGTATACCTGTAGTCACAGCTACTCGGGAGGCTGAGACAGGACAATTGCTTGAACTCAGGAGGCAGAGATTGCAGTGAGCCAAGATCATGCCATTGCACTCCAGCCTGGGCAACAGAGCAAGACTCTGTCTCAAAAACAAAAACAAAGCAAAATGAAAACAGAAACAAACAAACAAACAAGCAAAACCTAGAGATCACAAAAAAACTTGGACACAAATGTTTCTGGCAGCTTATTCATAATTGTTCCAAACTGGAGACAACCCAAATATCCATCAACTGGGACATGGATGAGCAAACTGTGGGGAATCCCAACAGCAGATATTATTGTTCAGCAACAAAAAGGAACCATCTACTGACACTTGCAGCAACATAAATGAATCTCAGACGTGTTATGCTGAGTGAAAGATGCCAGACACCAAAAGCTACACGCCGAGATCCCATGGAGACGACATTCTGGAAAAGGCAAAACTGTAGAGACGGGGAACAAATCGGTGATTGCAGGGGCTGAGAGAAGGAGCAGGGAACTGGCTGCCAAGGGGCGTGGGGGTGATATAGATATGGTCTATGTTTGGTTCTGGTGGTGGTTACACAACTGTGAGCATTTGTCAAAACTCATAGAACTGTACACTAAAACAATGAGTTTGACTGTATGTTGATTATATCACTCTCTCTTTTTTTAAAAATAGGGTCTCACTCTACTGCTTGTCACTCAGCTCAAGCAATCCTCCCACCCCTGACTTCCTGATAGCTAGGACCTACAGGTGTGTGCCACTATGCACAGCTAGTTTTAATTATTTGTAGAGATGTGGTCTTGCTATGTTGTCCAGACTGGTCTCGAACTCCTGGCCTCAAATGATCCTCTCACCTCAGCCTCCTAAAGTGCTGGAATTACAGGCGTGAGCCACCTTGCCAGCCTATATCTCAATAAGCCTGACTTTTAGAAGATTTCAGGCTGGATGTAGTGACTCACAAGACCAGCCTGAGAAACATGGGGAGACCCCATATCTACAAAATGTTTTAAAAATATTAGCCGGGCATGGTAGTATGCACCTGTAGACCCAGCTACTGGAGAGGCTAAGGCAGGAGGATCACTTGAGCCCAGGGTTTTGAGGCCACAGTGAGCCATGATCATACAACTACACTCTAGCCTGGATGACAGAGCAAGACCCTATCTCTAAAAAATAAAGGGAAAATAAAATATGTAAAAGGTTTCAATCAATACACTTGTGGAATGCTGCACACCACACCTCTATTTATTGACACTCTGATCATGTGAGCTTAGTCGAGGCCCTGAAAAGTCCTGCAGTTCATTTAACCAAGAGTATTATCCTTCAAGTCTCTTCCCAAGTGACATGTGTTGGCAAGCATCAAGCAAGATGATCTGGAATGTCTCCCTCCGCACAAATAGTCTGTGATTGTCAAGTGGTTAATGGCCTCCCTGAAGGGGGCTATGGGAAGTGGGAATCAGACCTTGTGTTTAGGTTTCTTTGCAGAGAGCCACCTCCTCTCCTCATTCACGTGCTGACTCAGGTCTTCTCCAGCCAGGAAACATGGAAGGAGGGAGCAGACCACGTGTATGTCCACCCCCTTGGAAAACAGCGGCTCCCACGAAGGGAGAGAGGCTGAGCCCCAGCCCCGTGGATGGTGGCTGCCCAACCCTGGGAGGCTGGGGGCAGCCAAGAGACCAGACCCTCTCAGCCCATGGCCCCACCATCAAGGCCGTCACTGGTGCGTCACTTCCTCATGGGCTAAGCGCTGCTCATCCATTTCTACTTTGACTTTCACAAGTGCCCCTTGAGGCAACGTGGCATCATGTCCATGTGTCATGAGATGTGGCAAAGCCGCTCACCACCGACCAACAGGCCTCCCAGGGGTCAGGAGCCCAGTACCAGACGGGGCAGAACCGTCCTTCCCAAGGTCTGGGCCGTCTGTCCTTAGAGTCAGAGCAGGGCAGGGCCCAAACCCTCAAGTCACTTCCCATTTCCCATTTCCACATCCTTCCAGGTGTTTAGGGAGACAGCTACAACTCAGCCCCCGGGGAAGCACTCACCAGGAACTCCAGCAGGAAAGGAGGGCGGCCAGCCAGCATGTGGGTGGCTTCTCCCCCAGCTCCACTAGCAGCAAATGGTGTTGGCCTTGGCCCTCCCTCTGCCTCACCCCCAGCCTTCTGCTGCCCAGTCCAGATGCTAAAAATAGCCCCAACCTGCATTCAGAATCCAGCACATCATACCTTCCACACCAGGCATCTGTGCAGTTGAGAGTGGAGGCCGCTGTGGCTCCACTACCTCCCCAACACAGCCTTCCACCCACCATGGCAGAGGGAGCTTGCAAAACCAGAGGGTGGGTGCAAGAACTCACACCCTCTCCAAACGCTTTCCAGAGGTGGGCCAGGTGGCCAATGGTTGCCCCTGAGGCCCAGGAGAGGAACTGACCTCACTGGCTTTGTAAACACCATGATATTCAAGTTCTCATGTTTCCTATTTCTGAGCAAGCCAAATTAATGTCAACGTACATGAAATACATCTATGAATGTGGTCTACAAAGAGATTCTTTATTTTGCAAGACAAGTCCATAGCAAGCAAATCTTTTGATTCCTGAAAATATATTGTTTTTCAAAGTTCCGAGTGACTATTTCATAAACTGGAGCCGTGATCGGGTATACTATTACCCCTTCCTCTAGGTGGTATTTCAAAGGATACATATTTCCCCCACCGTTCATGAATTAACTCCTTGTTTTACTTTCCTAGGGTGGCAGTCTTAAGACACCGCAGACTGGGTGGTTGAAAACACAGAAATGTGTTCTTTGGCAGTTATGGAAGCTATCATGGAATCCTGAAATCAAGGTGTCTCCCGGATGTCTCCAGGGAGAATTGTTCCTGGCCTCTCCCCGCTCCTGGTGTCTGCTGGCACTGCCAGGCGTCCTTCGGCCTGTAACGGCGTCACTCCCATCGCAAGCCATCTTCTCCCTGCCCCTTTACTCCACCTTCCCTCAGTGTGTGTCTGTGTCTGTATCCAAGTTTCTCCTTTTTGAAAGGGCACCGGTCATACTGCACTAGGGTCCCTGCTGATGACCTCATTTTAATCAGATGACTCTGTAAAGGTCTAATCTCTAAGCACAGTCACATTCTAGGGGACTGGGGGTGAGGACCCCAATATACCTGTTTTGGGGGACACAATTGAACCCTAACACTCACAGTTTCTAAAAGAAGAGGAGAGGGGAAGGAAGGAGGGAAGGGGTCAGGGGGCAGAGACCTCGGAAGAAGGGAGGGAGAAGCCAGCCTGCTGCCCTGTGCACACTGGCGGTGTTTCTGAGCATTGTGCTTTGGTTCTGCATGCTGGGCGGGCGAAACAGGGTGCTGGCATCCAGGCTCACCCAGAAGGGAGGGGGACCTGTAGGGGGAGGGGAGCACCCAGGGGATCAGGGGAGGAGAGTGTGGACCAGGTGACCTGCCAAGCGATAGAAAGTGGGGGAAGCTGGACAGCATTTGCAGACAGCATGACAGCAGCCGCTCGCTCCCCTCTGAGCCCCAGGCCCCCAACAAGCGGGCCTCTGGCTCCAGTTCTGGGAGGGGCGTGGAAGTGGACCTTGGCTCTCCCTCCCTGGCAGCACCCCCACCTCCCTTTGTCTCAATTTCCAATAAATAAATGTTGCCTGGGATATACTTATATCAAAAAGTTATGTCACTGACCTAGCATTCACATTTCACTGGGCGTCCTAAATTCTATGTGGTAACCCGACTGCCACCAGACATGCTGTTTACTTCTCTATCATCACGCAACCAGTTGCCACATTAAACACAACACTGCAAACATTGCCAGTGGATCCTGACTTCCTCGTGGACCCTACTGTGTCAGGGAAAAACAAACAAATGAACCCCAGAAGGAAACGCCGTGAGTTGTTAGCAGTGCCTGTCTGGTTGGTGGGCTTATGGGTGGTTTTCTTTTATTTATTTATTTATTTATTTATTTATTTATTTATTTGAGAGTGAGTCTCACTCTGTTGCCCAGGCTGGAATGCAGTGGCGTGATCTCAGCTCACTGCAACCTCCACCTCCCAGGTTCAAGTGATTCCCCCGCCTCAGCCTCCCAAGGACTGAGATTACAGACGTGCGCCATCATGCCCGGCTAATTTTTGTGTTTTTGGTAGAGACAGGGTTTTGCCATGTTGGCCGGGCTGGTCTTGAACTCCTGACCTCAGGATAGCTGCCTGCTTTGGGCACCCAAAGTGCTAGGATTATAGGCGTGAGTCACAGGGCCTGTCTTTAATTTTTTGTTTATACTTTTCTATATCTTTTAATTTTTTTCAACCAACACATATATCCCAGAAAATGTTTTAATGATTAAAATAAAACAATTGCCCTCTCCTCCTTGGAGCCGGGTCCACAAGAGCAGCTTCTGCAGATGTGGGAAGGAGAAGACTTTGTACCTGGGTCCTGGGCCACGTGAATAATTAACCTTGTGTAGGGAGCCTTCGGGGTCTGACGAGGCCAGGGCTTGAAGGAAAGCAGCAGACCATGGGAGGATCCAGGCTTGTGGGTGCCAGGGTCCCCAGAAATGGTCCCCAGATGGGGGAGGAACCAGTAGCCCTCACCCCCAACCCCCAGCCACTCCCCTGCCCACTGCCATGTGAGCATCTGGTTTTCCGCACACACCATCCCATGTCACTGGATACAGGCAGGGCCGCCCAACCCCCAAGTCAGAGTCACCCAGACAGACGGACACCAGGCACCTTAGCACTTCCATGGCCAGAGGCCTCCTGAGGTGGGAACTGAGTCCTGGCTGATCCCAGGCCATCCCCCCAGGACCTTCTTGGGGGAGCGGGGAGATCAGGCTTAGAGGAAAACTCGACGCCCCAGGTGCAGCCAGGGGTGAGGGGGCAGAGGGGTAAGCACCTGTGTTAGGCACTTTGAACCCCCAGGTCAGGTGATTGCATCCAGCCAAGACTCCTGGAGCCCGGCCTCACCTTCAGCGTGGGATGAGCAGCCGGTCCTGTCCTGTCCGCCCCTCCAGTGCTGCGGAACAGAACGGGAATGGCAAGTCCCCATGTGCTATCTCCCCGCCCTTCTACAGCACCGGTGGTACAAACGCTGGGGACCGCTCACAGGAGAGCTGCTGGGCCGGCTCCGAGGCTCCCACCAGACCCCACAGGCGCGGGGTGAGCTCTCCTTAGGAGTGAGGGGCGGTGCCCTGCAGAGCGGCCTCCACGTCTTTGGCAAGTTGCACCCCCACTTAAAAGAAACCTTGGGAGAGGAAGGCCCTTACTGTTTCCTTCTTCTAAGGATGTCAGCCCCAAGGCCACCTTGGAGGCCTCTCCTCCCAGGATCTCTGTTTATAGGTAAGGAAACTGAGGCACAGAAAAGCTGGGTGACTTCCCAGGGTCACAGAGTGGCACTGTAAAAACAAGCCTTTGTGGGATCTCCCAGCTCCTGTTTCCCTCCCACCCGGAGCGGCTCCTCGCTCCTCCTCCCCTCTACCCTTCTCTCCTCTTTCCACCCCTCCCGTGTCCTGGAGCAGGCAGGTTCCATGTGTCTCCTGTGCTGAGAGGAGGAGGGGGCAGGAGAGGAAGAGAGGGGGTGCAGGGCATGGGGGAGGTGCCTTCCAACGCCAGGAGCTCAGGAGTCCATTCAGGAGTGCCCTTTCACCGGGCCCCACAGCTTCCAAAGAGTGGCTGTGATGGGATCAGTGATTGGAAAGTTTTGGGTGCCAGTTTCTGAGTTGGGACATCTTACGTGAGTGGATTGTGTGGTTGGCAGGTGGGGCTGCCTGTCCGGTGCCCACAAAACTCAGGCAGACGTGGCTGCTGACAAGGAACTCAGGGAAACCCAACATTCACAGGAGCCAAAACAGCTGCTAAATAAGCTCTGTTGTGTCTATACGATGGAATACTACCAAAAGTCAAGCTGCAGAAGAACCTTCACTGATATAAGAAAGCTTTGAGTACCTATTACGGAAGCAAACACGGAGATTGCGAGGTGGGACATGGATTATGACGCCCATTTATCTAAAAGGAAAAGAATAGGAATTCAGCTGCATAGACAAGAATCTGCAAAATGTTAATTTGTAGAAAGAGAGGAGTTTTTTCCATGTATTTTCCAGTTTTTCTACAATGAGCAAACACTGCTTTTTTTTATATCATTAAAATGACACTTTTTTAATGGAAGAGCGGAGATCACCCGTGTAGAAAGGACTGAGAACACGTCTGAAAGTGAATTCAGGTGGCCTGTGTTGAACGCCTTGGAAGAAATCTGACATCTAATCAGGGCCTGTTGCAAGTTTCCTAACCACTGTTTAGCAGCAAGTCCAGACCTCAGGGAGAGCAGGAGTGAGTGGCACATCCCCTCCTGGACCAGGCCCTTTAAAACGGGACCATCACCAAGAAGAAGGGCAGCCAGGTTCTGGAAGGCCTGGTCTCTGCAGCTGGCAGCCTGTGTCATGCCTCCGTCCGTGGTCCCTGCAGTGGGCAGTCTGTGTCACACCTCCATCTGTGGTCCCTGCAGTGGGCAGCCTGTGTCACGCCTCTATCCATGGTTTTTGCAGTGGACAGTCTGTGTCACGCCTCCATCTGTGGTCCCTGCAGCAGGCAGCCTGTGTCCATGGTTTTTGCAGTGGACAGTCTGTGTCATGCCTCCGTCCATGTCTTCCAGCAACAACACCTCACTCTGCTTTGCACAATCACTCCACCTCCCCACAAGCCCTGCCCCCACTTTGTATGCACACAGCACACACCTGCGCCCACGCAAACATCTGCTTTCACACATGTCCACTCGCCGAGGTGAACAGGCACACTTAGGCACAAACACACTCACATTTGGTACATGCAGTTCCAGAGGTGCAAGACTGACCTCCTTCTCAGGAATGGACACGTGACTGAGGGCTGGGTCACTCAGACACTTTGCCCCTCGGGCCCCAGGGATTGGTTTAAACTGTGAATCCCTGTGAGATCCCTTCCTGCCACACATTCCTGCTGATGGGAAACAAAGCAAAGTCTTTGAGGGCTTCTGGATGAGGAAGGAGTTTGTGATAAAACAGTTGTGAGAGGAGAAGCCCCTTTGCCAGCTGCCCTCCTTTCTGCATTGGATGCTGTCCTCAGTGGACATGATGCTTGGAGCCCTGCAGCCATCTTGCCTCCATGGGGCAAGCCAGGAAAACCTCACCGACTTAATGGCTTCCCTCCAGCCTTTCCAAAGCCTTGCTCTGGCCTCAGAGAGTTAGGAATTCTGTCACTTAAGGCCCAGAGCACCCTGCTGCTCCCTTCACTCCATAACCAGAGCCACACAGCTAACAGGCAAAGGGCCAGGAACATAGCTCATGTTTTCTGCTCTCTGTACCTGGTGGTTCTGTACAGAATTTGGCTCCAAGGCTTGGCCTGACACCTTTGCACCAAGGTGCGGTAAATGAAACCTTTACTCCTGAGACTTCCTCACCTCTGCATTTCCACGTATCCACAATCTTCTATTTGTAAAATGATTCCCAGTTGTCACGGAGACCAGGGCACCGCAGTGGAGCTGGAATGTTAGGTGGGGTCCAAGGTTCAGTCCTAGGGGTAGGGAGTGGGGCAGGCGGCTTCACTGGGCCCTTTATCTGCCTGATTCTCATCTTTCTTACACAATAGTCTGCTCATTATTCCTTCCCTAAGGGCCAGGACACAGGCCTGCCCGGGGTCACAGGCCCTGTCTTTACAAGTCCTCTCCTGGCTCCTGGGTGTGCCTGAGCTCAAAGGAGCCTCCAAGCAAACTTGGCAGGGGATGTCCCCCAGGGCAGAGGTGGGGCCCTGGCTCAGCACCCCCAGAACTCACAAGGTGGGGGTGGGGGATCCTGCACCTGACCTTCACCTTCGTGTGGATCAGATCAGAGCAGAAGTTCTATTTCTGGAACTGTCAGATCTGCTGACCTCCAGTCAATGGCGGAAGCAGGAAGGCAGGCAGAAATGCAGGACGCAGCTCTTGTTACACCTCCTGCACAGACCAGCCTAGTTTTGGCTCCACACAGCCACTCACAGTTTCACTCAATACGTGTTTCTGAGCATCTTCTCTGTGTGTTTTCTCTGTTATCAGGTGGGCAGAATAACGGCCGCTGCAAAGATGCCAAATCGAATCCCCAGAGCTTTGGCAGAGATCTTGCAGATGTGATGCAGGTGAGGATCTTGAGAGGGGAGATTCTGCTGGGTGAGCTGGGGGGGTCCGGTGTCCTCCCAGCGTCCTTATGAGAGGGAGGAGGGGAGGCAGAGGAGGAGCTGCAAGGACGAAGCAGAGGTCGGAGTGATGTGGTCTGCTGTAGGGACCGTGAGGCATGCAGGTGGCCTCTGGAAGCTGAAAAGGCAGGAAGGCAACTTCTCCCTAGAGCCTCCAGAAGAATCCGGCCCTGCTGACACGGGCCCAGCAGCCCCTTCCCTCATCGGGATTACAGGCAAGAGCCACCACCCCTGGCCGAGATTCTTAATTACGTCTGCAAAGACCCTATTTCCCAATAGGTCACCTTCGCAGGTACCAGGGGGTAGGGCTTGGACACATCTTTTGAGGGGCCACTACTCACTCTAATACACTAAATTCGAGAAATTATGATCAAGACCAACCCCTCATGTTGCAGAAGAGAACAAGACCTGAGAAGGGAGCCATCTGGCCCCAGCCTCACGGTGCTGCCACCACATGCAGGCCAGTGCTCAGCCACAGCAGCTCCCCCAAGCTTGGACCATGAGGCACCTGCTCTCACCCCTCGCCCGGCCTGTTCCAAAGCACTATCTGAGGCTGACTATTTGCTTTGCTTTTATAACTCTAGAAGAGCTATAAGCAAACGTAGCTTTAATCAGCATTTACAGTGTGCAGGAGCATCTTTCCTTTAACTCTGCAGGAGGATTCGTGTCCTGTGGGTGCCATAACAAAGTATCACAAACCCAGAAGTCAGGAATCAAGGTGTGGGTAGGGTGAGTTCCTCCTGGAGGCTCCGAAGTCACGTCTCTTCTGTGCCCCGCTTCAGCTTCTGTTGGTCGCTTCCAATCCATCAGGAAGCCAGGGGGCAGAGGGGCTAGAACCTCAGTGTCAGAGATCAGGGTCTCTACCGTGGCTCTGCCCCCTTGGGTGTCATTCAACCTCTTTGCTGCAGGGTCTCCAAAGGCTCTGCCTGCATAATGTGCACAGAACATCTCCTGTGCATGGCCACAACCACAGTTCACAGAGATAATGTCCTTTGCCCTGCATGAGATTAACCCTCAGAAAATAGCAGTTAACATTTCATCCAGAAGGCCAGTGCGGTGGCTCACACCTGTAATCCTGGCACTTTGGGAGGTTGAGGTGGGCGGATCACTTGAGGTCAGGAGTTTGAGACCAGCCTGGCCAATATGGCAAAACCCCATCTCTACTAAAAATACAAAAAAAAAAAAAAAAAAAAATTAGCCAGGCACAGTGGCGTGTGCCTGTAATCCCAGCTACTCAGGAGGCTGAGGCAGGAGAATTGCTCGAACCTAGGAGGCAGAGGTTGCAATGAGCTGAGATCGTCTCACTGCACTCCAGTCTGGGCAACAGAGCCAAACTCCGCCTCAAACAAACAAACAAACAAACAAAAAACACATTTCATCCAGGCCTGTAAGTCCTCAGGGCGACCTTCCCTGTGAAGACAAGGTCAAGAACGTCAGATCCTGGAGGCTGCAGGCTGCCCACTTGCAGACCTGGACGCTGAGGAGGAGCACAGGCTCCCAGGGACACTCGGAGGGGATGCTGGAGGGAGTCTTGCTGCAGGATGCGGGTGAGGGGGCTCCTCAAAGCCTCCCTACCTCAACGCATGGCATCTGTCCAGGGAGCTGCTACATCCACAACCAAACAGCCGGAAACAGGAGAGTGTGGGGGCTACGGTTCAGCAGCAATGATTTTTTTTTTATTTTTTGGTAACAGCTTTATTGAGATATAATTCATCCACCATAGTCACCAGGTAAAGTCTCCAATTCAATGGCTTTTACAATATTCAGTAGTGCAACTATCAACACGGTCAATTTTACTACATTTTTATCACCTCAAAAGAAAGCCTGTAGACTTTGGCTAGCACCCCACAGTTCCTCCATGTCCTGCCAGCCTCTGGCAACCATCAGTCTTCTTTCAGTCTCTGCGGATTTGCCTATCCTGGCCATTTTCTAGACAAGGAATCATATCATTGGTGATCTTTGTGTCTGGCTTCTGTCAATGAGCACAGTGTTTTCAAGGTTTATCTACATTGTAGTGTGTGTCAGTGCTTTGTTCCTGGCTGAGTAATATTCCACTGTATGGATGGGCTGCATTTATGTATCCCTCCCTCAGTTGATGGACACTTAGGTTATTTCCACCTTTTGGCTATTAGGAATAGGACTGCTATGAACATTCACATGCAAGTTTTTGTGTGGACATATGTTTCCATTTCTCTTGGGTATAAACCCAGGAGTGGCATAGCTGGGTCGTGTGGCAATTCTGTGCTTAACTTATTTGAGGAACAGGCACTGCAACCATTTTACATTTTCATGTATAGCATCCAAGGGCTCCAATTTCTCCACATCTTCTCCAGTTCTTAATATTGTCTGACTTTTTGATTATAGACATCCCAGTGGGTGTGAGATGGCATCTCATTGTGGTTTTGATTTGCATTTCCCTAACAACTAACAACTGTGAGCATCTTTTAATGAGCTTGTTTGGCCATTTTTATATCTTATTTGGAGAAAGCTGCAATGATTTTGAAAACGGGTAAACCTGGAGGCAACAGGGTGTGGAGTACCAGCTGAAACCCTGGAGGCAGGAGGCCTGGCTTTCCGTGTTTGTTCCAGCACTTCGCCGGTGGGTGATCTGAGCCAATAATGACTTTCTGAGCTTCCTGGTGAGGAAAGCCAGAAAAATAACACCAAACCCCCCGGAGTGGCAAGGTGAACTTTTCCACTTACTCATAACGTGGGTCTAGTACCTGGCGCCAAAAAGTTTGGAATCTAAATAGCTATTGCTGTTTATTGTGAAGCAAATGAGGTTTAGCAGCGCTGGCAGTGACGAGGCTTATGTCCCAGTTTTCAGCAACTGCTCAGGTTGCTTCAGAAAGATCCCAAATCACAGACACCTGTACATACCTTCTGTTGCTGCATAACAAGTTACTCCCAAACGCTGCCGCTTGCAACGCCCATTGATTGACTCACAGTTCTGCAGCCCAGCAGGGCTGGACTCTTCACTCAGGTTCTTTGAGGATAGAATTTGGATGTCGGCCCAGGTGCATTCCTGTTGAGAGGCTCTACAGAGAGTCCAAGATACAGTTTGGGCCTGTGTCCCCACCCAAATCTCATCTTGAATTGTAATCCCCATAATCTCCATGTGTGGAGGGAGGGAGGGAGCTCGTGGGAGGTGACTGGATCATGGGGGCGGTTCCCCCATGCTATTCTTGTGACAGTGAGCTCTCACAAGATCTGAGGGTTGTATAAATGTTTGACAGTTTCTCCTTCGCACACTCCTCTCTCTCCTGCCGCCTTTTGCTTCCCCTTCCGTGATTGTAAGTTTCCTGAGGCCTCCCCAGCCATGTGGAACTGGGAGTCAATTAAGGCTCTTGTTTTTTTCTTTTTTTTTTTTGAGACAGAGTCTCACTCTGTCTCCTGGTTTCAAGCGATTCTCCTGCCTCAGCCTCCCTAGTAGCTGGGACTACAGGGGGATGCCACCATGCCCAGCTAATTTTTGTATTTTTAGTACAGATGGGGTTTCTCCATGTTGGCCAGGCTGGTCTCAAACTCCTGACCTCATGATCTGCCCGCCTCAGCCTCCCAAAGTGCTGGGATTACAGGTGTAAGCCACCACACCCAGCCCCTCTCCTGTCTTACTGAAGTCCCTTGCCAGAGCTACTGGCCCTCACCCTGCCCCAGTGCTGGCCCTTGTCCCCCACCCTTCTTCCCTCCTCCTTTTCCTCCTCAACATTCCCAATTCTCTACCACCATTTGTTACATCGATCTGCCCGGAACCTGCTGTGAAGAAAAAGACCTTTCTCTTGTTGGGAGGTGCCCTCTATTGGAAATCTCTTGGGCGCTAGAGAAGAGGTGTCTGGGGACACACCCTCCCTGGTTGCCTTGACACAGATACACAGGGAAGTACCACCTTGAGATAAAGTGCCTTCTCCTATGCGGTTTAAGGCAAGGACATCACACCTGGACGTGGGGCCAGGAGGCTTCCTGGAGAAAGGCAGCGGCCGGGCAGAGGAGGGCAGGGCTTGTGGCCGGGCAGAGGAGGGCAGGGCTTGTGGCCGGGCAGAGGAGGGCAGGGCTTCAGGCCAGGCAGGATGCCCCAGAAGGAGGGGTTGAGTGTGCAAGTCGGACCACGGGAGACGCGGGGCCTGGGACGAAGGTCTGGAGGGGGATGAGAGATGGGGCTGGAGACAGGGTTGCTGCAGGGAAAGGGGCTGAGAGAGGCCGGACGGAGGGAGGCCTAGAGACCTCGAGCCTCTTAGAGCCCTCCCCAGAGAGAAGGAAAGCAGGCGTCAGGGCTCAGATTCAAGGGAGATTCAGGGCAGAACCCAATGCTTGGTTGGATATGGGGAGGAGCATGAAGAGAAGGAAGGCTACCCCAGACTCAGGGGGACACCAGGGACTCCCAAAGTGGCAGGGACAGCAGAGCCCATGGCACGGGTTGAAGGACAGATGATGCGTCCTCCTCATGCTGCCTGTTGCTTTGACACCCACCCTGCACCCACACCCACACCCACACCCACACCCACACACACACACTCCCACTCCGGGCATCCGAGGGGCAGGCCTGGCCTGGAGGAAGGATGGATGGATGCACAGCTCTGGATTTCGGCACGGTGTGGGGGGCCTGAAGTAGCAGGCACGCAATCAGCAGCTCACTGAGATTTTAGGAAAGAGAAAAACAACTCCGCCCGCCCCCAGCTGCTCTAATAGGGTGAATTCACATTAAGACCCCAACGTCTGTAAGATAGGATCTGCCCTCAACTTAACTGCAGGCATGGAGGTTCGGAGCCTGGGCTCTGGGTCTGACCACCCAGGTGGGAACCTAGCCTCCGCTGTGAAACTTCTGCTCTGAGGAAGGTGTGCAGCCTCCCCGACCCTTAGCCTCCTCATTGGAGTGCAGGGGTGAGAATTCCGACATCCGGGCCTTGCTTCGTAGGAAAGGGTGAAGACGCAGGTTGAAGCCTGAGGACCAGGCTCAGCTGAAAGCCTTGCTCAAAAAGCCTCGGTAGGATGAGTGGGAGACAGCTCACGGCTCCAGACCCTGCGCATACTCGCTCCCCTGTGTGGCCTTCTCCGTGCTGCAGGCAGGCTGGGGTCTGTATTAGTCCATTTTCACACTGCTGATAAAGACATACCCGAGCCTGGGTAATTTATAAAGAAAACGAGGTTTTGCTGGACGCGGTGGCTCATGCCTGTAATCCCAGCACTTTGGGAGGCGAAGGCGGGAAGATCATTTGAGGTCAGGAGTTCGAGACTAGCCTGGCCAACATGGGGAAACCCTGTCTCTACTAAAAATAAAAATAATAATAATAATAATAAATTAGCTAGGCACGGTGGTGGACACCTTTGTAATCCCAGCTACTCTAGAGGCTGAAGCAGGAGAATTGCTTGAGCCCAGGAGGTGGAGGTTGCAGTGAGTTGAGATTGTGCCATGGCACTCCAGCCTCGGCAACAGATCAAGACTCCATCTCCAAAAAGAAAAAAAAGAAAAAGAAAAAGAGGTTTAATGGACTCACGGTTCTACGTGGCTGCGGAGGCCTCACAATCATGGCAGAAGGTGAAAGGCACTTCTTACATGGTGACAAGAGAGAATGAGAGCCAAGCAAAACCATCAGACCATGAGACCTCATCAAACCATCAGCCCTCATGAGCCTTATTCACTACCACGAGAACAGTGTGGGCAAAACCACCCCCATTATTCAATTATCTCCCACCAGGTCCCTCCCACAACACAAAGGAATTATGGGAACTGCAATTCAAGATGAGATTTGGGTGGGGACACAGCCAGACCCTATCAGGGGCCTTAGGAGGAAAGAGCTGGTTGATGCCTGCCCTTCTCCCCCAGTGTTTCCTCCACCTTCAGTGAGAATCCCCATCCTTCCCTCACCTTGTGGGACCGTCCTGGCTGACTAATCACCTTAATAGGAAATTAATAGGAAAATGCTGAAGACACCTTTGACCAGCGGTTAACAGGACTTGAGCTGGTCCTGCCAGCCAGATGTGTGCCACACTGTCCACGTGAAGGTTCACCCAATCCTCCCAGCACTCTTCCGCATCCAGCACTGTCCTCACTCCATCCTGTGGAAAAGACTGAGGCTGGAAGAGGCTTGGCACTGCCAGGTTCCTGAGCCTGGCTACTGTGGGGTAGTTTTGCCCAGGTCCAGCTCCGTGCCCCTGTCGCTGGCCCCTGGCCCCTGGCCCAGCACTCAGGGTGGAGCCTACAGCCCCTGCATGCAGGTCTGGGTCCTCATAGCGCTCCCCTAAGTCCTGGCCACTCCCCTAAGTCCTGGCCATTGGTGTGCAACAGGAGACTTGCCGCTGTGAGGAGCATCCCTCCCTGGACCCCTGCCACTGTGTGCAGCTTTGCAGGCGACAGAGCATGCTGTCTCTGTCAGGCAGGGAAGGAACCTCTCTGCTAGTGGGGTATAGTTCAACCCGGGGAATACACTTATTGAAGGAAAATCCAAATTCCAGAGAATTTAAAAATAAATTTAATTATTTTCTAATAACCAAGCATTACTAGGAAGATGCGACGTAAGTACAGATGCCAGATAAAATATAAGGCTCCCAGCTAAATCTGAACTTCAGCTAATTATTAAAAAAAAATTTAAAGGTTGAGTATGATGGCTCATGTCTATAATCCCAGCACTTCGGGAGGCCAAGGTGGGAGGATCACTTGAGTCCAGGAGGTTGAGACCATCCTGGGCAACATAGTGAGACCTTGTCTCTAGAAGAAAAAAAAAAAATAATATATATGTATGTGTGTGTGTGTATATATATGTCTATATATGTGTGTATATATATGTCTATATATGTATATATATAAAATTCCAGCTAAAACAAATAACTTTTAGTATAAACATTCATAAATAATAATGTATAAGTTACAAGTATTCATAGATTATTCATAAACTTTTATTAATGGTATCAGTATGTCCCATGCAATATTTGAAACATACCTATGCTAAAATATAATGAATATGTTTAGCAAAAATTTTAAATAAAATTTTAGTAAAATTGAACTGTTAAACATTGAATTAAATATATAATGAACGACTTTTTAGTATAAGTACATCTCATGCAATAAGTGGGACATACAGTAACAATGATTTGTCATTTACGTGAAATTCACAGGTAACTGGGTGTCCTGGAATCACTTTTGTCCTGTACTTTTATTTGGTGAATCTAGCAGGCAGCTTTCCCGGCCTGATGAAGCTTAACAGTTGCTGCAGCCCTCTGCCACAAGGTTGGCTGTGTCTTCCCCTGCTGCTCGCAGGTACACACAGGGTGCATGAGGCAAACCAGCGGCCAGACG
>NW_012107474.1:4223520-4249553 GCF_000951045.1 Mandrillus leucophaeus | reverse complement strand
CCTCTGAGTGTGACGGTGAGAGCCCCTGCCTGAGCATCACTCCTGCCCCTTTTAACTCTGCTGGGAGCCTGTTCTTACCTCCGGTGTCAGCCCCACCCCCCTCAGTTCAGCCTTAGCACTCCTGCAGCCCGGGAACCACAGCTGACTCCCTGAGATCCCTCCCTGCAGTAGTGCCCACTGCTCACTCTTCAGGGGACAGGGTGGAAGCCCCAAAAGGGATGAAAGACCCCAAGCTCTGGGGTGAGGGTTGAGCTCAGCCTGTGCTGGCCTGACCCAGTCCGACTCAGGACGGCCGGAGCCTGTGGTCAGGAGGCATGCGGGGCTGTGCCCAGAGCAGCGGGTCCGCCTCTTTGGAGCACTTCCCTTCTGCACACGTCCAGCACCCTGGAATTGATTCACAGCCGGTCTGAATCTGTTTTCTAACCAAGCACCTTCCTCATGATGAACACTGGTGTCCTTTAGAAGAGACCCAATGCTTAAAGTTGCCTTTGTCAGTTCCCTAAGAACCCACATAAAACTGGCCATGTCCAAGGCCTCTCCTGGCCTCCCCCATACCTCCTGCCTCCACGGCACAAAGCAGGCAGGCTGCAGAGCAGCAAGGCCAGCCTGGCCTCGCCATAGAAAGCTCTGCCTCCAGCCAGGTCAAGGCCCTCTTCTCCTCAGCAGAGGCAACCCTAACAGACTCCCTTTCCCAGGAGCTGATGGGCAAGTGCCTTAGAGCCCTGCTCTCAGAGCCAGGCAGGCCGCTGCGGAGGCTGCAGGGACCAAACAAAATCAGGTCTGTGAAATGCTCGGTGCGAGGCCCACAGGGAGTCTGGGTTCTCTATGTGTCCTCCCTCCCTCCCTCTGGCTTTCCTCCTTCCTTTCCCTTCCTTCCTCCTCCCTCTCTCCTTCTCTTCCTCCTCTTGTTCTTCTTCTTCCTCTTCTTCCTCCTTCTCCTCCTTCCTCCTCCTCCTCCTTCCTCCTCCTCTCTTCTTCCTCTTCTTCCTCCTCCCCCTCCTCCTCACCCCTCCTCCTCCTTCTTCTTTCTTCTTCCTCGACACCACAACACAAAGCAGAATGAAATTCATGCCATAGAGAAGTCCCAGCAAAATGCTGCCAGAACTGAAGAAATGGAGACTGCTTCTGCCTGGATGGCAGGGCTGGAGCAATTGTTAGAGGAGAGAGCAGGTGGCCTGCAGGGCTGGCGAACGGCAAGAGGGACTTGTACGTGCAGAGGTGGGAAAGAGCCATGGCAGCCAGGGTGCCCCCACCCCTGCGGGGGTGTCATGGAACCTGCACCCTCCCCTGCTGGGATGTCACGGAACCTGCACCCTCCCCTGCCGGGGTGTCATGGAACCTGAAGGTCAGCTGGAGGATGGGACACTTCAGGACAGTGTTGTGGGTCCCAAGAAATGCTCTGGAGAAGAGGCCGGTGGCAGGATGAGGCCGGCAGCAAGGACAGAGTGCAGGAGTAGAAGAGGTTAGGAGGTGGCAAGGCTGGGCTAAGTGGGCCAAGGGAGGAGCCATGGGAGACTCCACGGTTCCCACCGAGGGGGCGGGGCAGGCGGGGGCCTGGCACCTCCAGGAAATGCAGGAAAGGACCGGTAGGTCTGGGGAAATGGGGACTGGCGTGGATTGATGGAGGGTCCTGTGTGCTGAACACTGCAGAGGCATGACTCACCTCGACCCCCGAGTGGCAGGCCGGGACTCAGGCCCAGGTCTCACTGACACCGAGGCCTTGCACCTCTGGGCACCAGCCTCCTGTCCCTGCACTGGGAGAAGTGGAACCCCAGGCCCCTCACCTGGTACCCACGGGCTGCTCAGGCCTGGCTCCCACTGCTAATGTCTCCCCTCGCAGAGATGCACACAAGGCTGGACTCTTGGCCTTTCTTGGGGCCTGAGCTAGTCCATGTCCTAAGAAAAGATGACCATGGCCTCCGTTTTAACAAACACAGACTAGATCAGTTGTCCCCTGGCTGTCACGTCCTAACCCTCCCAGTGGGTGGTGGGACAGCACGCCCCCTGGCCCTGAGCTGTAAGGGGAGGGGAGGCCCGCAGGTAGGTTGCCCATTGGGGAGGCCACCACTGCCCCAGGGAGGCCTGCTCAGGTAGGTCATGGTGATGATTTCCGGTGGCAGGTCGCAACAGGCTGCGCTGGCTCTGAGAAATGAAGGAAAAATGTGCCCGGATAGGTAGAAGCGGTTCCTGGTGTCTTGGCAGCCTCAGAGGCTGCCCGGCTGTCTGGTTAACCCCTTCCCTCCTGAAGCGTGGCCCAGCACACATGTGGGACTTCCAGGTCACCCTGCACCCCTGGAAAGCCAGGCACACTGGGTCCCCCTCCCCTGAGTTCGCCCCATGCAGAATGGAAATGATGTTGCCTGTCCCCCAGTAGTGGAAGCCAACAGGAGCTGGGATGGCGTGCACAGCCCTGAGGCCAGTGCAGACAGGAAGGGCACGGGCAGGCTCCTTGGGGACTCACAGCTCCCCAGGCACAGTGAGGGTGGAGGGGACCTTCAGGAGGGTCAGATTGTGGCCAAAACATCACCCGGAAGACCCCACAGAGCCCACTGTGGCTCCTCCTTCCTGGGCCGACCCCGCTGCTCCACCCGGGCGTCTGGAGCTGCTCATTACAGCCGCCTCCACAGTGCCCTCCAGGAAAACCCACAGGGCCTCGCCCCACAGAGTGCTTCTGTGCCCGGCACCTCGCCGGGCCCTTTGGGAGTCTTTCTGATCTGCCATTTTAGAAGCGCTCCCAGGAAGGTGTGGTCTTCACGGCGCCCCCCTGAGCCACCCCTTCCCACAAACGTGTTTCATGGGAGCTAAGGTTTGGGCCACGCAGGGAATTCTGACCAGGGAGACTTGACTGAGTGTTCCCACCTGGCACCTGTCTCCCAGCCAGACCCGGCCAGACGCTCTCCTCATCAGCACCTCCTTCCTGTGCTGGGGCCCCAGGGAGAAAGCTCTAAGCCACTGCCCAGCTGGCTCCAAAAAGGGTCCAGAAATCACTTTGAGGGTGACCCTGGGGCTGCTCCCAGCATCCCCACGTCCTCCCCATTTCCGATGGGCAGCACCTGCCCCTGGGCACTCCCCAGCGTGCCCTCCTTCTCCTTGGCAGAGGGTCCTTCCTGCTGCTTCTTCCTGCAGGACAGTCAGGTGTGTGAGGGCGGGCCCTCCAGCCTGGGCACCTCCTCATGTGGCTCCCTTGGTGAGCCACCATCACACAGTAGGTGGGTAGAGGGAAGAAGGCAGTGGACTTGGTGGTCCTGACCCTTGTAAACTCAAGGACAGGAAGTGACCACCAGTGCGCTGAGCTGGGTGTCTCTGGGAGATTTTGGGCTCCCTGGTGCCTTGACTGTCCTGTTGGTGGCCAACTCCCTTGGCGTGTGGTCCCGTGCAGTACACATCTATCAAACGACCGCAGAAATGAATGAATGAATGACTGAATGCTTTAGTCTGACTTCATACCACATAGGTAGGTTTCAGGATGTTAGCACAGCTAAAAAGCAATCGGGCAAATTACGAAACAAAAAAAGGAAGGTTGGAAAAAAAAAAACTGTCATGAGCACGCCTGGCCTCAGAGCAACCCTCCAATGGGACCGGAAGAGTCACGTGAACACACACCCATTTGCTAGCTTTAGCTCATGTCCTGGCCATATAGGACTTGCCTCTGTTTCGCAGCCACATTGGTGTTGAATTTATTCAGGGAGAATTCATATAGCATAAAACCGAGCATTCTAAAGTGAGCAATCCCTGGCACTTAGTGCATTCACAATGTTGTACAAGCAGCCTCACCCTCTAGCTCCAAAACATCCCTTCTCACCCAAGTAAAACCCTGGCCCTGTGAAACAGTGTCTCCCCAGCCCCTGCAGCCACCAGTCTGTCTCTGTGGATTCACCTGTTCTGATATAAAATGGGTGGTACCACATGTGGCCTTTCCACCTGCCATCTTTCACTCAGCATCGTGTTTGAAGGGTGTATCCACATGGTAGCCCGTATCAGAACTTCATTCTTTTTCATGGCTGAATAATATCCCATTGTATGGGTAGACTGCATTTTGTGAGTCCATTTATCTGTGGATGGGCATGAGGGCTATTTCCTCTTTCAGTCCTGTGAATAGTGCTGCTATGCAAATACACAGGTGTACATGTAGTCATTGGAGTCCCAATTCTTTGTGCCACCAACAGTTTTTCATAGTTTATAAAACATTAGATCTGTAGAATGTCTACCTCGACCTCCCTCCGTTTCCAGGCATGACTTGACCAAGGGCACAGAGGGTCAGGAACGGCAGGGCCAGACCTGGGACCTGGTCTCCTGATCATACCCTCCACTGCCATGAGGATGAAGGTCCCCATGGAAGGAAACGGAGGGTGTGACCCACTCACCTTAGCAGGTTGGGCAACACCCACCAGGCCAGGCCGCGGGCAGTGCTGTTAAAGTCGGGGCCCCATCGCCTCCCACCACCCAGTAAGGTCACAGGAGGCAGCCAGGCTTGCCCACACATGGGGGCAGCTAGAGGAAACCTGGTTAGGGCTTCAGAGAGGGGTCAAGGTTGGAGCCACCCGAGGGGTCAGAGGCAGGAGGCAAAGGGCCCTCTGCTTCCTTCAGCGGCAAATTCAGAGTCTGGGTGCATGGAGGCAAGCAGGAGGAACAGGCTCATTAGAGAAGCCCCACCCAGTTACTCAGCACCTGGTAAACATCGATTATTCCCACTCCGGGCTAAAGGAAAGGGAAGGAAAATTCCCTGGGAATGCCACCTCCCCAAGGAGCTACTGTGAGCCTTTGAGGGTTTGTTTGCATGGAAAGAGAAATCTGGTGTGGATGACTGTACGTCAATGAATCAGCTCTAAATCAATGGAGCAGGTTTTATGGTATCCCTTATGTCATCAACTAGGAGGTCACTCATGCACCTGGGACGTCACCTGTTCTCCTCCACGAAAGCTGTGAAATTCTCAACACCTAGTCCAGTAGCTGGCATGTAGGGGGTGTGGGAAAAAATGCTTGTTGTAGGAACTAATGCTGAAACCCAAGGTAGCCCTCATAGAAAGTAAAAGCAGACGCCCTTGATGCCTGTCATTCTGGGATCCCTCGGGGAGAAGGCACACCCACCACTTCCCCACGCCTCTGCCTGCCCCCGGCTCACTCCTGTTCTGAGCCCTCTTGGACCCTCCTGCCGACAAAAACAAGTCTAGGCAACATTTTCACCTCTCTCATGTTAATATCTCAGTGGATATCTTAACTACAGAATAGACATAACCTCATTATAACAAAGTTAGCTCAACTCAGCAACTGGAAGGGACAGTTCCCATTTAAAGGTAACTTATGCAGAATATACCACAAAGAGATAGAAGATGTTATGAACAGGAAGTTGAGATTTGAAGGACAAATTGGAGTTCTAGATTGAAAATCACTTTCCTTAGAATGTTGACAGCATTGTTCTCTTGCCTTCAAGCTTCCCTTTTTATTGTCTGTGTCTTACCAAATCAGTAAATGCACACAGTGCAAAAACTGAAAAACTCAGGGTGAGAAAACACAACGCCTGCAGCCCTGCTCTCCCACCTGCTCATACCCGAAATCCAGGTCTCACACCATAGACAGTCACGCTCCAATCTTGCAGTGCTTTCTTCTAGTATCCCCCCATCACATGCTTACACTGATGTTTGTTTGCTTTTTTGTTTAAGATTTTATGTATTTATTCCCAACTAGGGAAGATGAAGATTTAGTGCTTTCCTGATAGCCCCACCCACACCCACAGCCACCCTATAGAGTTATGTCATCATTTACAATGAAATCAAAATCCACTGTTTGTACATCATTGTGATTCAATGTGATTCCACCCAACCCAGGCCTGCTCATTTGGCTGGATGTTGAGTTCTAGCTTGGAGGAGGCATTCTTTGCTGCCAATTGCGTGGACTAAACATGAAAACATTCCTACTGCACAGCTACAAGTGTTGGATAAAATGTGAGACTCCTTTTAAATAACTAGCTAAACATACAGGAAGAAAAGAGACAAAATATCCAGGGACCAAAAGAAGAGGGAAATAAAGCCTGAGTAGTGAACACCAGCTGGGCTGAGACTGACATGGGGATTGCACTAATATTGGCACCCAGGGACCTTGAGTTGAACAGCCCAGAGACAGAAGATAAGGCCAGGGGCCCCAAATGAGGTAGGATATTATAAGCAAAATCCTTGAAGAGCCACCCCGAGAGAAAATGCTGGCCACCCACCAGCAAAGGAAGATGACCTGAAAGCATATCTATCTCAGACCATGCCAGGAGCAAAGAAAAAAAAAAAAAAAGAAGAGAGGAGAGGAGAGGAGAAGGGAAGGGAAGAAGGGAAGGGAAGAAAGGAAGGGAAGAAGGGAAGGGAAGAAGAGAAGAGAAGGGAAGGGAAGAAGGGAAAGGAAGAAGGGAAGGGAAGAGAAGGGAATGCCCCTTGAGAACTTGTAATGATGGGCCTGTCTTGTTCAGGTTTGGGATTTGAATTTATACTTCCTGCACAGTCCAGGACTCACAGAGCCACAGAATTAGCACAAAAAATAATCACAGGCTGGGAAGACAACTGAGAATCTTGCAAACACAAAATCTCTCAGTAAAGACAGCTTCAGCCCAAGCACAAAAGATTCTCACAGCTAGAGGCCCACTGAAAATGAACTCACAATCCAAAATTATGAAACACATAAGGAAACAATCCACCAGCAGATGCAACAAGCAGAGGAATTGGATCCCTAAGAACTGTAGGCAATAGGATTATCAGATGAATGCTTTAAACGGGTATGTTTAAAATGATTATTGATGTAAAACAAGGAAATGAGCACAAGACACTACCAAGAAAACAAGGCAGATTCAGAAAGAATGGAGTAGAACTTTGGGAAATGGAAAGCATAGTGAGTGAAATAAAAATCTCAGAGGATATCTTAACTGCAGAATAGATACAGCCTCATTATAACAAAGTTAGCTCAACTCAGCAACTAGAAGGGACAGTTCGCATTTAAAGGTAACTTATGCAGAATGTAGCACAAAGAGATAGAAAAACGGAAATATGAACAGGAAGTTGATATTCGAAGGACAAAATTAAAAGGAGTTCTAAATTGAAAATCACTTTTCTTCAAATGTTGACAGCATTGTTCTCTTGCCTTCAAGCTTCCCTTTTTGTTGTCTAGAAGTCTGATGCATCTGATATCTGATTTAGTATCTCCTTGTACTCCACCCGGAAGCATTTAGGATCACCTCTCCAGCTCCATCCTAGCATCACCTCCCCATCCCTGTCCTGGCATCACCACCCCATCCCCAACCTGGCATCCTTCCATGCTAGGCTTGTGATGGCCATTCTTCTAGCCACTAATCTATGCATTTGCTGAGTCCTCTTTATGTGAAATTCCTGTCCTTTAGTTTGGAAACATTTTCTTCTTTTTCTTTTTTTGAAACTCCTATTATTGGGATGATGGGCCTCCTGGAATAATTCTCTGATTTTCTTTCCTTTCCTCTCCTATGTTCCACGTCTTTGTCTATTTGTTCTTTTTTCTGTGATAAATTATTATCTTTGATTTCTTAGACTTATTTTCTACTTTCAAGAGTTTTATTTTTCTCATCACATTAAAAAAATTCCATTTCTGTTCTCTAAATACACACACACACACATTCCTGAGCTGGTGTTCATTAAAATGTATGTTCTCTCTGAGATATTATAGATTTTGAAAAAATCTTCTTCTGATCCACATTTTGTTTTCTCTAATTTTTTAATCTGCTTGTTGGATTGGTTAGGATGGTCGTGTCTTTGTCTTTCATGTTAGGGCTCTCTTTTTTCTAGTGGGCTCTCTGTTCTTTTTTCAGAGGAGTCAGCCACAGATATCTGGAAGTTCTGTGTGTATGGGAGAGCTTATCACTGGGTGACTGTCGCTGCAGCATGATGGAGGGAACCTCTAAATGTCAGGTCTGCAGATCTTTTCCTGCTTGGAGGTGCTGAGAGAAGGGAGAGAGGCTGCAGGGGTGGAGGTGGGGTGCAGGTGACACCTTGAGTACATAGAGTCTACTCAATTTCCTCCTGTTGAGTTGCTTCCCCCAGCCCCTCTCTGGATATGCCTGGAGTCATGGGGTTCAGGCACACCTGGTTCAAATTTGTCCTGTCTGCTGATGGAGTGGAGAGTGGGAAGCCATCTGGGTGTCTACTTGCTCCTGGTGAGGGCGCTCAGGTAGTCCTCTCCTGTCCCACTCTTCTCTCTGTCCTCCAGAGTCTGGTGCCTCCACCCCTAAAGATTGACATTGTTGGTGGTAGATTCAACGGACAACGTTATTCTGTCTAATGAGCATACATTTTCTAAATGCTTGTTCAGCTCATCGTGGTCTAGGAACAAATGGTTTTCAGAGCCACACGGCCCACAGACAGACTCGCACCACCTCCCAGTGTGGTCTCCACCGGGCCCATGGCTGGCCTATAGGCAACAATATCCAGCCACAGCCTCATTAGGGCACCAGGTGGGCTTGTCAGTCACACATCTTGGCTGATCAACAAAGGAAGGGAAATGCCAGCAAATCTATTTCCACCATTATCGTGAGAGGGTACTTTCCAGCTCTTCTTCGGGGACACATCCCTCTGCACCCTCCCTCCCTTCCTCCTCCTCCATGCACCCCTTCCCACGCACCCTGGAGAGACCAGCTGGGCTGGCTCCTCAGCAGACCCCTCCTCAGGGGGCCTGGCCTGGCTTCACTGAGCCCACAAAGGTGATGGGTTTGGCTGTGTGCCAGCATGCGGCCATGTCCTCCCCTGGGCTCCAGCATCATCCCCTGTATAAAGGGTCATTCCCTGAAGGCAAAGATGGGGTCCCACATTGCCCAGTGTCCTTCCCCACACCAACCAAGGCAGCCCTCGAAGAACAAGTTCTTCCCCACAGCCACCAGGAAAGATGCAAAGGATAAGGAGAGGCTCTGCCTGAGTTCCAAAGTCCAGGAGGAGGCCACCCCATCCTTTCTCCTGGAAGAAGGGCAGCCTCCCCACCAGCCCCACCTGCAGAGCTGCCAGGTGCCAACTCCCTGAGTCTAGTTTTTCCAGTAGCACCACTGGGACCAGGCAGTGATGTAAGGAGTAAGGAAGACACCGCAGAGAGACCAGGTTCCTCTGGGTTGCCTCAGAGGGGCTGAGGTTGCTGAAACCTCCAGGCTCTATTCCAAGGGGTGAGGTCCATCCAAACATGACAATGTAAAGGGAGGTCCTCCCCTGACCCTTGAGTACCATTTTCTGGGGCCAGCCCTGCTCATGCTTTGGGGAATGCCTTTCTGAAGAGCTCCATGCAGCTGTACATTCATACTGTTGGGTTTACATCATGCTGTGTGGAGAAATGAGAAGCCAATAATTCATCGTGCCCACCCCCTCACCCCCCGGTTTCCCCACTTTCTCTTCTTAATCCAGCATTTTCTTCTTAATTCAGCATCCAACGCATTTTTTTTTAAATTTAAACTTCCTTCCTTTGTGTGCTAACATTTTACGTGTAGATCCTAGCGTGTTTCTTTAGGAAACAGACCCTTTATTGAGCACCTTCATCATGGCCACTGCAGTTACCTGGAAGGCTCCGGAAGGTTTTTTGACTCCTGAAGCCAGCTGAGGTGCCCAGCTGAGCAAGGGGGTTGTTCATCCCAGGGCTCACCCTCATTCAGGGCCATGACCTTTTCTAGTAAGCGTGCACTCTCTTAGGTCCCACCCTGGGTTACCCCGACTCTCTTGGAGTTCAGCATGTGGAGATGACTTTCTTCCTCACTCTGGATGCAATTTGGGAACTTCACCAAGGATTGTGGCCAGGGGCTCTTCCCTCACCTCTGACGGATCCAGTGGGTGGTCCCAGATTCTCACTCTGACCCACCCACTATGACTTCAAAGCTGCTGTGCACAGTTTTCACTGCTGGGCAGACCTTCCAGAACCTTCCAGAACATCCCATGATTCAGAAGGAAGACACCCTGGATGAGGGAGTCCTCCATTTTTCTGAGCAAATGCATGTGTTCTACACCCAATTCCAGGTCATTCTCCAGTGGTACCTGAGCCCTCCATAGGGCCCCTGTGAGGGATCCTGGGTGGGGACTTCTGTGGCCGTGACAACTGGCCTCTGGGCCACCTTTTCCAGGAACGGCATTCCTGATTCTCCCTTGGGAAACCACCACCTCTCTCTACGTTCAGGGTGGCATCTGCCAGCCTGGCCCAGCCCGGGCCATTGGAACCCTCCATCCCCGGCTGAAATGCTGGCTTTGGGGGATGGGCGCAACCTGCTGCGGGGTCACCACACTGCATCCATTCTGAGGTGCCATGAATTCTAAATGTACTGTTGTCCTGATCACCTCCAAAACAGGAAAAAATGCTGCCAATGACTATTGTAAGAGGCCATTGACTCCCTCATAACTGTTAGAATGCAGAAAAAATAACATCTAAGAAACTATGAACGATGTTTAATTTGGAGTTTGGGAAAGGGGAACTATTGGGAGAAAGAAGTTCTCTTTCTGCTGAGATCCTCAGGCCATTTAACCTTGGAGACAAGAAGACAGGGATATATTTTGCAAAGGGCTCACCCATTACTAAAGGTGATACAGGGAAAGGAGACACTGAACATCTGGATCCCGCCATTTCTGACATTGGATTTCATGAAGCAGTACTTATTATTATTATTATCATCATTATTATTTGCCTGCAGGGCCTAAAGCAGTGACTAGCACCATTCCTGGAACAGACTGGCCACTTAGTGCCTCCTCACTGTGCAGTAAACATTGGTACCGCTGCCCTCCTGAACATCAATGTCCGTGGACAGGTGTGCAGTGCAGAGAAGGTCAGAGCCCAGGCACCTGAGAACAGGGGCCCGTTGCCTCGTGCAGTGGAGTTCTGAACTCCTGACCTTATGCGACAATTAGTTATAAAAGAAGGGAGAAGCAGGGAGAGGGAGAGGAAGAGAGGGAAGAAAGAAGGACAAAATGAGGGAGGAAGGAAAATTTGTTCAGGGTTGATAGTCCAAGATGTCAAGAACCTGGCATCCAAAGTGTCACCTCTGGGTCAGGGAATCTGTCTTCCAAATATCACCTTGTGCCAGTGCCTGCCCCTCCCTCTGCAGTGCCAGTAGGAGGCCTTCACACACCACACCCACTCTTTTGAAATGAGCAACTAACCTTGGCACTGTGGATGGTCCTGGTAAACAAAGTCCCCTAAGTACTGGGGTCAGTCAGGTTCAAGGACCTGGGAGAAGATGGCAACCCTTGGTTCAACAGCCTGGGAGTGGAACAGTCTGGGTAAACCAGTTGTTTGCCAAGGAAGCCCTCAGGTATACAGGTCCCGGTGCTGTCAGCCGTCTTGGTGAAGCACCAAGAGGTTGACTGGACACTGCCCTCTGCTCAAGAGGGACTTCAGAAGGATTCTTAAGTGGGGCCCAAAAAGTCCTAAGATTTATAGGACAGGGTACTGAAACCATGGAACCAGAAGTGACACACCAATCATGGGTCAGGTGTTCCCCTCTGCTCTCCAAGAGCGTGGCTTCAGGTGTGGGTCTAGGTGGGGTGCTGACGATGAAATCTTGGTGCATCTGAGCCCAGCAGGCTGTTTCTGACTTGGCTGGAGCTGAGGATGGAGGAGCATAGGAAGAAAGCATCGCAAGGACAGGAGTTTTCTGAGCTGGTGTCATAGAGGTGTGAATGAAGCAGGGCAGAGTGGGAAGCCTGGGTGGAATCCTCCACTACTACTCTTTGGCTGGTACCTGAACTGGATATCCCAGTCAATAATGAGGGGGAGTTTGGCACCACATCCCCCTGGTCCTGACCTCATCCCCCGGCCACTGGGAGGGCTGCAGTGAGCTAAATGGTCTGGGGGCCTGGATGTCAGCGCATGTGGACCTGTCTTGCACCTTGGCTTGCCCCAGCCAGGGAGAACCACTTTTCTCCTAGAACCTACCATCTCCACATGTCAGAGCTGATGAACGCAGGCTGTCATCATCTCTCTGACATTGCTCAGGGCTGGGGTTCTGGAGGGAATAGCCAGGGGTGTACTAAAAGACCCTTGGCCCCAGAACAACTGTAGAGCATGTGAAGCATAAGACCCACTTTCATTTCCTCCCAGGAACAAAGGGGCAGACTTTTCCTAAAGTGGAAGATATAAAAATGCATTCAATCCTCAAACCAGAAGATGCTCCTGAACGAAAAAACACAGAATAGGAATCAGAGGGGAAGAAAAATGCCCGAATTTTCTGGGAAAAGAAGAAGAAAAATGGGAGGCTTGTTAAATTATCACTATTTCAAGACAGGCAAGGAAATAATGTAGGTTCCCAAATGAAAAAACAAAAGGGAAATTAAGCCAAATGACAGTCTTAGTAAGAAACAGTTCCTAGGCATCGCTACCTGGCATAAAAATCTTTAAGGGTGAGTCACCATTCTGCAGGGCCAGGGAGCCCGGCTGACAGGGTCACTAGGCACGGCGCAGCCAAGAAGGCCACCAGTGTGTCAGGGAGATCATCACACACCTTGATTGACCTCATGTGTGTGTTTTGAGGATGATGGGAATGGCTCTCATAGCCAGAGAAAAGAGATACAAATACAGACCAGCAGGAGTGACTGCTGGGGTGCTGGGCTGTAACTGAAGGCATGGATGTGAAATCTGTTTCTAATAAGACACAGAAATGTATATGTGATATTCGCATAAGTCACACACAGCTTTCTAGGTCTGTCTGCTGAGGGCCTAGAAGCAACGACAGCCCAGGAACAATGAGCACCTCTAGCACCCAGATCTTGGCATCTAAGAACCATTCTCCACTCAGAGAAATGGTTTCCTTGGAGAAATGCCTGCTTCCAAGGCTGGGGAAGTAAGTACAAGGTGGGCCTGGAACTGTGTCAGAAAGCAAGAAAGCACTCAGAGAAAGATGGGAGGTGAGGGGGCACAGGAGCCTGCGTAGAGGTGCCCAAACCAGCCAAATCAGGGCTAACCTGACCATCAGAATAATTGAGTATAACCCATCGATTAAACAGGGATCCGAGACTGCATACTGATGTAAATAAACAAAAGTGGGAGAGGAAAAAGCCCTCCTTGGTACATAGTATCATGTCTGTGGTATTTCTGCCAAAAATGTGTAACCTAAACCATATCTTGAGGAAAATTACATAAACCTAAACTGAGGACATCCCACCAAATAACTGGCTTTACTTCCCAAAAGGTCTAAATGAACCCATGAAGGAGCCTCATGTCACAAGTTAATTCAAAGTCAGAAAAGAGAAGACAGAACTGAGGATTGATGAAAACGGAAGCCACATGGCAATTGAAACACCATGGGGTCCCAGGCCAGAGTGAAAAAAAAGAGGTGCTGCTGTGTTTTTCAATTTTCTTCTTCTATAAAGGACAGTTTTGAGATAAAATTAGCAAAATTTGAAGATAATTTGTGGATTCGATGGTAATATTGTACCAATGTTAATTTCCTGAATGTGATGAGTAAACTGTGGGTGATGTAGGAGAAACTCTTGCTTTTAGGAAATGTACACATAAGTATTTAGGAGTAACAGGGCAGGCACACTGTCTGCAACCTACTCTCAAACAGGTAGGTGGGTGGATGAGAAAGTCAAATGCAATCAATATAAGCAAACAGGGAATCTGGCTGAAGGGTTACCAGAGTTCTATGTACTATTCCTGTCACTTTTCTGCAATATGAAAATATTTCAAAATACAGAACATAAGAACTATAACATTTCAATAAAAACTTTAGTGTTGGGAGCTTTCATCCAGACACATTTCTCTCCCCGACTGGATCACCCGTGTGTGGAGGGACCCAGGCAGAGGACAACGCCCAGCTCCACCCTCTGCTTTCTCACGGCCCCACGGCCTGGGTTAATTCAGGACACAGGGGCCCTTCCAGAAGGCCATCTGCAAGCTTCTGTCACTGCCTCAAGCCTTTGGTTTTCAGAAATCAGATTACATGAGCTTGTTGATAAGAAAAAGCAGTCTCAACCAGCTTCAAAAAAGCAGGCAAGTACTTTGCTTTATTGACACCAAATGGAACTTTTTGTCCCTCATGCAGTCCACACAATAGTAGCATAACACAGTAAAGGCAAAATGAGGCATATTAAAACATAGCCAGTTTTAACAGCTTGGATATTTCCTGTCATGGAAAAGTATCCTGCCCACAGATTCACATTAACATACATGGTACATTAATATCAATCTCTATCATATACCAGGCCACGGTACATGTTTGCACACAGGGTCATGTTCTGCAACAAACTTATTCTAATAACAGTATTAGGAAGGCACCCTATGGGACACAGGTAATAGTTAAGTTGCGAGACTAGATGGGCCGCATCTTTTACATCCAATAACCGCCCTGGGGCCACACCCCAAACTGCTGAGGTGCGGATGCACGTCTGCAAAGCAGGTCAGAAACCCTCCCCCTATAACCCCAAAACACTATCCTTATCCTAAATCACCTACCAAAAATGAGAGCTGGAAAGGACGCAGATGAGCAGTGCATCTACCTAGGTAATACTGTCCATGTCTAGGTAATACTACATAGTTCTATCTTCATACTGTCTATGAAGATAAAAAACACAGTTTCTCCTGCACCTCTTCCCCCAAGACTGGTGCACTCCAGTGACCTGAGGGGGCTCGCCTCAGTCCCCAGGACTGAGGTTACAAATGGAGAATTTTTTTTAATGACTCTTATGCCTATGGCTCTAGAGTTCCCAAAACACCTTAGACAATGAGAAATGAACAGCAGCTAGTACCATGTGAGCATGTGTGTGTGGTTGTCCACAAGGACTCACCAAAGTAACAGACTGGAATGGTTAAGAGCTGGCCGCACACACGTCCCGCAATGCTGGCTGCTACCATTCACTCCTTGTTGCATAAAACATTGTTTTCAAAGCCAACCCCACTACTTAGTCATCATTTACAGACTAGACTATCCAATGTTATGAACATTTTTAACAGGTTTCAAGCAGCAGCTGATAAGGCATTCATCTCTTAAGATATTTTATAAAACAATTCCATGGAAACTTTAAGACAGGCCTCTCTGTCCACTGCTGTGTATGAAGATAAAAAACACAGTTTCTCCTGCACCTCTTCCCTCAAGACTGGTGAGCTCCAGCGGCCCAAGATGGCTCGCCTCAGGAGAGAGTGGATGCTTCCTCGCCTGGGGCTTCATCACTGAGAGACCAGCCTCAGCAGCCCATTAGGAGCACAACGAAATGATTCTGACCCACGGTCCTTTCAGACAGCAGGTGCCTAGATCGGTGATGGAGCGGGCACATGCACCTGAGCCAGCTTCGCCTGGAGGGGACACTCCGGTCAGCAGCAGCCACCTCCCGATGGCACCATGTCACCTCCGCTTGGTCAATGTTTAGGCAAGCCACAACAGGGCCCCACGCAGGATCGTTCCATCCCCATGAGGAAGACAGGACAAGAGCCCCACACGGACCCCTGGACTCCACAGGCAGCCAGTTAGGTCTTGCTTCGCTGCAGGAGGGTGGCGGTGGGGCCATGGCCGCCCTGGAACTTGAGACTCTGCAGGTTGATGTGGGCCCCATGCCTGAGCAGAGTCTCCACTGTCTGTGCATGCCGGCCCTGGGCGGCCAGGTGCAAGGCGCTGAGCCCCTGCTCGTCAAACAGGTCAATGACGTCGGTGCTGACCAACTCCTCCACCACCTCCGAGTGCCCGTGGGCAGCAGCCAGGTGCAGCGCCGTCTGGTTCAGGGGTCCCCGGGCCAGCACATCGGCCTTCTCCTCGATGAGCAGCTTGACAGTGGCCAGGTGTCCGTTGCGGGCAGCCAGGTGCAGAGCAGTGTAGCCGTCAGAGGTCACGGCCTCCTTGCCGGCGCCCCGATGCAGCAGCAGCCTGGCAGTGCTCGTGTGCCCCGTCTCCGCGGCCACGTGCAGGGGTGTCTGTGCCAGCAGGCTGCAGACATTGACGTCGGAGCACAGGTCGATGAGGATGCGGGCCACGCGGTAGTGCCCGCGCTGTGCAGCCAGGTGCAGGGGCGTCCTCCCATCCAGTGTCTGGGCGTTCACACTCACCCCCGGCTGCTTGGCCAGCAGCTTGACGATGGGGAGGTGGCCCTGCCAGGCGGCATAGTGCAGCGGCAGCCAGGCATCCTTGCCCTGCAGGCTCACGTCCACGCCTCGGCGCAGCAGGATGCGCACGATATTCTCCTGCCCATGCTGGCAGGCCACGTGCATGGGCGTCCGGCCCTCAAAGTCCACCTCGTTGACCGAGGCATTCTTCTCCAGCAGCAGCCGCGTGCTAGACTCGTCCCCGTTCTGGGCTGCAAAGTGGAGGGCCGTCCACTGGTCCTCGTCCTTGGCGTTGACACTGATCTTCCGTGCCAGCAGGAGCTCCACGACGCCCCGCACCTTCCTCTCCACGGCCATGTGCAGCGGGGTGGAGCCCTTCCGGTTAGTCAGGTTGGGGTTGGCATTGTTGAGCAGCAGCCACTTGACACACTCCTCTTGCCCGGCCTCCACCGCCAGGTGCAGCAGGCTGGCGCCACCGTCCAGCGCCAGATTCACGTCCTGTGGCTGCAGGATCTTCATCAGCTTGCTGGTGTCCCCAGACACGATGGCATCCATGAGCTTCTTCTTCTGGACGTCTGTGGTGCCCAGATCTGCAGGGAGAGGAGAGGCAAGCGTCAGAGCGCGGCTGCACATCCAGGGACGCAGCGTCTCTGGGAGCCTGGCTGTGGCGCTCAGGTGGAGGAGTGCCAAGGCCTCCAGGCTGTTCACTGGACACCTGACCATGTTTGAGCATTATCTGTGCCTCCTGATTAAGGTCAGTCCTAGTGGGAGCCCCGGGGCAGGCCAGCGAATGTCTTCCAGGTGCTCGTTAGTTGGTCTGCAGAATAAAACCCACTCTCGCTGTCCTGTGGGGTGCTGAACCCCCTTGGTGCCTAGAGATGGCAGTGACTGCAAACATTCCTTCATTAAAGAAAGAATGAAAAAGGGCACAGACTAAAAGACCAGGCCGGAGCCCCCTTCGCCTGGAAGCCTTGGCACTTGCCATCCACGGACACCCCAGGCCTAGCAGCCTGCAGAGCTGGTGCCCAGAGCTGGAAGGGGCTGCTGCAGCTCCTGCCCCACCTCGAAGTGGCACCTCCTGACCTGGGGAGGTCAAGAGGGAAGTTTGCTATGATAATCCTGAAGGGACCGAGCCTCTTGTTTCAGGAAGACGTTAGTCCAGCACTCAGGATGAAAAGTTGCATTTACCACAAAAATCCTACTGTAGTGCCTGGAATTCTGAGTCCCTGAAATGAGACTCTCCTCCACCGTCATGTGAAACACATGGGGACTTGGAAGGTGGCGGTGCTAAGGTGTTAAGAAAACGGAACCCTCCCAGTCAGGCTTGGTGTTTGAACACTGGTATTCCGAGTAGAGCCAGTAAAATAATCCTCTCTCAAGCATGAAGACAATATGCCATTTCAGAGTATTAGACCCAAAGAGAATGTTCTAGAACGTACTTCTCCATGGGAGATGGTGGTATTTCTTTCTGCCCAGTCTTAGACTTGGCCCTCACTCTCTTCCTCAACCCCATCACCTACTGCTTATCTGCCGTCACACCAGGTCTTCCCCACTGTGTCTATGTAGCATTTCCTTAACCCAAGACACCCTCTTTTGCCCCCAGTATTCTAATCTAAAAATCCCAGGAGGTCTGTAAGATCCAGGAAAAGTCTTTGCCTCCAAGAGGATGTACCAATCCACCAGGAAAAGCCAACTTCTCCTTCCCCACAAGATCACAGCCTTGGCCCTCAGCCCCCGTGGCTGTAGCCCTGAGTGTAAATCCCTGTATTTTCCATCAGAGCTGCAGCCCCTTCAGGAATAGGGCAGGACCACATCTTACCACTGCAGCTGGCAAAGAGGAAGCCAGAATGACCACCAGGCCCAGCACCCTGGGGCAGGGATAGGAAAAAAAGCACCTTCCAAAAACAAAAGCCATCAAAATTAACATAAAAAGATAAGATTCGCTAAGTGAGAAGTGCTCCTCCCTAACAGGAGATTTGCAAAGGTGGCCTGGTGTTAAAACCTCCAAGGATAACCAACACATTACAAGGCCTGGACTACCGTGAATGGGGAGCCCACATATGCGAAGGCATGGGTGTGTACCCAGCAGCATCTGAGCAGAGGGTTGTGGGACTGCCATCCTGGAGACAGGAGGCCCGCCAGGGAGTGGGGCTCAGCTCCTCGCCGGGCTCACTGCACTGGATGGGGTTTCCAATCTGTAGACCAGAGGTCAGCCTCTACCCATGGCACTGGCACAGGCAAGACTGTTGCACGGACTGGTGATGTGGCCTGTTCCCCACATATGCTAAGCGACACAGGATGGAGCCAAATGCCCAACACCCAAAATTAATTACTTCAGACAGAGAGAACACAAAGAAGAATTATTGCTGGGTCGAGAAACTTCCCCTTGATTCCGTTTAGCTGCTCACTGAGTCCCGTCAACTGTCCCGCCGAGCCCAGCATCTCCCGGGACACAAAGAAGCGTCCCCACTTACCGCTGGTCGAAGGCTCCCGCTCAAAGGACAGCGACAGTGATCCTCTGGAAGAGAAGGCGGAGTCCACCGAGGACACCCCCGAGAGCCTCTTCCCACTGCCGGACGACGGCAGCTTGGACTCAGAGGAGCTGCGGCTGAGCTCCTCCGGGCCCTCAACAGCCTGGGAAACTCCAGAGTCCAGCTGTGAGAGCAGCTCGGAGAGGCTGTAGTCGTTATCGAAGGTGGGGGCGGAGGCCCGCTTGAGCCTGGCAGACACAGGCACCACCTGCGAAGATGCAGTAGACGGGATGGGTGAAGACCCTGCCATACCCTGCATGGCCCGCCCATGACACAAACACGGAAGAGCAAGGTGGGCCATGGGAGGGAGGTGGGGGAGAAAGGACGGAACCTGGAAGCAACACAGATAACCTATCGGTCCCCCAGCTCAGACCCCACCTCCGCACAGCGCCCGGATGCTCAGACACCACGTCGGTCCTTACAGCGCCAGGGAGCTCAGACGCCACGTCCGCACAGCGCCGGGGAGCTCAGACTACGCACCCGCACAGCGCCAGGGAGCTCAAAGACTTGGAGCTACAAAGACTTGCGCTGGCTCCACCCAGCCCAGAAACATTTTAAGGAAAGATCGACTTCATAAAAGTGCAAAATCCAGCCTCATGCAGCTCTGGATGCCATCTGCTCAGTAGCACTGCGCACAGCGTCACCCAGACAAAAGGCAGGCAATGTCAAGCTGCAGAGTGTGAAGCATGCGTGGCGGGACACAGCTGCCCAGCACAGGCCAGCATTGGCAGAAACGAGAGGACAGACAAGAACTGGGCAGGACCCCCACACGTGGCTACAACTGTGACCTCCGCGGAACCACGTGGGGCTGGCCTGGGGGTTGTGTGGGGAGGAGGGAAGGGGGAAGGGCCCGGCTACAAGGATGAGGGATAATCCAATCCGACGCACACCAATGACACCTTTTAAAGGGTCTCGCTTCAGGGACTGCAGGGGCAGCAGGTTTCTGGTGGGTAAGTGGAATCTGACAGGATTTCACATTTCTTCCTTTAGGCACACCTATTTGCCCCAAATCCCCACCCTCTGTGGGACGGCTCAATGTCCCGCACTGTTGCTGGGTGTACCAAGCCACCCCCACATGTTGGTTGCCTTCTTTCCCTTATCAGGGCCCAGGTCTGCCTCTTCACCAGCAACCCCCAGGCACCTTTGCTCCCAGACTCACTGGCACGCACGCACTTTATGTTGAGACAGTGGGCGCGCCCTACATGTTTCCTGATCTCCTGAGCTCACACCGACAGGCTGAGATCAATTGCCCAACACCAGATAACACGTTATAAAGCTCACTTAGCTCTGCCTCACAGGTCTGCTCCAGTCTCATCACCTGAAAGGGTATTTAGCCAGCCCTGGCACTTGGAACTTCTTATCACATCTGAAATCACCTAGGTGGCACTCATCAGAGTACAGACCATTTATGAGCAGCTATAAAGGGACTGGATCCCCGAACCAGAGGTGCAAAGACACCGACACCAGTTCTCCCTCCCTGTCTGGGGCTGGGCCTTCTGATCCCCGAGGTTCCATGCACATCCAATGAGTGGCTATTTAGTGTCAGGGAAGCCCTTACATTACTCATGCAGAATCACAGACAGGAGGTGGGGCAGGTGGACCTGAGCCCCCGTGGGACCTACACTTCTAACGGAGTTGGGTGCGGGATGGGCTCAGAAGAGAGGGAGAGTGGTCCGGGCGCGGAGGAGTCTGCAGAGAGGAGGAGTGGTTTGGAAAGCCTGCCTGGAAGCCGAGGAGACAAAAGACCCCTGTGGGAAGGGCCCGTTACCTCGCTCCTGGGCTCTGGGGGGCTTTTCACATCCAGGTCGTGAGTGGTTTCTTTCACTTCATCATCAGGCTTTTCATACAGGTCCTCGGTTTCAGAAGTAATTTCTTGTGGGGAAGAAAGGGGACATGTCACTCGGATGATAACTTCTGTGTACACAAGCCTTCCATTTAAACACAGGCGGGGCCTCCACAAGCTGGGGGATTTCTCACATGCCTCGGCCCAGGCTGAGCTCGCCAGGCAAGCCCAGGGGCCCTACATGGGCGATTTGCTGGCCAAACCCAGGCCCCCCGTTGGTAATCATTTGCAGGCCTCACCAGGCTCAAAGCAGAAGCCTTCCCCGGGAAAGCCCCACCTGCCAGTTGCAGGGAGCAGAGCTGCCAGCACCTGGCGGAGGAGCTCCCCATTCATCCTGTTTCCTGCCGTAAGCTTTAAATGCAGCAGTTTCCATCTCATCAGGGTGACTTTCCTATGCCAGAGACACATCTGTCCCAGGAAGTCAACTCCCCAAGGGCAACACCTCCAGCCACCAGCCAGGTGAGTCCCCGGGAAGAGCATGGCTGCACCTGAACTTCAGACTCCCATACAGACTCCTCTGGGCAGCAAGCCCAGCCCTGGCGGGGAGCAGGGGATGGATGGTTGGAGGCGACTCAGTTCCAGCTGCTGTGGCCAAGCCTTGAGTACCAGAGGCCACAGCCAGGTGCTGGGGCCAACCTATCTGTGCAGGGCTCATTTCGGCCCACCTGTTACATGCCTCGTTTCTCACCCAGGCCTGGTCCCTGACCCTGTCCTGTCCGTCACCACTATCTCCTGTGATACCCACAGACCGTGCTGGGGAGACCCTGGGGAAATCACCTTGGAAGGTGGGCCGAACTCGCGGATCCCCCTGCCAGCACCGCTGCATGAGGCGTATCAGGTGGCTGCAGGCGCGCGGCCGGGCTCTGCACACGGGCGGCAGCTCGGGGCGGTGGCCCTTTACCACCTTCACCATGATGTGCAGGATGTTCTTCTCATCTGCCAAGGGAAGGATGGGAGTCAGGGGCTCTGCAGGGCTGGGTGGCAGCGTCTCACTCTTGGGAGGAAATGACACACTTGCCGGGGACCACGGTGGGACCATCCCCACACTATCCCAGGGAGACAGCTTCCCCTCCCGTTTCATAGCCAGAGCTTCCTGTAACCCTCATCCTCACGGGGCACCGTGCTCTCTAGTTTCCTGGTTTTGAAATCGACCTCTTTCCTTGGGTTCTGATCTACCAGATGGAGTCAGTGTGTTTGGTCACAGAGATCTTTCTCGGCATCCCACCCAAAGGAAGATGAGGTTCAAAGAAGAACAATATCTTATGAGGCTCATTCCATCAACAGCTCAAGCCAGCAAAGGGAATGAGGTTCACACACCATGAAGGAGCCACAGCGTCCTGCATCCACAGAGACCCAACTCTCTCTACAATGGCGAAGAAGTCTTCCTCAGTTCCAACTCCAATCCCAAGCTCAGGTCCCCAGCTGGCCTCCCCTGCAGCTGCACCAGGGCTGGGGTGTGTGGGAAGGCTCTTTCCCTTCAATTCACCACGTGGGGCCACACCTGTCCTTTCTGACTGCCTTCACTAGCATGCATGGGCTCTGGCATACTATTATTATTATGGCCACAACTTCCACCCTGACTGGGAAGGGTTCAGGGTGACCTCCAGTGGGCCAAGTTCTTTTTTCTGCATAGCCTGGAACCCTCAAGGTGGACTCCAAGCTTCTTGTTCCCAACAGCCCTCTCTGCGCTCCAGATACAAACACGTCAGCCCGTGGAACGGCAGCTCTTTGGAGAGGCCGTGTGCCCCAGCAGGTGTGGAAAATCCGCCGAGAATCACCCACAGCTGCCAGGATTCCATACGATGTTTTGCTCCACTTTCCCATTAAATCTTGTGCAATAAATACCTTAAGTATTTAACAGACTATTTCCATGATTATTCAGACTTCCAAAACCAACAGCTCTTCTAAATAAAACGAAAGTGAACTGACGTAAACACCTGGAATATGTCCTGCTGCCAAACACAGACTGGAAAAGCTGGGGAGAGGCCTTGTTCTCCTGCACCTGGAACCCCCTCCTATCTATTAACCCGTTTATGCCTGAGGCTGCAACTTTTTGAATTTGAAAAATCAGACCTTGGTGATGACCTTGAGCAGTAGGATATGAATAATTCCCACATGCTTAGCGTTCCAATAATGGAAGGAACACTAGGCATATTCAGCAATAAAGCACAGGGACTTGAGCCTTGATCTGTCCCCTGTGCCTAGCTTCGGGTGTCACATCTATCAGACCCCCTCATCTATCAGACACCGTCACATTTCACAAGCATTCGGGCCGTAGGCACTGTGTGGGAGAACGTACAGAAGGCAAGAAAGGCAACAGGTGATCAGGCAACACAGAGAGACACCGGCCGGCAGAGGCCTGGCAGAACGTGTTCCGTGCTTTCTACTGGCATTCTTTCAAAGCTGCCAAGATACTTGACCTTGCGATGCTGAGAAGATCTCTTCTCGCCCCATCACCTTTCCCATACATCAGCTCCTAGTCTGAGCCCCAACTAACAAGGGGGTAGGCCTTGACTCTCATCTTCATTTTGAGACATTTTCGGTCACACCACAAAATATCATAAGTAGCCCAGAAATGCCTTTAGAGGAAAAGGGAATCTGTCCAACAAAGCTAAAAAGTCCTAGATTTTTATGATAAGTAAGTCAAGGTGTGACAACTTTGAGGATGGTGTTTGGAACGGTCGCTGCCTGGCTGGGGAAGGAAACAGCACAGCTCTCAGGCTGGGCAGGGGCGCTGCTTCCGCATGCGAATCCATGACACTGAACGGCTGTGGACGTTGGCTGTGCAAGCACGTGGGCAGACATAACACTCCTGAACTGTACGCTTCACGCAGTCAACATGCTAGGTTTTGTTATGTGTATTTTATTACTTTTTTTAAAGGAAACAAAAAAGAATTAGTTGGAAATACCAGCACAGGCAAACTCATGGAGACAGAAAGCAGATGAGTGGTTGCTGGGGCTTGAGCAGGAGGAAGGGAGAGGGACTGTGGAATGGCCATGGGCTTTGCCTTCTGGCATGATGAAAATGTTCTGGAATTAGACAGTGGTGACGCTTGTTCAACACTGCCGATGTAGTTAATGTCACTCAATTAAACACTTTAAGTGGCTAACATGACCAATTTTATGTTATATATATATTTTACTACCAAAAAATAACAAAGAAAACTAGCTGGCACCTACAAAAATTCCATTGAACAGGCCCCTTCAGACCTGTGCCTTTTCCCGCGTGCAAATTACACCACAGAGCAGCACCTACGGCGGCGTGGATTACGGGCTCTGTTTTAGGATAGAGAAAGGACAACAAGGTGTCCCCCCATTATTCCAGGAAAGACAAGCACATTACACCTCCACTCACCTGCAAACGGCTTCTTCTGTGTGAGCACGCCCCAGATGACGATGGCAAAGCTGGAAGAGAAACCAGGCACGTTAGCATCTGACAGCCAGAGACTCAAAGCCGAAAGCGCTCATGCACAGCAAGAGGCATGAAGAAACCTGTTCTGAAGCCTTCCAAAGACACAGCCATGACACTGAGATATTTCTCCCGTTTTTAAAAGGAGAAAACTCTCTATAGTGAAGCCCAGCATGTTGACAGCTCAAATGTCAGACAGACTCAAGTAACTTCGTCAACTGGGCTACAAATCTTCAGGCAGCTTGAGGGACTCCCAGAGAGGGTGCCACCCTACATGGGGCATGAGCTCCTGGGGAACAGCATCTGTGTGCCTCACTGTCATCTCCTCGCAAGCACCAGGCACAGAGCACCTGTGCAGGCATTTACTGAAGAAATGGATGAATGAATGATGGGCAAATCCCATGTCCCCCTCCCCCAACAATGATTTCATTCTCTGAAAACATGGATTCTGGTTCCTAACTTAGGCTTGCTGAGATTTCAGCGTTCCTAACTGAGGCTTGCTGACATTTCATTGTCAGAGGGTTGTTAAAGAAACCACACAGAAAACACAGGAGGCAATACAGCCAAACGCCCCAAAGCCTTTTATGGGGGCTGCTTAGAAATATATAGATATATGAAGGATATGTTCATGTACATTACTCTGGATACACCAAAAAAGGTGCCCAAATTGATTTAAAAAAAAAAGAAGAAGAAAAGAAAAACAGAAGTCTGAAAACTGAGCCTCCAGGGAGCACTGAGTTGGTGAGAGTGGCTGTTTATAGACACCGAATTTACTATCAAAAATTAGTTCAAACGGCAGGTTCAAAAGCTGAAACTCCAAACTCTAAAATAAATGGAGAGGATCTTAACTCTCCCCTAACTCTACAAGCTGTGACTAGTCTCCAAAGTGACACTTCCAGGCAACTCTCAGCTTAAAGCCCCAGCTAAGCACATGCACAATGGCTACTGTCAAACCAGTCAGCCTGGGCTGCTGCTGGTGGCAGTGACCAAAAGGCAGAGCTCAAATGCTGGATCAGAGTCACAGTGCTGCAGGATAAGAGACACAACGGGAGGCTTAGTGCTGGCTCACATGCTCCCGCCCACTTTTCTTCTCCAAGAAGTCTGTGTGATTAAGACCTTTACAATTTGAAAAAGGAAGGGACCAGGTGACTTGGGGAGTGATCTCTGACCAACAAAGGTGAAGTGCCATGAAGAAGATGAGCTGCTCACCTCACAAAATCAAAGTGAATTTCAGGAAGTACAAACACACATGCGTACAGACACCCAGACCACTGAAAGCAGCAGGTTCTTCCAACAGACAAGCCATAAAGCCCATGGGTCATAAAATCGCCAAGACTCTGACAGGGCAGAGCTGTCAGCCTGGCTTGAACATGGACCCAGGAACATTCTTCCTCCCTGGCCAGCAACACTCACAGCAAAGAAATCCCTGAACTCTACAAGCACCCACCCGTTTCATGTGGACTTAGCCCCCTTTCTGTTTTTTTTTTTTTTTTTTTTTTTTTTAAGACAGGCTCTCGCTCTGTTGCCTAGGCTGGAATGCAGTGGTGCAATCATGCTCACTGCAATCTCTACCTCCCGGGCTCAAGCAATCCTCCCACCTCAGTCCCCAGTAGCAGGGACTACAGGTGCACACCACCATGCTGGGTTAATTTTTGTATTTTTTGTAGAGATGAGGTTTCACCATGTTGGCCAGGCTGGTCTCAAACTCCTGGACTGAAGCGATCCTCCCGCCTCGGCCTCCCGCAGTGCTGGGATTACAGGCGTGAGTCACCGCACCTGGCCTGAATCCCATTTCTGACTGGCAGTAAGAGGCCCTTCTGAAAGCTGCAGCTCAGGGCATGAAGCATTGAGGTTCAGAGCCCCTGGCACCCAGAGGGGATGGGGGTGGCATGTCACACACCTGTATACATCGTGCTTGGTGTCGAAGAGCCGGCTCTTCTCCCTGATGCGCTCCGGAGGGAGGTAGGCAATCGTGCCAAACAGGCCATCCATGCTGAGGTCATGCGAGTGGGATAGCCCATTGCACTTGGCCAGCCCAAAATCAGAAATCTGCAACACAGCAGTCAGAGCAGGGCTCATTAGCCTTCAACAGTGACATTTTATGATGCTTTATCAAAAGCTGCCCTCTGCAATCTGAGGGTGGGTGAGAGCTTTCCAAGAGCCCCTGAGAGCCATGTCTGTGCCTCTCCAGGTAGCCCTGCCCCAGGCAGGCAGGGAGTCTGTGCCTCTCCAGGTAGCCCTGCCCCAGGCAGGCAGGGAG
>NW_012107474.1:4190245-4223470 GCF_000951045.1 Mandrillus leucophaeus | reverse complement strand
GTCTGTGCCTCTCCAGGTAGCCCTGCCCCAGGCAGGCAGGGAGTCTGTGCCTCTCCAGGTAGCCCTGCCCCAGGCAGGCAGGGAGACAGATTCTGGGGCAGAAGCAAGCCCGGAGGCATAGGAGCAGCACATTTGACGGGCAGGTTAAAGAACTGTACTGTAAGGAAGGAGTTCTCTGAGACAGAACTCAAGAAGAATTAGAATCCACCTTCTGTAAGGCGTCATGTTTGCCACTGTGGTTGACAGCCAGCTGAGCTGGCATAAAGGGAAAAAAGCAAGCCTTAGAGGGTTCAGGTAAAGAGAGACACATGTAAAGATCAGGTCTGCTCCTCGGGAAGCTAGGGAGCTGGTTATGCAACCTGCCAGCTGGGGAGGCTGGCGGGCAAGTGGCTGCAAGTCCTTTAAAGGGGAACATACCTTCAGAAGCTTGAACTTTAAAGCAAACAACACACACGCCTCGCAGCCCCGTCCATCTGGAGTGTTTTGTGATCAGACACTGGCTGGCTGCTTCAAACACATGTGTTCAAGCAAAGGTCTGATAAACACCTCTGCTGGCAGGGCCCAGGCCCCAAGGAGCACCAGCCACCAGCTCCTCCAGGAATGCCCTTAGCGTCCGCATTCGGGGGAGGCAGGTCTCAGGTCTCCCTCGGGCAAAGGTGACCTTGGAGCTCACTGGGGAGACTTCACAGACCCCCGGCCTGACCTCTCTCAGGGACATCCCCTTTCCTGCCACTGTCCTCCCCTCTCCAGTGTAACTCAGTCCCCTCTGAAGCTGCTGAAAACCGTGTGTGGGATGAAGCCACAAGTCATTAGCATTAGTAGGACTCTTGATCCAGGGGGAGTGCCACCTTCAACTCTCCTTCAAGGCATATGGATTTTTTAAAAAATCCTTTTCATTAACTCTTGAGCTCCTCTCGAACACACCCATGGAGTGACAGGAAATGAGGCTGAGTCAGGCCTTAATTCTGGGCTGGCCGTGCCCATGTGGTGAACCAATAGGGCTGCTGTCATCAGCACCAAACAGCAGGGAGAATTTATGACCCATGACTCGGGCTTCCAGGGATCCTGAGCACATCTGCAGGGAGGTGGGGGGAAGGCCTGTGAGCAGGGACCGGCCCTCCTCGTCTGCACCTAGGAGCACCAGGATAGGGCCCCGACCCCAGCGGCTCTCATGTCCTCCCACTTCCATTTCTCCCAGGGTCTTCAGGCCTGCACCGCCTTGAGAGCCACACTCTGCACCCCAGGGAAAGCGTCAGCTCCCCAGAGGAACGCCATCACCCGATTGTGCAAACCTCGGCGGCAGCTGGACACTGGGACACAACGTGTCCTAACTCTCCAAATAAGCTCGAGTACAGGAAGTTTCAGTTCAACAGTGATTGGCGGCTTGAAAGCCTTCAAATTCAGAAATGGGTTGAACAATGAGAACACATGGACAGAGGGAGGGGAACATCACATGCGGGGCCCTGTCGGTGCATAGGGGAAGAGGGGAGGGAGAACATTAGGACAAACACCTAATACATGCGGGGCTTAAAACCTAGATGATAACCTAGATGGCTAATGGGTGCAGCAAACCACCATGGCGCATATATACCTATGTAACAAACCAGCACGTCCTGCACATGTATCCCGGAACGAAAAGTAAAATAAAATACAATAATAACGAAAGCATCACACAATTTCTAGGACTTCATCCCCCTGTATGGCTGAATGTAGGAAAAAAGTATCACCCTCTCACGGTTAGTTAAGGATCAGACTCACTGTTCTAATCTTGCCTGTACAAGTTAGTAGCTCTGTGGTCCTGGACGATTAGCCTCTCTGTGCCTGTTTCCTTTTTTCATAAAAGGAGGCAATAACAGTACCCTTCCTGTAGCTTTGTTGTGAAAATTAAATGACATCTGGGATCATTAGGAAAAAAAAAAAGAAAGAAAGAAAAGAAAAAATGAGAGGGACTGGGGCACAGATCCCAGCCTGGTGCTTCCCCAGCCCTGCAGCCTTTTCTCCTCCTCTCTGTGTCGGACAGAGCCAGCCACTCAGACTATACTTGGTGAAAAGAAAATAAGCAGCAATTCTCTGCAAAACCTCTGGCAACAAAATGCAAGCTCGGAATTGAGAATTCTGGGAGGGTTGCTGACTCTCTGTGTTCTCCTCCCTCCACATCTCAGACCCCGGGCCAGCTGCATTTCCCCTCCGCCCTTCCTCATGTTCCCACCCAAGCTGCCCCTTGCCCCGTGTCCTTAACAGCGAGCCACTGTGGCATCCACTCTGACCAGCAAATGCCTCCACACTTACAAACACTATCAGCAGCACCTGACTCTGCATCTCTAAGAGCTGAGGGCTCACAGCTGCCCCCAAGCACGCAGCCCTTCAACTTCAAGGTCCAGCTGTCAAGACTAAGAAAGTGGCCTGCCGGGGCTTTGCTGCCTTTAAAAGAAAGACAGAGCAGAACGCGACCCACGTGTGACCCTTTGAAAAGCGTCTGTTCTGGGCTAACTGGACATATAAATGCAGCCTGAGATTTTAAACCAAGTTATTTCATTTTTAACTTGAAATTGATTCCAACTAATATCTTAATATTGGTATTTAGTATATTTAATGTTGAATAACATCAAGTAGTAATTTGATACTATTACTTTATATACTATTTATATTTATATACTTTGTGAAGCAGACAGTTGCTGTGATATTTTCAGTCTGAATCAAGCCCTGGGCACCGAGGTAGCCCATCCCAGAGGCAAATGGCAGGACTGGAATGGCGACTTAAGATCTAATTTCAGAATTCTAGATTAAAGTTTTCCTGCATTGAGTAACTGTCTACTGAGGACTGCCCAGAAGCCCAGTGGCCAGTCCATGCAGAGCTTTCACACTTTGTCTTCAGGAACAAAGGTGCTGACTCTTAGAACCCCAACACTCTCCCTGCTGCCCTCTACACACCAGTAGCTATTTCTAAGAAAAAATAAGTATGTCATGTAAATACATTTTTCTGTTTGTTTTTGGGCTTCTTGATGGTGACTAACATGCCTGATTAAGAAGGATGTCACACAAAAGCAATCTTTCCTGCGGCCTGTCAGGGTACACAGAGCCTTAAGATGTCCCAGGGGCGCCAGGCAGAGATGTCCGTCACTTCCTGGCCAGCACCTGGTGTGCCTTCGACAGCAGCCTCCCTGAGAAAGCAGTTCCAGGCAGTATCTGTCTGCTGCAGCCATCCTGAAAGACAGGGAAGCCCTGCTGCCTGCTACCCCTGCAAGAAAGCCCAGAGCTCTCCCTGCGTCTCTTGGGCTGTTTCCTTCACCTAAACGCTCTGCTGCTGCCTGCCCCCGACTCCTGAGTGCAGAAAAGCCGGACCTTGTGTGAAGGCCCAGCCCCAGTAGCACTCCCACCCCCTCCCACAGGGCTGCCTCCGAGCCCTGCCTGCAAGTCACATACTCTGCCCCCAAGTGACCGCTACGTGCAGTGGTCATTTGGTTTCTTTCATGTCAAGCACAGTGGCAGGCCAGGTGGAAATCAAGGTCTCCGCTCCACGACTTACAGCTGGACGATCCTGGCTGCTAATTTACTCACTCTGAGCCGAGACTCAGCAAGAACCAGAGGCCACCGTCCACTCTGCACCTCTGCTCTGAGGAGGAGGGCAGCTCCCGCACGTGAAGCCTCTGGCATGCCCCTTCTGGTATTTAGTGCATGTTGCACAGCAGACCTTACCAGTCATTAGGGCCCCAGGGCCGGAGCTACCTAGAAACAAGCCCATAAATGTTGGCGGGAATGGAGGGTCTGCATGTGAAGCCCAGCCCTGCCCGTCACAGGAAACGGGAATCCCAGGGGTCCCAGAACATGAGCAGATGCGGGAAGCCACCCTAGAGCCCACTCAAGCCCAGTCACTTGATTTTTGTCTCCATTATCTCAACTTCCTACTTCACTTAGCAGGACAGTGCTTCATCTTCTAGCTGAAATCTTATTACTGGGCAACACCCACCTAAGAGACAACTTATAATTACTGCCCAAAGTGAAAAATTGACCTCCTCACCGCCGCCCTGGCTGAGCAAGGCACGCCAGATGCACTCGGCCGCAGAGTCTGGGCACAGGGAGCGGCCGTGCACATGCCACACGGGCCACCACTCCCATCCCCACCAAGAGCTCAGGGGCAGGGGTGGGCCCTGAATTCAGGTCTATCCTAATTAATGGTCAGGCCATCAGAGAGGCCTGGAAGTGCTGTGCCACCAGGAATAGTAGCACAGCCAAGCCAGGCGGGGACTCCTCTGCTTGTCCCCTGCATGAATTACATGGCTCTCGGCTCCTTCTCACTCCCAGGGCAGACACCAGTGTCGTGTAGACCAGCATATCACCCTGGGCCTCCCAAGAGCATGTGAACGTCACCACATGGGAAAAACTACAGCGTGCCAGGTGTAACCACCACATGTCAACGACAGTACAACCCTAGCCATGAAGGCCATCACAGGAGATACAAGGAAATACAGCCCTGATGCAAAGGTGATGATGTTAACACCTGCCAAGGCCCAGCAGCAACGCTGGTTTTCAGTTATATTATCCCTCTTACTTTTCTGTGTTTCAAAAACCAATCAGCAAAGCAAAAGCAAGCTCCAGCTCCCAGGCCTTGCACTAATACAGCACGCTGCTCCTCCGCACTCTACGCAGGGGCAGACAGAGGCAACGAGACCCTCCTCACAGCCTGTTTCCACAGCACTGTGAGGACCCCACTGCAGAGAACCCCCACATTCCCACCACCCTGAGCTCCTGAAAACACTGAGGGAAACGCGTCCCTTCGTTGCACAGCCTGAGGTCTCGCAAGGACACACCTGGCCCACGGGCTGATTTCTAACCTGATTTCGTAAGACCAAAACCCACAAACCCGCAATCTTTTTCCGGAATGAGTCATATGCCAGGATTTGGGGGAACAGCCCCCGTGTTCACCAAGCCCACCCTCCAGCTACACGGCGTGTGGTTTTCATACCGACCAGGACAAGCTTAGACTCCTGGAGTCCTCATGCTGCAAAAGTCCTTGGTTTCAAGTTCTCTCCTCCAAGAAGAACCGCCTCCTCTTCCGACTGTGTCCTGACCTCAGGGCTTCACCGCTTGATGCCCTGCTCCCCAAGACACAGGCCCCCCCTGCCCAGCCCCCTCGGGCACCGTGCGGCTCCCCACCTTGACGTGGTAGTGGGCATCCAGCAGGATGTTCGCGGGCTTGAGGTCCAGGTGCAGGAGTGGCGGGGCCATGCAGTGCAGGAAGTTCATGCCCACCGCTGTCTCGTGGATGATGCGGAACCGGAGATCCCACGGCAACGGCTCTGAGGCCAGCAGCTTTTCCAGGGAGCCCGTCTCCATGTACTCCATGACCAGGCCGACAGGTTCGCGGCAGATGCCGTACACAGGCAGGATGTAGCGAAACTTGGCCATCTCCATCTTCTTGGCTTCTTCCAAAAGCTCCATGCGCTCCCTGAAAAAGTTCAAAGGCATGAAGAACATGCAGTGGTCACTCAGCCACAAACACAGAACAGCAACCTGGCCAGAAGACGACTGGCTCCAGAGGGCTGCGCAAATGCCTCAAGTGCACACACACGGGGCACACTTTACTGTCACATCACTAATGCAGGGCTTTCCAGAATCTCTGTCCTGAGGCTGCTGAAATGTACCTGTGCAACACAGGGTTATCAGAAGTGAGAAGGAGGGAAATTCTAATTTTATATACATACACACGCACACATATATATATAGAGAGAGAGAGATAAAATGTAGTAAAATAGACATAACATAGTATTAATTATTTTAGCCATTCACAGGTGTACAATTCCCTGGCATTACACACATTCACAATATGGTACAACCATCACTACTATCTATACCCAAAACTTTTCCATCAACCTCAACAAAAAGTCTGCACCCACTAACCAGTAACTCCTTCCCTCACCCCCATCCTCAGTAACCTCTTTTCTACATTCTAGGCAAATTCATATATGTGCAAGCATATAAAATTTGCCCTTCTGTGTCTGGCTTGCTTCATTAAGCATGTTTCGGGGTTTATTCACGCTGTAACATATATGAACACTTCCTTTTCATGGCTGAATAATATTCCGCTGCATGAAATGTACTGCGCTTTGTTCATCTGTTCGTGGGTGCAGGCCACTTCCACCTTTTGGCTCTTGTGGATAATGCTGTACAGCTGCACACATTGGGGGACAAACGCCTGGAGACCTGGCTTTCAATTATTTCGGATATATACCTAGGAGCAGAATCGCTTGGTCACATTCTATGTGTAACATTTTGAGAAACTGCCAAATGGTTGCCCACAGCCTGCCACCTTGTTTGTATAAACTTTTACTGGAAGAAAGTCTCACCCATTCATTTAAATACTGGCTGTGGCTGCTTTTGCACTTCAAAGGGGAGAGGAGTCCTTGCCACAGAGGCCCTGCGGCCTGCGAAGCCTAAAATGTTGCCTCTGTAGCCCGTTGTGGAGAAAGTCTGCCAACCTCTGGTCTGAGGCCACTTCCCTGGTGCAGCCTGTGTTTTCACAGACTGGAATCCCAGTGCAGTGGTCTGCATTAGTGTCATGGGTCAAAAGTCTCAGAATGCGTTCAGGGTAAGAGGCTGAATCCGAGGATGCACGCTGGCCATGGAGGATCTAGGTCAGCAGTCCCAAACACAGACATGGTAGAAAGCACCCAGGAAGCTGGCTGGAATGCTGGTTCCCAGGCCTCGCTCCTTGAGAATGTGTTCCAGGTTGGGGCTGGAAAATCTGCTTTTTTTTTTTTTTTTTTTTTTTTTTTTGAAACAGAGTCTCGTTCTGTTGCCCAGACTGGAGTGCAGTGGCATCATCCTGGCTCACTGCAACCTCCACCTCCCGGGTTCAAGTGATTCTCATGCCTCAGCCTCCAGAGTAGCTAGGATTACAGGTGTGCCACATTCAGCTAATTTTCTGTATTTTTAGTAGAAATGGGGTTTTGCTATCTTGGCCAGGCTGGTCTTGAACTCCTGGACTCAAGTGATTCGCCTGCCTCAGCTCCCAAAGTGCTGGGATTACAGGAATGAGTCACTGTCCCCGGCCAATCTGCTTTCTAATAATATAATAATGAGCTCCCTAAAGGAAACGTTCAGAACCACACTTGGAGAGATCTGACCTCCTAGAGCAGGAAACCCAGCAGCTCCATGTCCACACACAGGCCACGCAAGGCAGCTGGCTGGGGTGGCCCTCAGGTAATTCCCCCAGAATCCAGAGTCCAGCCCAAGTCCCTGCCTATAACCCAGTCTCTGCTGCCACAGCAGGGGGCTCTTCTGCAGCCTGGACACAGGCCTGCCCCTCCCAGTGACAAACCCTGGAGCAGGTGCTGGGAAATCACTCAGTGGCTCCCATTTCCTGGCCTGCTGGAGAATCCAAAACAAAACAGTGCCAACAGAACGCATCCATTTCTTGATGATCTGACCTCCCCTGTGAGATTCAGCCCCTCCCAGGCTTCCCTTACGGTAGTGAAAACACTTTCCCCGCAGGAAAGGCCAGCAGGAACCCAGGAATCCTACTGTTTAGCTCCTGCTGTGGAAATTCCCATACATGGGACAGGTACCAAAGGCTTGGAGATCTCAGTCTGTCTGCCCCCCACAATGCGAGCCCTGCAGCTAGGGCTCTGCGTCTCAGGGCATAGCCCCACTGGTTCTCAATTAGAGGCAACTTCACCCCCCGAGAAACACTGGGCAATGTCTGGAAAGATTCTGGTTGTCACAACTGAAGGATCTACCAAACATGCTACAATGCATAAGACAGCCCCAAGGCTAAGAATTACTCAGCCCCAAATGCCAGTGGTGCCAAGTTTAATAACCCTGATGTAAACCAAGTGAGTGCATTTTCAGCCAACAAACTACTACTGTCCAGAATCACCACTTCAGTACCCCCAGCACTCACCTGACCTTTATTTTAAGCAGTTCTGTGTACTGGCAAGCGCTCGCTGGAATCCACTATATGTCAGAACTAAAGACAGGAGGTCCCTTTCCTGTCTTCATGGGGTTTACGTGTACCCTCTAAGGGAGAAGATGGAGAATTACCCCCAAAAGAGAAGTGTGGTTGAAAAATCTAAGCCTCTTGAAAGGAAGGTCCAGGGAACTATGGAGAATCAAGAGAGACCCAAAGTCAGAAGTCAGCGTCAGAAAGGGCCCCTGAGAGAGTCGGGAAGGCTGAGACCTGCACAGAGTCCAGGGGCACCCGGGAGGCCAGCAAAGCAGAGCGGTCACTGTGGACCCCCTTGGGCTTGGCAGAGCGGAGAGGGGAAGCCAGCAGAGCACACACACTCCGTAGGAAGAATCTGCCGGACGGGTCCACTGACTGCATGTGGAGGAGAAAGGCTTACGTGACCTCTCTGGAGCTGTACGAGGGGTCGCTAGGCAGCCCCCCATGGTGGACGTAGGAGCACCCCAGGAGAAGCAGCTGGGAGGGTGTGGGAGGTGGGCAGGTCAAGAGTGTGTCTGAATACACTCAAGGAGCAAAGAATCCCACTGGCCTTGGGAACAAGTGAAGCAGGTATCAGGAATGAATGTGAAATTATTATGAGACAAAACGGAGGGTAGCATGGCCTGCTTTTCCTAGCACTCTGGTTAAATGACCAATTAATGGAAAACAAGATGCCCACCAGTGTGCAGTGCTGGCCTGTGGGGGTCCCTGGGCCGAGCTGAAAGCTGCCCCATCACCAGCATACCGTTGGCTGCTCCCTCCCTCCAGGGGAAATCCTTCTCCCTGCAGCCACCGGCGTGGGCCAGGCTCTGGGACCCATCAAGGGATGGGGGGACTCTCAAGCCAGTTCCCAGTCTCAATGAGCATTGGGAAAAAAGGAAGAGGGCCTGATGCCAATGTCAAGCATCAGCTAAAATGAAACCGGTCACCAAAGAAGGAAAATGACACCTCTCAGCTCCCGGCCTTTCTCCGCCTCTGGGAACACCGGTTGGCTGAGGCCCTCATTTGTTACTTAAAGGAATACAAGCACAACTTCCACCCCAGCAACAGCCGCTAACTTCCAAACTGTCGGACTGGGACATGGTACCAGCTGCTGCTTCTGTCTTCTGTCTTGTTAAGAATCAGAGTTATGATTTGCCTGTTTCCGATTATTCAAATGTGGCCAGCTTGCCGCCCCTCCCCTACCAGTGCAGCCTCCCTCCTCCAGACACCCTGCCCGGGGGAGCGGGCCAAAGTCCTTACACAGGACTCAGACCCACATCCACCGTGCAACCCTGTGAGGCACACCCTCCTTGCCGGAGGGTTTTGAGGAAATGACAATTCAGGTGTTTAGAGGCTGGCCATTCACAAGGGTCATTTTTCTACATTTAGTAGACATTCTGAGTGTGAACTCTCTAAGCCAAAGCTGACTGATAACAAACACGTATTCTGAGAACAAAGTCAATCAAAGGAAGGCTGAGTAGCTTATTAAGTGGAAGCTCTGAGCCACTCTGCAAATAGTGTTTTCTTCTTTTTGCCCAAGGGCTTAATACATAAAACTCAGGTGACTTCTGATTGCAGAGCGAGCTCATTAGCAACTCTAACAGCTACGGGCTGGCGGCAGAGCACACCCCTCCCCAGCGCACCGAGTTCAGCAAGTACTTTACTCTCCCTGCCCCGGGCCCTATCTGCAGAACAGAGACCCCATTTACCTTACTTTAAAAGAAACAACAAACAAAAAAGGGCCACTGCTGCCGGTTGGGTCCCGAAAGCGGATCCCTGCTAGAATCTCCTAACGGAGTCCAACCCATCTTTGCACAACTGCCTGAAGGGAGCCGAGCACGACTTCCCCCTTCCACGGGCCACACATTTTCCTCGAGGAAAATCAGCTGTCCTGGAAAAAAAAATCATTGTTTCCGTGGACAAAAGTGTCTTCTCTGTGACAGCATGATCCAAACTGGCTTGGGGTAGACAGGATTCCGGCTGAGGCAGGGGGTCCCGGGACCGCCCCGTGGAAGATCTGAGGCCCAGGAGTGGAGGTGGAGCGGCTCTCTTGCCTACCAGCATGGATTTCGTTCAGAAGCACCGGCATATCCTCAGGAACTTTCCATACTGTTTACCATCCAGTAACCACTGGCCAAAACCCACACGACCCCTCCTTCCAGCCTCTCTTCAGGTGCTCACTAGGCGACATCTGGGAAACTCCAGTGGCTTTAGGAAGCTCCAGCCCTTCTGGGGTCAGGTGTCGCCCGGCGGCATTTGCAATTCAATAAGCCTGAAAGGGCCTCCTGGCAAGCTGCAGGAAGAGGCTTCTCTGCTGGAGGGAGGTTACGAAGTGCTCAGGTACTCTGAGCACAGAAAGAACCCACCAATTGCTTTTTAGCAATGGCACTATTTTTTTAAATATATTTTTTCTTCTAAGCAGTGTTTCTGGCTTGTTTTGATGACCACACAAAAGGAACTGTAGATTTATTGTTATCATTATTTTAAGACATGGAAAGATGCCGAATCCAGCCTAGGTGCTGGAGTGGCGGCCAGGGAGCACGGAACATCACATAGTCACGTTCACACTGTCTCCAAATCGCATTTCTTACTGTTGACAGTGAGGTCAGCGTTTCTGGGTTGACCAGAACCCCCTCTCGCCGGTGTTAATTAAAACACAACCTAAAAACTGTGCCTTGCTCCAAGCGCTGATAGGCTTAGGCATAGTTCATGGGGGTGGCGCCCTGTTCCCCTCTCCTTCGCTGCTGAGGAAAGCGCTGCTAATTCTGCTTCCGTGCAGGAACAGGGAAAGCCCCCACCCCACAGTCCCCTGGGCCCTGTTTTGGGTTCCACATGAAAAATCTCTGGACATTAATTAGGATTAACTTGTGGTTCAACTTTTTAAAGATACGATGAGTAGCACTTACATGAATTCGGGTTTCTCCTCATTTAGGGCTAGCCAAAGTGTATTTCCCCCTCCTAGGGAGGGCACTGGAGTAGCAAGAAATACGAGAAATATCATCACACCAACCATTTCTAAAAGGAACTTCCTAAAGTCCCAGGGTTCTTCTCCAGGCTCAGAAACCCCAAAGACCTGCGGAACAGGCCAGCTGCGGTTTCCCCTGGAAGCACGCAACCTGGAAAGGGGGAAAGAACAACCCCTGGACGTGGTCTTGTGCGAGTGGAGAAGCAGTAAACGAAGGGAAAAGTGAGAAGCAGGGAGGTGGGGGAGGCGGTGAGACCGCTCAGGTAACAAAGAGCTCCTAAGGAGAAACCTAGGAACTACCTTCGGGAAAATGTAGCCGGAAAAGTGTTTCATCATCTGTTAGCTGATGCCTCGCAGTGAGGCCTTCTGCACACGAATCCAATTATGTTCCCAGGGAGCCTCGGAGGGGTTCCCACACGGCTATTTTTAAAACTGACAAGAAATGGGCTTGTCCAATTGTCAGCTCTGTTGTTACAAACCTGGGGTTTGCTCAGGCTCGCCCTGACCAGCCAGGGCTGAATGTGGCAGGAGCAGGAGTGGCTCCCAGCCGGCGCCCCGCAGGCACTGGCTTCTTCTGAGCATCCCCTTCGCTGGGGGCTGGCAGGGGAAGAACGGGGCCTTTGGGATCACTTTATTCTCTCCAAACTGGTCACAGCACCCATCCCTACACCCCAACCTAGGCCCTGTGACCCCCCACAATGAGGGTCAGCCAGGGAGGCCAGCTATCTCTCCAAAGCCACCCCATAGGACCCTCCGAGGCACCAAGCCCCATGACGAAGGGAACCTCAGATCAATGGGGTATCACCTGTGAACTACCAGGAGCCCTGGGAGCTCCTGGGAGCCCTGCCAAGTGTCTAGGGGCTAGGCAGCCCCCCGACCTTTCTTGCATAGAAAAGCATGCTCACATGGCCTGGCACAGCCTGCTAATCAAAGAAGTCTTGGGCAGGTGCTGTGGCCAAGGGGTGGCTAAAGGCTGGGGCCCAGGGGAGCTGCAGGGAGCCAGGAGACCCCAGACTACCTTGAGAGGCAAGCAGCCTTGACCAGTGAAAATCAGCCTCACCTGCACCTGTACCTGTGGTGGCTCCTATGCAACAAGTGGTGAGGACCATAATTGACCCCAGGCAGCCTGGAAAAGGCTCAGACCCATGTGGCAGGGGTGAGAGGGGCTGTCCCTCCGAGAAGAGAAGCAAGACTTAGGCAGAAGGGGTACAGGGCTGGGGGCTGCACACAAAGACCCCAGGAAAATACTATCTCCCAATTCAGGGAACATCTTGCAAATATGAGGGGCTGGGGTGGGAGGCAGCTCGTCAGAAAAACACTGAGAAATTTGGCAGGGCACATGACACAGCAACTACCTTAAGGCACAGCAGGACTGATGTACATTCCTAACAAGAACCTCAAGCCGAATACAGTTAATAATTAACCTAAAGGAATCAACTTCGCAAACAGCCGGGGTTTGACCATCTTCTCAGAAAGATCAGCCACTGCTGCACACGGCAAAGCCCCAACCTGCTCTACCAGGCCCAGGAGAGCACAGCAGGTGAAATGCTTCCTGCTAGGCGATGCTGACCTCGACCTAGCCACCTGACATGCCACCACCTGTCTGCTTTGGGCAGGGCAGGAAAGGCTTCCAGTTAAAGTACAAAACACTTTTCAACCAAGCTATGCAATATCCTAAGTGATCCGCCTCAAGTGTAGAAAGCCTCCCTCCAACTAGGCCACCCAAGATATAGGGACTGGTCGCTAGAAATAACAGAAGATCCTAAGGATGTGAGCTGGTGAGTCAGTCTGGGGAGGTGCTTGTTTACTTTGCTCTTCCAATACAAGAAAGTGGTGTTAAAATTTTCGCTGATTAAAACTCGCTGCAACTACAAGACTGTCAGACACACATCCCCAAGAGAGAAAACGAATGCCCCTATGGAGAGGGTTCCCTTTCAGAACCTAACCACTGGCTGGTACTCAAAGTGGTTTGGATTTCATCAAAATAACCACAGCACCCCTCCTGGCCTGAGAAGTTCCCAGGATCTGGGGCAGGGGAGAAAAAGTGCACAGCCTGGGCCAGCATCTCACCTTTGAACTAGTGGTGACTGGATGACACTCTATTGATGTTTCCAAGAAACACTGCATTTGAAGGTTACGGCAAAAAGCCACCAATAGCTCTGCTGTGTAGTCTCCTAGCCAAGGACGAAAATGCAAAGGGAGAGGACGGGTCTCTCATCCACAGAGGCGTCATAGTCACGACATGGGGCTGCAGCACGCGCTCCCACCCCAGACACAAGCATCACAACGATTCTGCAGAAAAGCTGGGGCTTAGCGGCCCCATCACTCAATCAGCCAAACATTCAAAACCAGGTCTGCCAGGCAGCAAAGGCTAAATGGTATTTTTAAAAGTAGCCGCTTCTGAGTGTATGTGTCCAGGGAATCTCTAGGTAAAATACAAGCATAGCTTCCATGTAGAATGTAAGCTTCATTAAAGGATAAGTAATTAAAATGTGCTAAATTAAGCCTTACATATAAACCATCAAAATCAACTGTAAACAGTGAAATCTACAACAACAAAGAGGTGCTGGTCAAGAACAGTCTCCCTACCTCTCAAATTATGCACAGACGACAATCGACCCACCGAATTTAAGAGGGGCGGCTCTGCGTCCTTCCCATTCGTCTTTGTTACCTTGAACACTCCTGCTAGGTACTAGGTACAGACAGGTTTCATTCTGACTTTTGGACAGAGAAAATGGGTTGCAGGAGGGCCCCATGGCACGGCCACAGAGCATTAACCCAAGGCCCTTCCCCAGCGGTTCGGTCTCGAAATTAAGTCAGCTAAAACGAGAGTGTGCGGCGAGAAGGGGCTGGGTGGACGGATCAACACCCCAGACCCCATGCCGGACCCCACTGCCAGGTCCGAGCCCTGGAGTTCCAACGCGCAAGCGTCGGGCGCCCGGGAAACCTCGCCCGAGCCAAGCCGAAGCTTCCGACCGAAATAATTACTGTCTTACACCAATTTGTGTTCCAACGTAAATTACTAAGTAAGTCGAACGAAGGCTAACTCCACTCACAAAGCCCAGAGGCCCACACAGCAATTTTTCTAAGCCCTGCGCAGACCGCAACTCCCCGGTGGGTCCCGGGCAGGCCGGACGCGCCTCCCAAGGGCACGGGTCCGAGGCGCAAGGCGAGCTGGAGACCCCAAACAACCGGGGCCATTCGGGGAGTGTCAGGAAGCACGACTGGGCGCCTTCGGACGTCCGGGCAGACGCGGCCCCCGAGGAGCCCCCGAGGAGCCGCCTGACCCGGCCCCGATGTGCGCGATCGCGCCCGGGCTCGCCAAAGCCCCCGCGCCCCTCCGGCCGGGACAGGCCGAGTGGTCACTGCCGGAGTCCCGCGGCCTCGCCGGCAATTGGTTTACCCCCCTAAGCTGCTCCAGGGGTGAGTTCGGGAGAGAGAGGCAGGACCCCGGGACCCGACACCCCGACCCCGGCTCCGGCCTCGCCCGCCCCAGCGCCCCGCCCGGGCCGCTCACCTGTCGTCGACGTGCAGGCTGGGCGAGCACTTGATGGCGAGCCAGGTCTTCCAGTGGACATGGCGCACCTTGTACACCTGCCCGAAGCCACCCGAGCCCACCTTCTCCCAGCCTGTGAACTCGCCCGCGTCGAAGGTGCGCAGCAGCCCCAGGGCCCACGGGGTCCCGCCGTCGCCCTCCATCGCGCGCGTCTAGCCAGCGCCGCCGCGGCCGCCCAGGTGCCCAGGTGCCCAGGTGCGCGCCCCGCCCCGTTACGTCACTTCCGTCGATCGCCCCGCCCCTCTGCCCCGCCCACTTCCCTGCCAGCGCCGGGTGACTGCGGACCGATGAATAGACGCGCGGGGTCACTGCGCTCTCCCCTGGGTGTTCAGGGCGTGAGAAGGGCCTCGACGTGCTCATCAGCTGCCCTGCTTTTCTTTGCTTTTTTTCCCCTTAATTGCGGAGTCACATGCCGTTGGAAGAAATCATTCACTTTGCCCAGTTTCCCCCAGTGCTATCACTTTGCAAAACTTTATCAAAAAAAAGTACAGTCTCACAGCCAGGATATTGACTTTGATACAGTCACCGATCTTATTAGTTTTGCCCTGTTTTACTCGTCTTCCTTTGCATGTATTAGGTTTACACAATGTAATCATCTGTGTAGCTTCTCGTACCCACCCCTACCAGGCCCCTCCTGTGGCGATTTTACAGCCGCAGCCCGGAGCCCTGGCATCACTAATCTTTCCTCTATTTCTAAAATTGTTTTATTTCAGAAATATTATGTTTAGATACAGGAATCATGCAGCGCCTAGTTTTTTGAAATTGGCTTTCTTCACTCGTCAGCCTAATTCCCTGCAGGTTCATGTCTTGCTTTTTTACACGAGTTTCCTCTTAGAAAGTAACTTTTTAAAAAAAATTACCCAACAGCAAATCTGAAGTACATTTCAAATGCAAGAGTTCCCTCATCCTTTCCTAAATAACAGCCTCTTTTTACAGATGGTTTGAAAAGGAAAGATTTTTTTTTCACATATGGGAAAAAAAAAATTTCCAGCCTTGGAAGGATGTTTGGGTTAGAGGCCGAAGTGCATCACAGATCACGCACACGTCCACACCTCAGAAAACACTCACACATTCCTGAGACGCAACAGTGAGTGAAGGCTTATTTTTGGCCACAGGAGATGAATAATGAAGACAGGAGGGAGGAGCTAAAGGAGAGGGTATTTTAACGACATTAACTGTGTTTTTGTGTTAGTCACTCGGAAAGAGAGAGGCTGCCCCAAGTCAGCGCATTGGAAGCTGCAGACCTAGCGTCTCCAGGCTCCCCCTTCCAATCGGGCACGGACCTTCTTTCACAGCCTGTAGCGGGGAGCCGCGTCTCCCCACTGCCTCCCCGCTCCCATCTGGCCGTTCTTTGGAGCGAACTCACACATCCCAACATGACGATGCTTGCTCGGGGGCCTCCTGGGGGCACCAGGGAGCCACTTCCTTTCCCACATACTCTGGAAATTAAAACTGGTCTCCTTAAGGCTGGAGTGGCAAATAGTTGTTTTAAGCTTGTCACAAATGTAACTTACATTTGAACTAATGTTTTAAAAAATAATTGGAGTTTTGAATCTGTGAAGATAACTTGGAAGCAAACATAGTTATTATTTTGGTGGGAAAAAAAATGTATGGACTGGAAAGTGAATCATCTGCACTGTTTCCGGGGCTCAGCTCTAGCAAAGTACCTTTCTGCCTCTACAGTCTCCAAGGCACACAGCTCCGCTGCTGGGGCTGACTAACAGCCCACACCATCAAGTAATAAAACGCTCCAATTTCATATATTTAATCATCTGTGTCCTTCATTTGACAAATATTTATGGAGTGTCTGCTGCTGGCTCAGTACCAGGTGCCTGGGACTGGAGACCAGAGCCCCTGGAGACCAAAATAGCCAGCTCCCAGCTGTGAGCAGATCGAGTCCAAAGATCACGGGCTGGGCTGCAGGAACCTGGTTTGGTATCCGGCTCCTCTGCAGACTTTGAAGTGCTTTACTGATTCACATGACAACTGGTAAAAGAAAAACAAACACCTTTACAGGAATTGTGAATTCGAGTTCCAGACCCACCGGGATTCCGGGAGCGCAATTGCTATTTATGTTAGCAGTCCTTGGTCCCAGGCTGGGAAGGTTAGCATTTCCAAGTATAAAAGTAATTTAAAGTTTCGCTTTAAATACATTTTAGGGCCAAAGAAAAGTGGACCAATTTAAAGAAAAAGATGAAATGAATAATAGGGCAAGTTGTGTATCTCAGACTTGGGAGGTGGCTGTCCTGAGGATTAATGGGGCAATATTAATTAACCTCATGAAGTGTCTACATGGACAATGTGCCCGGTGTGGTTACAGACAAACCAATCAGCACAGATCCTGGGTGGAAAGCAGGGCGCAGTCACGGAGGCGCAGTAGGGGTGCAGACTTGAAGGTTTTCAGGAGGTGAGCTCCGAGGGCATGAAGCTCCACAGAGAGACTGTCGACCCGCCTGGGAGTGCGGGTGAGGAGGGGAGGGACGACCAGGGGAGACAATGGCGGATGGGAGGTGGGAAGGAGGAGTTGTGGAAGGGGGCTGTCTGCTGATATTTGCAAGCCCCCACTCCCCAACTACCCTGTGTGCTTCCTGGCCCCTTTCCCAGAAGAATTCCAAATCTGGTTTCCTCCTATACTGGATGTCCTGACTGCGAATCTAAATAGGTGATCCCTTGAGCTCCAGGTCCTCAAGCTGTGCCCTTCTTCATAGGGGGCCATTTAGCACTGACCCAGCAGGCAGCCCAAGGTCCCTGGTCTGGAAGTGTCGGGAAGCTGCCATTAACATTGTACCACAGGGAACAGTGAAGGTTGCCGGCCAGGGAGAAGACAGGATAGAGAGGTCTCTGGGTTTGCAGCCAGCCTGCCTCAGATGGGGTCCCAGGATGCGACCATGGTGCATGTGCCTGTCCCTGATGTGTGGGATAGAGGTACCTGCTTCGAGATGTCTGTGGGGATCCAAGCAGATGATAATTATATGTGTGTGGCACATGCTAGGCTGTGGATGAATAGTGAGATTTTAAACTGAGTCATTTTCATCTTTGTCCTTCTCAGGGTCCTAGAGTAACTTAGCTCTCATAAGCATATGGCTCAGTGACATTGTGGAGCCGACATGGGCTGACCTGGCTCTCAGGGGCCCCAGAATAAAGCCAGAGCCCCTGGGGTCCACCTGCCAGCATGACCATGGGGCAGGGGAGCGAAGCTGAGCTGGGCTGGCCACCTGGAAACACTGTCCCCTCCCACCAGGCCTCTGCACCCAGCCTCCTCTGTCTAGCAGGCTCCTCACTCCCCTACAACAGCCGCTCCTGCCACCACTTGCGGGGTTGTTTTTGAGAATTCCCTGTGTGTTCTGTTATTTTCTAAAACAATATAACTTGTTCACTGCAGAGATTCTGCTTTCACTAATTCTGACAAAGTGATTTAAGAGAGACATTGAGGGCCTGATTCGCAAGGGCTCCCAGACCACCTCTGGGAGACCCATCTCCACCTGACACCCAACTCCTCGCTCTTTTACTCAAGCAAATATTTTCTGTTTACACAAACACTTCCTTATCAGAGACAGCTCCTCCTTTGACCCAGTGGTTCCATAAGTCTTCCTGCAGGATCATTCACTCCGTGTCCTGGGAATACAGAATGAGGGGTGCCGTTCAGCCACCTAGGGGCTTGTGTCTGATGGCAGAAGCCGTCAAGCAGACAGGGGATGAATTATAATTGTAATAATGCTATGTTGTAATCTCCTTTGCACCCTCATCCTCCACTCTGTAGTCTTTAAATGTGGGGCTTCTTAAAACTCCAATCTGGAGCCTCCCTGATCCTCCCCTTTTTCCCCAGGCAGCTCATCCAAGCCCACGTAAGCTTCCATGTATTCTACGAAGATCCCTAAGCTTCTCTCTGCAGGCCAGACCTTTCCTCTGAGGAAAACCCCCAAAACTTAACATGGTGTGCACAGTAGGATGTCCCTAAGGCACCTCTACCCATTTGAGATAAGTCTTTGCTTTTCACCCCCAAACTGGGTCTTTGCAGCATTCCTGTCTCTGTGAACAAGCTCTTTCCATTCTGAAGGCCAAGACAGAGTAGCTTATGGCCCCCACTGCACATTCAATCCAGTCCTGTGTCCCAGCACCACCCTGACCAGGACAAGAGGCAAACCTGCCCTGGCCCCGAATGTTAAAGGGCTCCAGTCTGCTGCTCCTTGGACCTTCCTGTGTACCCAGTGCCTGGCGTCCATGGGGCCAGGAGACACCCACCCCCATAGATCAAGAAAGCTCTGTGGACGCTGAAATTCCCAGCTCAAATGTTCCTCAGCTGCCTGCAGCCGCCGCACGTGTTCATTCCCCTGAGGGCAACTGCACGACAGGTGTGAGCACCTGAGCCCCCAAGTGCAGCCAAGAGAAAGCTGTGTGCAAGGGCCATGGGCGGAGCTCAGCCTGAAGCCCCGGATGTTCGCGCATGTGCCAGTGAGGCCGTTCGTGGGTTAGGACAGAGCTGAAGGCAGCAGGAGCGGGGGCTCTTCGGGGGCCAGAAGCTGAGAATCCTCAGCTGTGCTCTAGGCGTGAGAGTCAGAGGACAGAACACACTTCATTTAATTCATTGTTCGCTTGGTGGAGAACTTTCAACAATTCAGACATGTGGCCCCTAGGCCTGGTTATTGTAGCCTCCTCTTGAGTCCAGAAGCATCACCACAGGTCTGGTCACCAAGCTTGGCAGCTCTTCCATCCTGAGCCTCCCTGCCTGTGATTCTGTCCCCTGAGCCAGTGCCTGGACCCCAGTCAAGGTCGCTCCCATCTGGTCATGACAGCAGTCACCCTGTCTCCAGAGGGCTCAGGAAGGTCTCCAGACACCCATGAGACCCTAGCCCCAGCCAGGGTGTCTTGACACAGTCTAGAGGGAGAATTCAGGGACAAGTGGTAATGGTGTGAAAGGCACCATTTGCTTTTATTGCAAAGAGAAAGTGGGCACTGGAGAGAGAGCTTGGACTTGTGTGGGAGAACAAGTCACACACAGTGAAGTTTGCGTTTCTGATTTTGTGGGCTTCTCTTTAATTAGGGGGTGGAATAATCATTAAGTATTTTAGAAAACAGAGGAGATTTCAGGGACCTCCTGATTACCACCCTTTTTATCCCTCATTTGTGTTTGCTTGGAAGCGTCCTGGACGTGTCACCCTGACAGGGGTTTCGGCTGTTTTCTCTCCCTTATTTGAGTTTTCTATTATCCTAAGGTTCCTTTGCCTGGTACTCGTTTTAGCTGTGGTTTGGGTTTTTCCATCCTCCCACGACCACCGAGTGCTATTCCTATCTCAAGCCTGGCCCTCTTGGACCCATTCTTCACTTGCAGTGGGATGTCTGGAAAACACGCCCCTGGCCTCACTTTCAGGGTGGAAATGAGCCTGGCCCCTCCAGCTCCGGCCTGCAGCCTCTGCTGCTCTGGGCCCTCCAGCCGCCTCTGCCCTGACTGGGCTCCTCCTAGTTCCTCCAGCTTGGTGCTGCAGGACTGTTGCACACGCTGTCCTGGGGCCTGGAAATCTCTCTCCTTGCACCACTCCCTGATGCCTGCCTGGTCTGCCCCACTCAGCCCATCATGGGTGTCTCCCCCAGTCCCAGGCTTGGTCACATTCCTCTGTTACAAGCTCACCAGTCCGTGCACACGTTGCCCTGCCTCCTCCACTCTAGGCTTCGTGGGGCGGAGCAGTCTCTGCCCCTTCCCCCACCATGCAGAGGCTCTCCACGACCCACCCCTGCCCACCTCTCCTGGCCAGCCTCTGCTACCCTCACTGTCTCTGCTGCAGCCACCCCTCCTTGCTTTCTTCCTCAACCCAGCACCCTCCTCCCCAGGCCCTCTGCACTGCTGCTGCCTCTTCCTGGGGGGCTGTGTCATCCCTCTGCCCTCACTGCTTCCAGTTTCATATCACCTCCTTACAGCTGCCCTCCTGGGTGACCCATCTAAGACAGCACTGGTCCCCTCCTGCTGGCCGCCACCCTTCTGGGAGCCACTCAATAGTTTAGGGGTTACCTCTCTACTGACACTCACCCTAAAATGCATGGTACTATTAACTTGAGTCAATATTTTGGTTACTCAAGGGTGAGCCCCACTTAGAGTCCCTCCAGAGCACCCCCTACAGTGCCTCCTGAGAAGTACAAGCAAATGCTGCTAAAAATCAGAGGTTCTCTGCACATGGCACCTTTAGTACATCAGTAATCTTTTTATGGCATCCCTAGACCAAGGAAACGTCTAGCGGTTTCATTTATTCAGTGGTTAGGATCCAATAATTTTAAAAATATTGATGGAAAAATAGTCTAGCAGTTTCTCAAAAAGTTAAATATAGAATTAGCCTGTGGAATTGCAAACAGGCGTTCACACATAATCTTGTACATTAATGGCAGCAGTATTCACAATAGCAAAAGGTGGAAACAACCCAAATGTCCATCCACGGATGCATGGATAAACAAAACGCAGTCTCGGCATGCTGCGAAAATTCACCGGATCCCTAAGGGAAGTTCTGATACATGCTGTAATGTGGATGAAACTTAAATAAGTTCGTATGTATGATACAGTCGTATGATACATTTCTATCCAATATTGTATATGGATATTAGGTATACATACATTCATATGGTCCATTCATATCAAATATTCAGAACAGGCAAATCCACAGAGGCAGAAAGAAGATGGGTGGTTCCAGGAGTTGAGGGCCATAGGGAATGGGGAGTTAAGGGGTTGGAGTGTCCTTTCCGGTAATGACAATGTTTTAAAATTGGACGGTGGTGATGATGGTTGCACATCATTGTGAACGCACTGCACTAAATGAATTGTACATTTTTATTTTTTATTTATTTTTAGAGATGGGGATCTTGTTATGTTGCCTAGGCTGGCCTTGAACTGTTGGGCTCGAGCAACCCTCTTTGCCTCAGCTTCCCAGGGAGCTACAGGTACACACCGCCCTACCCAGTTGAACTGTACATTTTTAGATGGTTAGTTTTATGTGATGTGAATTTTATCTCAACTGTTTTTAAAAAGTTACATCTTAACAACTTGGTAGCTTTTTAAAAAATGACCTGCATAAATTAAAAGAAAAAATGTTTTATCTCATTCTTAATAACAGTTACATACTTGTGGGATGGTTTCCCCTGTTCGGCACTATACAACTTCTCAAGGCTGGACATTTCCTGTTCTACGCTAATTTTCACTTACTGCTTTTTGTCACAGCAACCTCCAAAAACCCAACTCTGCAAAGATATGGCATCGCCAGAAGCAATGGGGTGCAATCTCATGTTGAAAGTGTAAGTTGCCTGGAGTGAGCAGTTCACGTAGTTTCTCATAGACTTTATGGGCTCCCCCCAAAATTTAAAATATCCTGCTGCACCTGCAGGAGTTCCCTGTGCTGCCCCACAGCGCCACAGCACCCAGTCTGAGAACTGCAGTAATATGTATATGCTGGATTAAATTAATTATAAGGTTAACTCTTAAATACATCCTTAAGATGTCTATCCATTGCTGCTTCTCTCTCTCTCTTTTTGTTTTGTAATCAACCTTACCTTTCAAATAATTTTGTAAATATGGGCCAATTCCTTCCCCAAAACACCCACTTCTGGAAGAAATATTACACACCCTGGAGAATTTCTTTGGGCTTACTGGCTCCCTCTCTCAACAGAGGTGGATGGGAGTGGGACACCTGCCAGCTGTTTGCATCAGCAGACAGAGCTCATGGAAAAAATGAGCCCAGAGGTTTTTGAACCACAACACAAGCAAAAGGCACCTGGTCCTGTTGCTCTGAAGACAGAAGAAAGAGGCATAAGACCAGCTCCAGGTGCCACCCTTAAGAAATGTTACAATGCTGGATGGGAAGAGTAAACCCTGAACGTCTCCTCTTAATACTTTACAGACTTTAAGTGTATTTTATGGTGACAAAGCATATTGAGGAAAAATGAAACTCTACAACCCTGAAAACCAGCCTGAATTATTTTGAGAGACAGACAGTGACTGCGAGGAGAAGTGTCGGGATTTTCTGGGCTGGCCATCTCCAGTGTCACTGACCCGGATCTACCCCTGCGTGTTTGTTTACGGGAAAGGAGTTGAGGAGGAGGATGTATGCCTGAGAGGCTGAAAATAATCCAGAGCAGGTGGAATGAGGAGAGGCATTTACTCCTCACACTCATGCAGGCATCCTGAAAAGCCGCTTTTCTTTCCAAGGTGGGCACAGGCCTTGAGCTTGGAGTGGAGCCAGAGAAAGTTGTCTGCTCTGGGTCATCGGATAGAGATCTGATCTTGGCTCATGAGCGGTGGCTTTAGGAGAAAGGCAGAGGCTGGACCCATCTTCTGTCTGGTGGGGAGGCCCAGCAAAGGGCTCAGAAACACAGCCACAGGCCTCTTGCAGCAGCTGGATGCAAATTTCAGGAGGTTGCCTGAAAGCAGAATTGACTTCAAAGAATAGGGCAGCAGAGCCCAGCCACAGAGTGGTCCCAGGAGCCAGGAAGTGCCACACAGCCCCTGGTTTATTTTTACTCGGTATGCCATGGAAGGCCTGACCTGCTAAAAATGCCCTTTAAGAATGGCTGGCCCGCCTTCTCTCAGAGGGTTCATGCTGGGGAGAGGGTTCCTGCATGTCTCTAAGCTCCAAATGACAACCCTTGCATAGGAAGGCCAGTTATAGCCAATGGGCAGTGCTGGGTGCAGCCCAGGCCATTAGCTCATTCTTGAGCCTCAGAGGGACACAGCAGCACTAATGGATGCACAAATGGCCAGAATGTTGCACCAACTCCTAGAGGGTGGCATTGGACATTTGGGCAAGGGTCTTCTTGAGGCTGAGAGTTGACTGTGGGCTCATCACAGCTATATTGAGGGTCTTGACAGCCCAACTAGCAAAAAATTCTGCAGGGATGAGAGGTCAGGGCAAAGGAAAATGGCATCATCAAGTGGACAGCCAAAAAGTCCAAGATGCCCCCAGGTCCCAGGGAATGGCTGGGGAGGAACTCAGGGGCTGGATTGCCCACAGGACCCGGTGACACCCACAGCCACGGGCTGACTTGTGTCCACTCAGAAACGCATATTAAAATCCTAACCCCCAGTACTTTGGAATGTGACCTCATTTGGAAATAGGGACTTTGAAGATGACCAACTTAAGATGAAGTCATGGGGCCGGGCACGGTGGCTAACGCCTGTAATCCCAGCACTTTGGGAGGCCGAGGCAGGTGAATCACAAGGTCAGGAGATGGAGACCATTCTGGCTAACATGGTGAAACCCTGTCTCTACTAAAAATACAAAAAAAAAAAATTATCCAGGCATGGTGGCAGGCGCCTGTAGTCCCAGCTACTCAGGAGGCTGAGGCAGGAGAATGGCATGAACCCGGTAGGCAGAGCTTGCAGTGAGCCGAGATGGTGCCATTGCACTCCAGCCTGGGAGACAGAGTGAGACTCTGTCTCGAAAGAGAGAGAGAGAGAGAGAGAGAGGGAGGGAGGGAGGGAGGGAGGGAGTCATTAGGGTAGACCCTAAAGCAACAGAACTAGTGTGCTTATGAAAAGGGGAAGTCTGCCATCCTGGCTAACATGGTGAAACCCCGTCTCTACTAAAAATACAAAAAATTAGCCGGGCGTGGTGGCAGGCACTTGTAGTTCCAGCTACTTGGGAGGCTGAGGCAGGAGAATGGCGTGAACCCGGGAGGTGGAGCTTGTAGTGAGCTGAGGTCGTGCCACTGCACTCCAGCCTGGGCGACAGAGCAAGACTCCGTCTCAATAAAAAATAAAAATAAAAGTAAAAAGGGGAAGTCTGGACACAGACACACACTTGCACTAAGGGAAGCAGATGGGAAACACTGGGAAGATGCCACATGACTGCAGAGACACAGCTGCATGCCAGGTGATGCCTGGGGCACCAGAAGCTGGGGAGAGGGTTCCTGCACGGTCCCTAAGCTCCAAATGACAACCCAGGCGTAGGAAAGGCCTACACTGTGGGGTTCAAACCTATCCTGGAGTCCGGTCCAGGGCCAGTTACAGCTAATGGGCAGTGCTGTGTGCAGCCCAGCCCATAAACTCATTCTTGAGCCCCAGAGGGACAGGGCAACTCTAATGGGTGCAAAAATGGCTAGAATATTTCACCAACTCCTCGGGTCGGTGGGTGGGGGGCACTGGACATTTTGGGCAAGGGTCATCTTGAGGGTGAGAGAGGCCAGGAAGGAGCCTCTCCTGGAGTTGTCAGGGAGCGGGTCCCTGCTGACACCTTCCTCCACTTTGGACTTCTGGTCTCTAGAGCTGTGCGAGACTAAATGCCTATGGTTTTAAGCCACCTGGTTTGTGTCACTTTGCTGTGGCAGCCACAGAACCTAATACACCCAACTAGATAAGTATCTTTGTCACAATTACAGGAATCTTTATTTTATCCAAAAACAAAAGACACCGAACTTCTGTGTACATTCCAGGCCTGCTGATTATAGCTGGTCTATAAGCTCGTGTCGGGGTCTATGGTGGTTAATTTTTGTGTCCTTTTGACTGAGCCACGGGGTATTTGATCAAACATTATTCCAGGTGTTTCTGTGAGGCTGCTTTTGGATGAGTTTAACATGTAAATCAATAGATGAGTCAAGCAAATCGTCCTCCCCAGTGCAGGTGGGTCTCGTCCACGCAGCTGGAGGCCTGAAAAGGAGGAAAAGCTGATGATCTTCACGTAAGAGAACCCCTCCTACCCGACCGCCTTCCAACTGGAACACTGGCTTTAACTGAACAATCAGCTCTCCCTGGGCTCGGGCTTTGGGATTCAGAAGCACACACTGGCTGTCCTGGGGCTCCAGCTTGTGGACTACCCTGCAGATAGACCGTGGGACTCGTCAGCCACCATCGTCCTGTGAGCCAGTTTTACACAGACACACACACACAGTCACACTCTCATGCTCACACACACTCACATACAGTCACAGTCACACACATATACACACACACACTGACACACAGACTATTACACACATTCTTACACACTCATTCACACACTCACATACACACACACACACAAAATTGGTTCTGTTTCTCTGGATAACCCTGATGAATTCAGGATCTTAAATGTTACCTATTTCATTGTAATGCTGTTTTCTAGCACCAGGCTAGTCCTTTTGTCAGCAAAACTGGTAGGCACCCTTTTTTTTTTTTTTTTTTTTTTTGGCAGACGTGTTTTTTTGGTTTGTTTTGTTTTGTTTTCATTTTTATAAAAGCATTTCTAAACCAGGGCAGTGAAGCCTGACGCTACTGTTCACGGTCAGTGAAATGAGCATTCGAGGATGGGACTCGGCCTGTCTGGACATGTCCCCAGACAAAAACGCAGAGAATCAAGAACCCAGGCGCTCCCTGGGCTGTGGGACAAGAATCTCAGCGCTGGCGGTGGGGCTGCCCTGAGGGTTCGAGGCCTGGCTCTTCCTGCCCCACTACCTGCTGTGTAGCTCAGTGGCCAGACCGCCTGCGCCCACCCCCGGGGGGCACGCCCAGCCCAGGGTGGGGGTCCAGCTTGCCCCTTGCGGACCAGCGGGGCCTCTGTTATCTCGCTCCAGATCCGACATCGCCAGCCAAGACCTTGCTCCTGGAGCCCTCCGGCTGGACAAGAACGCTCCTCGGGGCGCCTCCTGCCATCTGTGGGCGGCATTGGGAACTGCGGCCAGACTGCTTAGGAATCAGGACGTCCCAGCTCCCAGCCTGCGGTCACTGATGCCCTCAACACACACTCTGGGCCGCCCGCCTGGCTGCGGGCACTGCTGTAGGCACTCGGGCCTGGCTTCTGTCCTGCCCGCCTCTCAGCCCATGCTCAGTAGAAGCCCAGGGACCCAGCCTTAGGGAAACAGAGGCAGCATGGTGCAGGGACCCTGCCTGCCCTCCAGGGACTTGGGAAATAGGAGTTGTTGAACATTCTGAAACATTCGTGTTCCATTAATTCTGCAATTTTCTTCAGAAATACACTGCGCGCACGACTCAGCTTATCAGCTTATCCTTCACCCATAGGCAGGCTCTTCTTTCCAATCAATTTTATCTTTGTTTTTTTTCTTGGAAAATTTTAGGGATTTTGTTTGTTTGTTTTGTTTGGGGGTTTTTTGGTTGTTTTGTGTGGGGTTTTTTGGTGGGAGGGTTGGCTTGGTTTGGTTTTTGATTTTTTAATTTTAGGAATTTTTAAAAAGCCAGCAGTACTTAATCTTCTGATTGTTGTGTGACTGTTGTATAGTATTAAGAAACACATTCCTGTCATCCACAACTAACAACCATTAATATTGTGTCACAATGTTTACTTTTTGTTTTTAACTAAATTTTGCTTTGGGGAAGTATCCATGAAGATACAGTATAGCTGTGCGATATTTCCTACACCTGCTGTGTAACACTTCTTCATGTAAAACACACGGCACGTGGTTTATCCACGCCCCCGCCCTTGCATATTAGTGGTTTCCGGTGTTAAAGGAACAGCCCCCTCCACATGCATTTCTCCAGGTACTGAGGCAGGAGAATAGGGTCTGGAGGCAGGGAACCTAAGGCTGGTCACCCCGACTTCCTAGAACTAAATTGAAAGGAAAACCCTAACTTTCCACCCCTAAGTAACCATAGGACCAGAGGCTACTCCATTTCTAAACCCCCCACCTTTTCTTTGAGGCAAATGGTAAATTGGCTGCCGCAACCAATCAGACTGATTGTGGGTGGAGTCTTCAATTGCAATTTTGTAACTTCTCTCCAGCCTCTGAATGCTTGCTATCCACAACGAATCAGACTGATTGGGGGCTGAGTCTTCTCTTGCATAAAAGTATAACTTTGTAGCTTCACCCTAGCCTCTGACCGGTTGCTTTAAGCACCTTCATTTACATGAGGTGAGCAGGAGCTGCCAATGGGAAATTTCTAGGGGATATTTGGACCCAAGAAGATCCTATATCCAGGCCCTTGAGCCGCTGCTCGGGTCCGCTTCCATACTGTGGAGTGTACTTTGGTTTTCAATAAATCCCCGCTTTTGTTCTTTTGTTGCTTCATTCTTTCTTTGCTTTGCTGGCGTTTTGTCCAATTCCTTGTTCAAAACGCCAAGAACCTGGACAAGATGCAGTGATGACCCTCGACTGGTGATAGTAGCACTCGCTCCTAACAGCCTGGCTGCAATAAGCCTAGGCTTTGAGGGACAGCCTCTGCACCTGCGGCTGTGCTGCTTGTGGTCTCTCAGACAAGGACGCATAAAAAGGGCTGCCTTTTTAAAACAGCAGGGGAAGGAAAACACAGTGATAACAAATCCAAATGTTACTTCAATTGAGATCTTATACATCATATACACAACCATTTAAAAAATGAAAACAAATATAATAAAATCAAATTATATTCAATAAAAAGAGCAAGGTGCAGGCATTTACATAATGAGACCCACTTCTGTTAACATATTATATAGTCTGTAAAAGTAAAAGATGTGAAGCACCACAAGTCCCTATGGATGGACGGTGGTTGAATTATTACCACTCATGCATAGAAAAGACCACAGTGCAAGCGTGAAAATGGGAGCAGGACAGTGTCTACACGTGCCTCTGGAGTGATTGCACAGACCACTCAGAACAGAGCAAGGTGGAGGAAATCTTCCATTTTTCCAGTACAGGCAGGAAACAGGGACCCATCTGTCTGTCTGTTTACTCTCTTTACTCCCATTCATCTATTATCTATCTACGTTTCTACCATTCATCATCTATGGTACTACCTATCTACCTGCCTACCTGTTATCTATCATCTGTCTACCATCAATCAACCTATCTCTCCCTATCTGCTTACATTTCAAAAATAAACAGTGTGAGCAGAGTCCACAGTGTGTGTCCAAGGATACCTACAGGGAGGGGGCTGGAAGGCTCTGGGGGAAGGCGTAAGTTCTTGTTGCACATACCCTGTTTTCTAGATTTGACTATGAAACCATGCAAATATTTCACGTCCTTATAAAACACAATTAACTTTAAAAAGCAATTTCTAAATACCAAAAATAAAATAAGACAAATGAACCAAATGTGTATCCATTTGGTAGCTTGACCAGCCAGAGGGGAGCTATTCCAATTGACTTTAAAACATAGGAATTTAAAAGTACTGAGAGGTGACAATGTGCTAGCAGTCCTCACTCTCAGTGCCTCCTCAGCCTCGGTGTCCACTCTGGGGGCGCTTGAGTTGCCCTTCAGCCCGCCACGCGTTGGAGCCCCTCTCTGGGCTGGCTGAGGCCGAAGGTGCCTCGCTCTGCTTGTGGGGAGGTGTGGAGGGAGAGGCGCAGGTGGGAACCAGGGCTGCGCACGGCGCTCATGGGCCAGTGCGTGTTCCGGGCGCGGGCGCGGGCCCGGCTCCCGCACATGGAGCGGCCGACTGGTGCAGCCGGCCCAGGGCACTGAAGGGCTTAGCACCCGGGCCAGCAGCTGCGGAGGTTGGGCCGGGTGCCCCAGCAGTGCCGGCCCGCCGGCGCTGCACTCAAATTCTCGCTGGGCCTTAGCTGCCTCCCTGCGGGGCAGGGCTCGGGACCTGCAACCCGCCATGTCTGAGCTCCTCTCCTGTGGTGGGCTCCCGCGCCAGCCTCCCCAACGGGCGCCGCCCCCTGCTCCGTGGCTCCGGGTCCCATCGACAACCCAAGAGCTGAGGAGCGCTGGCGCCGCTCGGGACTGGCAGGCAGCTACGCCTGCAGCCCCGGTGCAGAATCCACTGGGTGAAGCCAGTTGGGCTCCTGAACTGGATGGGGACTTGGAGAACTTTTATATCTAGCCGGAGGCTCCTATGTGCACCAATCAGCACTCTGTATCTAGCTAGTGGAGACTTGGAGAACTTTTCCGTCTAGCACTCTGTGACTAGCTCAAGGATTGTAAATGCACCAATCGGCATTCTGTGTCTAGCTCAGGGTTTGTAAATACACCAATCAGCACTCTGTGTCTAGCTCAGGGTTTGTAAATACACCAATCAGCACTCTGTGTCTAGCTCAGGGTTTGTGAATACACCAATTGGTACTCTGTATCTAGCTAACCTAGAGGAGACTTGGAAGACTAGCACTCTGTGACTGTGTCTAGCTCAAGGATTGTAAACGCACCAATCAGCACTCTGTCAAAACGGACCAATCAACACTCTGTAAAATAGACCAATCAGCTCTCTGTAAAATGGACCAATCAGCAGGATGTGGGTGGGGCCAGATAAGGGAATAAAAGCAGGCTGCCCCAGCTAGCCAACGGCAACGTGCTCGTTTAGTTTCTAGTTTGTTGCAGCTGTGTGTTTTTGCTGTTTTGGTTGGTGCTGTGTTTAGACGCTTGTAACACTTCTGAAGCTGGAGTAGACTACAAATTCAGTAGGAAGCAGCAGCAACTGCGGACGTACTGCCTTTAACAGTTGTAACACTCACAACGGAGGTCTGTAGTTCTTTCCTGACGGTGAGACGACCAAACCCACCGGAAGGAAGAAACTCCGGACCCATCTGAATGATACACCGTCTTTCAGAACTGTGACATTCAGGGGGAGGGTCTCTTGCTTCATTCTTGAAGTCTGTGAGACCAACAACCTCAATCCAAGCACATTTTGCCAACCACGAAAGGACCATTGGATATCGCCATACGGTGAGGCACTGCTGGTGGAAAATACACTAAAGACAAAAAGAACAAAGAAAAGGGCCAGAGGGAGACGGGTGGGTGGGTGCGTGCGGAGGAAGGCAGGCAGACGTCTTAATCCCTTTCTTACAAGCACCTTGACTGAGTGTTGGTGTTACACTGAGACTGCCTTGTGTGTGTTGAAGGGTAGAGGAAGTGTGATGTGAAATCTTGCTGTGGGGTAAAGGATGGAGATTTTCAGCATGAAAAAGTAAAAGTTAAGGAGCTGTAATTTAAAAAAAAAAAACATTGCCCAGGCACAGTGGCTCGTGTCTGTAATCCCAACATTTTGGGAAGTGGGAGGGTCGCTCAAGGCCAGGAAGCAAAGACTGGCCTGGGTAACAGACCCCGTCTCTACATATAACAAAATTAGGAAACATAGTGGCATGTACTTGTGATTCTGGATATTGTGGGGGCTGAGGTGGGAGGACTGTTGGAGTCCAGGAGTTTGAGGCTGCAGTCAACCATGATCACAACACTGCACTCCAGCCTGTGCAACAAAGTGAAACCTTGTCTCAGAAATGAATTAATAAGGCAAGGCAAATATTGGTACAAAGTAAAATAAAGATGGATAATGCAAGCGTTCTATTGGACTCTATCATAATGTAAATGTATATTTGGGGGACTTGTTGCTCCGAACAGCAATGCTCTCTCTCCTCTACACTTTATGCCAGCTAATTTTACGTAAATGGGAAACTTCTGCCAAAGCGAGCTGCACTGTGTTTATTGGAGTGAACCTTTAGAGAGAGAGCCATTCTGAAAATGAAAGGGGAGATGCATTATTCAAAGTTTACCTACAGTTTTAAAAAATGCCTATTTCCTCCGTTTTTTCCCCACTCTCCAAGCTTATTAGTTAGCAATGGACATGGTTAATTTTTTCATGACTTAATTATTTTTGGTATCAATTTTAAACGTCAGCAAAACATTTACTTTTCTATAACAATATATCATTTTAGAAGGGTACAGAGTTGCAGTTACGTAGGACGACTGAGTCTAGAGATCCAGTGCAGAGCCTGAGGGCTGTAGTTAAGAATTCTGTGCTGTACCCTGGAAATTTACCAAAAGAGATTTCAAGGGCTGTCACCACAAAACATAAAAGGCAACTGTGGGGAGGTGGACATGTTCATTTGCTTGACCGTAGTAACCTTGCTATGAGTATCTGTATCAACACGTCATGTTACACAACGTAAATATATGCTTTTTTTTTTTCTTTTTTTTTTTTTTGAAATGGAGTCTTGCGCTTGTCACCCAGGCTGCAGTGCAGTGGCATGATCTTGGCTCACTGCAACCTCGGTCTCCCGGGTTCAAGCAAGTCTGCCTCAGACTCCCACATAGCTGGGATTACAGGTGCCAACCACCACGACCAGCTAATTTTTGGATTTTTAGTGGAGACGGGGTTTTACCATGTTGGCCAGGCTGGTCTCAAACTCCTGACTTGATGACCCGCCCACCTCGGCCTCTCAAAGTGCTGGGATTACGGGTGTGAGCCACCATGCTTGGCCACCATTTTTATTTTTAAAACGATAAAATACACTGCTGACCTCAAGAAGAGAATTGAGATGATCATGTAAATAATTATGCATACTATATTTGGGAAAAGTGAAAGTTATGAAACAAGTCCAAGTTATGTATGCAACTGTGTAAAATACGTTCTTTAAAAATCAGGGTTTCTGTGCTTTCAGCAACCTGCACGTGTTCTGACTTGTGATCTCAAGGTCTGAGAGAGACGTGTGTGGTGAAATCACACCCACCTACCCCAGCAGAGGGGTCACTGGACGTACCCGTGCGCTGCAGGAAACTCGGATGAAAGGTACCTTAACATAACCTTTACGTTAGAGTCAAACGTGTCTTTATGACTACTTATCTGAATTGTAATTTAAAGCATAAGCGAAGTGTGGCATTTAAATGCTCGTTTTTAATTTGTTAAAAGAAAAGTCAATATTAAGACTGTGGCTCAAGTGTAAGACCTATCTAGTGGGAAGCAGGATTAGATCAAAGGTCTGACCGTGAAGCACACGAAAATTTTTATTTTTATTTTTTGAGACACAGTCTCTGTTGCTCAGTGTGGAGTGCAGTGCTGTGGTGTGATCTTGGCTCATTGCAACCTCCACCCCCTGGATTCAAGCAATTCTGCCTCAGGCTCCTTGGTAACTGGGATTACAGGCATGTGCCACCACGCCCAGCTAATTTTTTAGTAGAGATGGGGTTTCAACATGTTGGCCAGGCTGGTCTCGAACTCCTGACCTCAGGTGATCCACCCACCTTTGCCTTCCAAAGTGCTGGGATTATAGGCATAAGCCACCGCACCGGGCCAAAATTTTAATTTTTTAAAATGTTATCCTTGGATTGCCTTTTCTCCTGTTTACTTTTATTTACACTGTGTATGTACATGCACATGTATGGATGTGTGAGGATGCACTGTGGTCATGGGTGTGTTGAAGGTCGAAAGAATGAGGGTCGTGACCAACTCAGCATACCACTGGGGAGGGTATATGAGCAAACAGCCAACTCACGAAGGCAGGTTGTTGGCAGACTGATAAACTGTGTCTGCCGCCAGAAGGATTGCTGAGGGCAGTCTTGCCGCAGGTGCAGTGTTTCTTGTGATTATCTACAGCCACATCTGAAGCCTGTTGTATAAAGAAAGCAATTATGCAAACCTGTGATAAATCAAGCAGCTGACCAGTCGTTATCTCTGGCTCCCTGTTGATTCTACCTCGTAAATATGAAGGACTTTAGAGGCTAGGGCTTTTGCTCACTAGAAGAAAGGAGCCCCCTAACCCCTTCTTTAAAACAGATCTTTTTGTCTTTGTCTTCATTTTTGCATTCATCCGCCTTCGTTCAGTCCCGTAGTAACTGTCATAGGTGTGTGTGCACAAGTGTGTGTGTGTGTGTGTATGCACATGAGACTGAACCGGAGAAGCTCCACACTCAGCTACATCAGGGGCAGCCCAAGACCTGCAGAACATTCCAGCATGACTCATGTCTCCCTGTCCTGCCCCTTAGCTTCCAGAACACTGCCAGCCAGATGGATCCTACGTAACGCCATCCCCCATGCAGAGGACCTGCAGGTTGTACACATTGGCATTTGGGGGCCCCTTAGGAAAGTGACCAGTGAGGCTGACAGGTCCACAATCCCTACGCATACCCCAAGAACCTTCAGGCTTGCAGAGATTTGAGGAAACCTCCGGAACATAGAGGCAGGAAACAAAA